>NW_020954953.1:24869675-24881005 GCF_900497805.2 Vombatus ursinus | reverse complement strand
TCTTTCTTTGGATGTGTATAGCATTTTCCATCACGAGGCCTTTGGAGATGTCTTAGATCCTCGTATTGCTGAAAAGGGTTAAGACTATCATTAGTCATCGCACAACGTGACTGTTACTGTGTACAATGTTCTCTGGGTTCTACTTACTTCACTCACCATCAGTTCATGTAAGTACCTCCAGGTTTTTCTGAAGTTTGCCTGTTCATCATTTCTTATAGCACAATAGTATTCCATTACATTCATGTACCACAACTTGTTCAGCCATTCCCCAATTGATGGGAATCCTCTCAATTTAGCAAATTATCGCAGTATTTGTCTTTGAAAGTGGAGTAGGAGTTATAAATATAAATTATAAATATACATAAATTATAAACATTAATTAATCAGAAAATAAATACTATATATAAAATGATTACACAGAGTCACATAATATCAGGTTTGTAAAGGACTAACTATTCTAGCCATACCTGATCAAGAATTCATGATACTGCATCCCCTGAATGTCATTTAACCTTTTTTATTTTAAGACCTACAGTAATGGACAACCTACTGCTTCCCTAAGGCAGTCCATTCCACTTTTGAATAGCTCTACTTGTTTGGAATTTTTCCCTGACCTCCAACATAAATATGACACTCTGTAACCTCTATCCAGTGCTCCTAGTTTTGTCTTGTTGGACTACACAGAAGTCTAATGCATCAGATACTAGAATGCAGTTATAATGCACCATTAGTCTTTTTTCTGAGCAAGTCATCAATTTCTTCAAAAAATTAAAATGGAAGATGGTTTCAGGACCTTTCTTCATCCTCCTGTGTGTGTTTCCCAGTTTATGAAAACTCTCTTCCCCAAATGGGGATGCCAGAATTGTATTCCAGATGTAGTCTAATCATTTACTAAAATTTTATTAACCATTCTCTGTATGCCAGGCACTATGCTGGACATGTAATTTATTTGAGTCTAGTAATTAGAACTCAGCAAGAGTTGCTGGTGCTCTCTAATTAACTTACCTTCGTGTATTTATGGAACCATTTTGTTCTGTCCCATCTAGTACAAGAACTATTTGCTTTTGAAGAGAAAATGGAAGCAATATATTAAATGAGATGCTCTGCCTTCGCTCATCATCGGATATCATTGTCTTGAGCCTCGTAGACCTATTGTTTCTTTGATCTACCTCTTTTTCCCAAACGGGCACCTTTTGCTGTCCTTAGCTTTCCTCACTAGTCTTAACTCAATCTGTGCTTTAATACTCCCAACTCTCTTTATATAGTACCATTTGATGTTTTTATCTTCCATTACCTTGCCTTTGGTTTTCATTTTGTGCAACTGTCACTTTAAAATCTAAGTTGGTCTTGTGCACACATCCGTTTTGAATCCTTAAAGGGGAAGGAAGTATTATCAAATGTTCCTTATGTGTTCATATCAGCCTCTTTAAACAGCTCAACCTTTCCCCTCTTTACTGAAATTTCTTTCTTGAGAGTTTCCCCTCCCTCTTGAAGCTCTTTGCCTTGCGGAATTTTTGTCCTCAAGACTTCTGATCTCCTTGATATCTGGCTTCTAGAAACCAGGATGTATGTCACAATATTCAAGGTTTTTTTTTCCCCCTTGGCTACCACAAATTCTAAGATGGGGATATTCAGTTTCTTCCAAGTTACCCTTTTTCCTCCTTATTCTCCTTGTTAGTGAGAATCAGATCCAGAAAAGATGTTCCCTTTATTGTTTTCTCCACCACTTTTTAATAGCCTCTTTTGATTTTCTTTCCAATACACTGAAATTATTCCATGTTTCTCAATTAGAAAGTCTGAAATTGAATGATCAGTGTGAAGAAAGATGTGTGCATTTAAATAACCAATGTATGATGGATATTATTAATAATAATTTTCAAAATCTGAATGAATGCTTTTTTTCCTGATAATTAGCTCAGTATTAGTAGTTCATAAGCAAGCATACGGTTTTCCTTAAAGTCCTTATTACAAGAGTAGAAATGGAGGGGAGATAGGATTGCAGTATTGTTGATTTAAAGCTGGAAACCATCTTGTCCAATCAGCTCATTTTATAGATGAGGAGACTGATACTTGGAGACATTAATCTCACAGGGAGTAGAGGTTAGGGCCTTCAGATTGTACCATATTTGCTTTGGTTGAGGAAGCTAGGGAAGATTTTTTTTTTTGTCTTGAGAATTATTAGGAATTTGCTTATATGGTTAATGATTCTTTCTATGATAATAATAGCTGGCATTTCTTTAATACTTTAAAGTCCACAAAGTGCATTACATAAATTATCTTTTAGGATCTTGACAACAACCTTATAAAGTTATCCCCATTTTACATGTGTGGAATTTGAGATTTAGTGAGGTAAAGGGACTTGTCCATGTTCACACAGCTAGTAAGTATCAGGATAAGTCCACTGCATTTTCCTTTATTATGGATAGTTCCTATATTACAATACTTTAAAATTTACAAAGCAATTTTCTTATAACAATGCTGTGAGGTGAAAGCAATTTAGAAATTATCCACAGTTTACACATGAGAAAACTGAAGCTTTGAGAGGACAAATCATTTGCTATGGATCTCAGTACTAATGAGTGGCGGTCACGATTCAAACCCAAATCTTATGCCTGTCTTTCTGTTGCGTGATAGTAGCCTCTTAAAGACTAAATTATTTTTGTACTAAGTCCTCTATATCTAAGACATTTTTTAAGAAAGTTCAGTAGTGACCACAGATAATTCGGTGAAAAACTGGTGTGTAACTAAAGGTGTACCTCACATCAAGTAAACTTAGCTTAAGCAAAACTGGATTTACACAAACCAGGAGACTGGGGAAGTGGTTTCTTATTTTCTTTATAGATTGATTTATAATAGAATTCCTTTAAATAGCAAAGCTCCTTCATTTAAAAAATGATTCCATTTGCTAAAAAAATCAATTTACATGCTACTTTTCAGGAACAATCCATTGTATAAAGTGATATAAAACAGTCAGTGGGAAAATAGAAACCATTTTATCAAGGAACCAGGACAGGTATACACTGCCATCAGGTAATATAACACATAAATCAACCTGGACAGATGAGCTTCTGCCCTTTTTGTAATGACCTTCAAAGAAAAGCATTCCGTTTCCATCCCCCACTTTTCCTATATATCTGGCTTGTCCAGTTTCAGAAGAAAAAGTGACAACCCCATTATTCATTTGTGAGTTTTCCTAAAGGGTCAGTAGAGTATCTGTCATTTTATTACCATCTGCCCTTACCCCTTCCCCGTTCTGGCCATGTGTACTCATTTATCTGTTTCCAACTGTACCCGAAAGGTGGGCCATGCCTGGGGCTGAGCTGTCTTGATTGTTAAGTGTGTACAAACTCACCAAGTAAACTATATCTGGGCAGCTTCAATCCCAGTCATGCTTCACATCTTATCTCAATGCCTGTGTAGCCCATCTACCCTGCTGCTTACCTATTTCTCCCCACCTGGAACAGGACTTTTTGAATCATACCTCCAGAAACTACTCATAATCCCTGGGTCAGTTAATCCTCTCTGTTTTGGAAACTCATGCCCATAAAAAGAGTTGTCCTGATTGTTGAGTGAGTTTAGACTCATCTCATTCACTATATGTAGCTGACCCTAGAACAGACCATGTTTCATAGCCCATTCTAATATCTACCCGTGCCATCTTGCTGTCTGCCCTGTTGCTGGATATGGTTCCCCCTCACTACATACATATTCTTTGCTTCTGTTCTAGGCACAATAGTCATATAAGTATTATTAGAGTCTCTGGAAGGGACATTTTAATTGACTACCTTATGGATCAACTTCCCATTTTTGTAACTGCCCTGACCAAATCCCTTTTCCCTGTCCACCTGACTCACTTTTAAATGTTGTCTCCATCTCTTCATACATCAGCTGGAGGCCAGAGGCTATCTCATTATCGTATTTTTGTTCCTAGCACTTGGCACAGTATATCCCATCAAGAAGTATATGAGACTTTTAGACCTCAGAAGAAGTTCATCCATCCTGCCATTCATTGATTTAACCAGTTTTTATTGAGTTCTTGCTCTGAGCAAGGTGATATGCTAAGGACTATGAGAGGATAGAAAGAAATGGAACAGAAGAGCATTCACTATTTGCCAAGCAATAGGAATACTAATAGAATTATGAGATAGTCTCTGGAGCATTGGGAAACCTTATGGCCTGGTTAGTCTCCCTCTATAGAACTTAGTAGAATCTGGAATAATAGGATAGAACCCTCCTCAAGGGATCTTCTAGTTGACTAGGGAACTTAAGCATAGGACCTAAGCCAAGTGTTCTTGGCCCAGAGTGATGATACCGCCACAATTATAACCCAATATGATATCTGGTGCCATAAGTGCTAAGTAAATGAGTGTTGTAGAAAAAGTCTCTCTCACCTTCTAGGTCAATAAATTAAATGAAAAGTATTTTTTAAGCAGCTAGTATCTACTAGCCCCATTGGGCGAGGCTCTGAGAATATAAAGACAAAAAATGAAATATCACTCTACTCAAGGGACTTACGTTCTATCAGGGGAAACAACATGTAGTTAGATAAATGTTGTTGGGGGCAATAGCTGTTTAGACGATAGTGATCAGAAAAGGGAGCTTTTTTTTTTATACCGAAGGTAGTGCTTGAGGTAGTAGATCTTAAAAAGGAAGGGAAAGATCCTACTGATACTTGTTTATCTGTTGGCTAAACTATCTGCTTGAATTCTTGATCCATTGCTGTGTGAACTATTTTTTTTTTTTAATGAGTTTCATAATGGTGAGGATACAGGTTAGGGACCTATGTGTGTCCCGATGCCTCAACATTGCCTCCCATTGTTTGATTCCATTAGAGTCCTTCTCTCTGACATCTCTAGAAACTATGAGCTCCATGTTGTGGTCTGAATATAAACCATGGTTGACTATCCATATTGTGGTACCATCCATGCCTTTGCTTATAACATTCTCTTTACATTCCTCCTATCGCCTCTCCCCTTGAAATTTTTCCTCCTTCACTCATGTACCACGTGAAGTCTTCTCTTATCCCCACATAGTTGGAATGCTTTCTCTCATATTAATTCTACCACTTTTTTATGCCTATATTCAATATTTACCATGTTTGCCTTGTGCTATCATAGTCTTTTGTATAGGTGTTTTAGCTTTCATCTCTCCCTTATTAGATTGTAAGCTGTATCAGGGCAAGAGTAATGGCATTGCTCTGTCTCTCCCAGTGCCAAAGCAGTGTTTTTGTGTGTTAAGACTTAATAAGTATTTATTTAATATGTTTACTTTTTATTTCCCCTTTTCCTTGGCCTTTTGCTTTATGTGGATTTCCTTGTTTCTTCCTTGCAACTGTCTGAACCTGTTTCATGACATGAAACTCAATATATAGCAACCTAATGTCTTAGAGGTTTATTCTAAAATATTGAAAATGATGCTTCATCATTATTATTATTTTCACCACTATCTTCATCATCAGTATTAGTAATATGGCTATTGGAATACACACATTACTCTTCACAGTGATCTAATTTACTTTTTTTTCTGTCGAGACATGGACTTATTAGTAGGAAGAAGTAAAAAGAACATAGGGCTAGAATTGATATTGGCCTCAGTTCAGAAGAAATTTATTTTATTTTATTTATTGTTTATTTAATTTTATCATTATGTTGACTTTAAAGAAAACTGCTTCTGAAATAAACAAACAAACAAATATATGTAATGTTGTAGTTTCCACAATTTGCAGTAGGTTGTTCTGTTTCTTTTTGCTTCTTCTAAATAAAGAGCTTGCTAGAGATCACAGTTTTAATATTTAATACTTACCAGTGAGCTGCTGATGTCTAAGCCTTCCTCTGTCCTTTTAAATTCAGGTATGCCTCCTTTCCCATGGAACCTCTTTAATCTAAGAGAGTGCACTCAATGAAGTAACTTATCCATGTCAGTCTAACTGTGCCGGGTTTCCAGTAGATATATAATATCAGGGGCATCAGGGCAAAGTAGGGGACCAAGCCCCTTGTTTGGGAGAGCTCGAAAGAAGTGAAGAAATTGCCCCAAAGAAGAATGGCCACTCCATTGTTAACATACATATGCTTTAGAATTAATAAAATACTCAAGAAGAGAGTTCAGGTACTGTTGCTATCGGGAGACTGTCCTCAGCAGGGAGCATAAGACTGGAGTTACTGATAGAAATAGGGAAGGGAAAGCAGAGCTAATAATTTGAAGATATTTACACCTTTGCTAGTTTCTTTTCACGGTACAAAGGCATTAGGGGAAGTGACAGGAACAACTTATGAGCCATTTACTTGGGCTATCTTTGGGGATTTAATCTCAGTTGGGTCATGGAGTTGAATATTCTCTGGGAATTGGTGCTACTGTGATAGGCCCTATCTCTAGGCCTGGAGTAAAGAGATAAGAGTTTAAGTCTAGCTGGAATTAGAAGCAACAGAATTAGCTGGATTGCAGAGCTGTAAACCTTTTGGTTCAGATCCTGAAATGCCTCTGGATAGCAGTTCACATCTCTTCCAGATGGAGTTTTGGCTGTGGGAGCTGAGCGCAAGACAAACATTTGTAATGTCAAGGACTTTTTCTGGAGTGTGCACAATAAAATTGGTCCTATATAAATGCGGTTTTCCTTTTTTTTAAATTATTTGGCCTTACATCTTCTTTTTTATTGTATATGAGGAGTTTTTCTTTTCATTTCTTTCTTTCTTTTTTAACTTCAAAAGGCTAATTTTCCACTTCATCAGCCTTAACACGTTTATGTTTTAAGAGGAAGAATGGGAAAAGGCTTGAAAGGTCGGTGATTTTCTCATAAATGAGGCAGCTTTGCATGTGGATGGTATATGCATATCAGTTTGAGATAACAAGGATTGGTGTCATTAAAAACATAAAAAACCAGACAGGAGAAATAATAATTTATTTCTACTCTGTTGAAGCCCTTTTAGCTTTTCAAAGTTTTTTTAAATTTGTTAAATAAAATTATCAATGGACAGAAGGTCATAAACATATGCGTAATTTCATTGATTGTGTAGTATCATTAGTCCAAAACAACAATGCATAAATCAGTTGATTGGTAACGTACTTACACAAGGAATGACAAAGTATTTGTAAATAGCAGTAAAAGCAGTTTGATTCCTTATGACTTTTGATCAGTTCCAATACAGAAGTTTTCCTAGGGAGAAAAATCCTACTGAAACTGTGAATATGTAGTAGTTTTAATCTTATCAAGAGTTAAAGGAAACATTTTGCTTTTCACCACGCTCAACTTGGCCTATCCATTCACAGTGAATATAGGCTCTTTCTTCCTAGAGAAATTAATATTAACCATGGCATGTCTAGGGAATTTCTAATCAAAATGTGTCTACATTAACAAAAATAAATAAATAAAATGGCAGCCCCAAACACTGAATTGATTGTTCTGTCTAAATGAGGCCAATAGCTTAGTTGGGTTAAATTCCTGCCCCAGAATTGAGTGATTACCTTAGTATACTCTTAGTTACTTGACTGTTTCCACTTGGTTCTCACAAATTTCCTTCCAGTGGGTGATTCTTTTTGTTGCATCCTGGGACCATGGATTTAGAACTGGAGGGAGAGTCCAACCTCTCTTCCCCCCTCCACATTTTACAGATGAGGAAAATATGATCCAGAGATATAAATTTACTTTCCCACAGCAAACATACTTTTTATTTAATTTTTTGGACAGCTGTTCCAAATGAAGCAGAAAAAAATAAAAGAAAGATAATTCAACATCGCCTTTTTTCCATTAACCTTGGTAGTTCTATATTTTGGCTCCACCATGGTCTCCCAGTGTGCTACAGTGGAAAGAATGCTAGATTTGGTAGTCAGAAAACCTGGACTAGAATTCTGGCTTTGCCAATACTTATGCAACCTCAGGCAACTTATTTCACCTTTCCAGGCTCTAGTTTTCTTATATGAATATAAAGAGGGATTATCAGTGGAGTGTCTTATAAGTATGATTACCTCCCTGATTAATTTGGTGAGTTTATAGGATATGAGCCTTTGTGTAGAGTCAAGAAAGCTTTCCTTTTCCCCTGGCATGCCTCCCTGGGACTCTGTTAAACAATTGGTCTTCAGTGACTTAAGTGCTGAAAAGATGATTGACTAGTTAGAACTCAGAAGTTTTATATTTATATTTGATCCTATAAGAGCAACATATTGTTCTCTAACCTTTTGGGGGGCTCTTTTCTACTTCTTTCTCTGAGTCCTTTTTTCAGAGTACTCCCTATAGTATTAGTCAAGGGAATGGATTTTTTTTCTTTCTAGGAAGACTTGATGGTGACTTATTGAAGAAGCATGTGGCACAAGGAGACAAGGAGATTTCCTGAAATTAGACGTTTCTAGCCCAAGAGATAGTAGCAGTTGGGTTGGTGATAGATTTCCTGCAGAAGCATATGGCAGAGGAAGACATGTGTTTGTCAATTTGGCCTTAGTAGGAAGTTCACTGCTCCTGACTACAACATGCAGTAGAGGAAGGTTTTTGATTTTCCAGACAGAAATCTAACTTTCTAGACAAAAAAAAGGAACATTTCTTGAGTGACACCAGCATAAGAGACCTGACTTTCTAGAGAAAAGGCGAGTTGCTAAGTAGTATTCCTCTTAAAGGAAAAAGAGTAATCCACATGGCTTATATACCTGATAGAACATTATTAAGGACTAGAAGGCAAGAGATCTGAATCTTAACATCTCCAGTTACCATGTTACTTAGAATAGTGCCGGTATAATAGGAAGATGTTGCCTATCCAACCAACACAAAGTATGTTCATCTTCTATAGGATGTGAGCTGAGAGTGGCACTATAAGTCTTCAAGAAACTCTGTAGGATTTTGTAGAACAACTAATGATCCTCTGGAATGTCAAAGAGTTGCCACAATGGCAACCTTGAGTTTACTTCCTTCGAAGTAGAAATATTAAGGGCTCTTTTTTTGCTTTTCAGTATCTTTTTATATACTCCTATAGGTACTTCGCATCTTTTACATTTTCTGTGGGGTCAAATAAAGGCTGCATTGCCTGCCATACATTTTTATTACCTTTAATCCTTGCATACTACCCTTTTATGTACATTTAGGGAAGCCTATACATGAGCTAAGGCATATCTGAAGATGTTCCTGATGTGAACAGATAAAAAAGACCCGTATGAGTCAACCTACAGGATAAGATTCAATGGCTGAGACCAGAGACTTGGGTTCATGGGATGACAGAACCCTGAGGCATAGATTACTGGTAAAATGGGATATTGAACTAGAGAACTTCTAAGGACCCTTCCAAATCAAAGCCTATTCTCTTCCTTTTCTAGGTATATTTCACGCTGTACCCTATTCATTCACCCCAGCCAAAGTGACTGACTCTCTCTGTCTCTGTCTCGTCTTTCTCTCCCTGATCTTTGCAATTGAAAGCTGTCCTCCAGGACAAGCACACATTACATATCTCTTTAATTCCACATATTAAAATCTTTAACTTCAAATATAGCCCAACTCAGGTGCCACTTCCTATGGCAAACCCTTCCTGCTCCTCCTAATTCTTAGTGTTCTCTTTCTCTCTCTTTCTTCTTCTCTCTTGTATTTTTAGTCTGTATACCTTTTGTGTCTCCAGTAAAATGTAAGCTTCTTGTGGGCAAGAACTGTTTTCCATTTTATTTTCATGTTACCTCTGCCTTCTACACAGTAAGAATTTATAAACTGGATCACAGAGAGGTCAAGTGACTTGCCCACATTAATGCAAATAGTAAGTGACCAAGTTTGGTTTTGAAAACATTATTCAATTTCCTATCTGGCATTAATCCATTGTACCTATAGATCTTGTAGCTGTTAATAAAACAGCAAAAAGACTGAAAACAGCTCCAGATAAAATAAAACATGTCAATTGTGAAAGAAACATCATATTTTATTGAAATTATGTTTAGAGCTTGAAGGAACCTTAGAGGTCCTCTTAGAGATCATCTGGTCTAAACTCCTACATTTTACAGATGAGGGAGGAGAGACCCAAAGAGGTCAAGGTTATTTTGTCAACCCAGATCTTCAGAGCCTAAATTTAGTGCTTTAAACCCACAATGTATTTGACAATGTTTTTCTTTTTAATAAGCTGAAAAGAATCTGCCCTTAAGGCCACAACTTCCTCACTTTTAGTGGAGGGAGGAATGTGTGACTTGCCTGCCCATCCAAAAGGAAGCTCCTTTAATTGGATCCTCAAATGAAGCCGGTGGTCCTTTTTGGTGGAGCACACTCCCAAATCCATGGTGTTTTCTGATTCTACTCTAGATTGGATCCCCTGGCTCTCGAATGATAGTCCGTGAACTTTAATTCCATTTCTGCTTAGTTCTTGGATTTGTTCCTTCTCTGTTCTGGGATTTATTAGCTTTGGACTTGGATCATACTTGCTGCTTGATTTGTGGTTTCCCTGGCTCTGGCTTTGTATTCAGAAGGGACCCTGGTTATTTACTCCTTTAATGACCCTGCTGATTAGATACAGGCCTGCTAATCTCTAGTGCTTACCCAGTCCCTCTGGCCCTCACCTCCTACTCTCACTTCCCCCTCAGCTGGCCAGATAGAACAGGACAAAGTAACTGCCTGAGCATATCACACATTGCTTGGGTCAAAATGGCATTCAGTTGTTATTGTCAGCTTAGCTTATTTATTTATTATTATTATTATTATTATTATTATTATTAATTTATTTTCTTGCAGGGCTCCTGATTCTGACCACCGTTTCCTATGTATATTTCTGGGTCTGCCTTTTAGACACAGTGGCTCACTTCATTGGTAGTGATTTTATTTTGTCTTCTGCTTTGTTGATTCTCTGCCTTATACTCCATCCCCAGTTCATCACTATAGCTGTTAATAATGCACCATCTCCCTTCCCCAGCCATTGCTTCAGTATGCTTTCTTAATATGGGGAGAGGATGAGGTTTTGCATTGTTTAAAAATATCACACAAAAGCCAGAGGATATCTGTTGTGGGCACATATGCATAATAAAGTCAGGAATGTAGACCAAGAGGGTAGAAGACAATGATTTTATCATCTTTTTGTAGGTCTTGTTCTTCCTCAACTTAATTGTTTTGCTGTTAGGTAGGAATGATTGCTGGAGTGAAGTATATAGCCCCAGCCTCCATGCATCTTCTAGAGTGTTGTTTTGTTTGTTTGTTTGTTTTTGGGGGGCAGGGAGGTGTGCATAGTTCTCAAAATTGGTTTAAGTAGCTTATGTTTCCTATCATGGATTATATAGGAATTAAAAGAAATTTTCTGACCTTGACTCAAATAATTGTCTGGGCCCATAGAATGTGAATCAGCATCCCACACAACTATGAAAAGAATAGACTGAATCATAGCCTGGGAGTA
>NW_020954953.1:24848158-24869657 GCF_900497805.2 Vombatus ursinus | reverse complement strand
GTGTGTGTGTGTGTGTGTGTGTGTGTGTGTATTTGTTCATTTTTTGGCTGTGGACTCTCTATAATCTTGTCTATGGACTCTCTTTTTGTTAGTCTTCTACTCTCTTTACCTTAATAGATAAAACCAGGAGTCTAGGAAGTGATGCTGAAGAGTTGAAGCTCATAGAAGAGAGAAACTCAGTGAGAACAAGGTTAATGTAGTTAGGTAGTGGAGATAACATGATAGTCTGCAGAAAAGAGACATGATACCCAAAAGAATGCATGTAACCACGTCACTAGAGGACATTGGCATCTCTGCAGTATTAGAGGAGGAGAAGTATATTCTATGTGTAATTATAGGGATCTTTTCAGGTTTCTTTATTTATTACGCAATTTAATTAAATGCCATTTGTTTTGAACTAATACATCTTCTTAGCTACTAAATGTAAATACATTGGAAGAGACTTATGCACTGTGGTTTAGGAATGTGGCTTATTGACAGAGTGTCTTAAACCCCTGCTGGATTTTCTAGGTCTTCACATTAGAGGAGTGCCCCATCAGGACATCCATTGGTATTATGCATACTTGGGCTCGGTGTTTAAAGAGATGGAAGGAAAAAGAAAGAAAACTAATTTTCTTTTCTCACTCATATATATGGGTGATTACATGATATATACATACATAATATAGATAGATATAGATATAGAGTTATCTATAGATCCATGTGTAGAGATCTATCTATCTATCTAACTATAGATAGATTCCATGTAGGGATTTCTTTTTTCAGTTTCTTTGTTATATTATTTGATTAAATGCTATTTGATTTAATGCCAAATATATACCAATTATATATCTATACATATAGATGGATATAGATATATAAGTCATCTTAATTACATGTCATCCTAGTTACTGCTACAGATATTTCGTATGGACTATAGTCACTAAACACCTTCAGATAGGAGTTATGAATTGGCATCCTCTTGATCAGAATGATCAGAGAAATTAGTGACTGTTTGCCCTCTATCAGACCTAAGTCATAGGCAGAGGAAAAGGAATGAAGGGAATAGAATAATAAAGATGAAAGAAAACAAAAGTAGGAGTGGAAGAAAAAGTCACAGAGTAACATCATCCTAGAATTTGAAGATATGTCATCTACCATCTAGTCCAACTCTTACCCATAAAGGGATCACCATTATAAGACAATGTATAGAACCTTGCAAGTGACCTTGGATCCTGCCTTTGCTTGAAGAACTTCAATGGTAAAAATGCTTCTTGGTTGATTGATTGATTGGCTTAAGTCAGTTCTTTCTACATTGGGATAACTCTAAATGTTAACACATTTTTTCCTGATGTCAAATTGAACTTTGTCTCTTTACAATATCTACCCAGAGGAGAGAGAGGGAAAAGAAAGATGTTCTTGTGTTATAGGCCATCTACCTAGATAGTGTCCTAAACCGGGATCTTTGACTATCTGACTTGGATCTTTCATGCAATATGAAGATATCAGACTTATTTCCTCAGAGGAAGGAAGGGGGTAAAGGCAAAAACAGATAAAGCGTCCAAAAAATCCATTAACTTCAGCCCTTAATAACAAAGGATTTGTGACAATTCCTATCTTGATTCTGATATGGCTTGCTTATAATTGGTATATTCAAAAATTCTAGTGACTTATTTTCCCTAGATTGGTGCATTTGTAACAGACTCCATGATTCTTTGTCTTCCCTTAGTATAAAACAATACTGCCATAAGCATCACAGTCCACTTGGATACACTATGAAGTACTGGGCAGGACTGGGACCTTGTATTTGTTGCTTCTTCTAACTCTGAAGTCCAAGCAATAGTGAGATGATGAGGGTACATACATCCTCAATATCTTTTGCCCGCTTGGTCCATTTTTATGGTATTAATAAATTCCATGGTTAGTTAGATGACTGAGTGAAGGGCTCTGTTTCTGTTCCCTGAAATCCTGAGCTGTCCTGAGTTGGCATCTCCTTCCCTTGTAATTCCTCAGTAAAAGGTAATTAATATGAAGTTAATGGTATGTTAAACTTGTCCCATAAGGTGTGATTTTTGCATTTGGATATATACCGTAGCAAATGTGAATTTGTTAGGTGGCATAATTAATGGTTTCGGGGTCAGTTACTTGAAGTGTGAACTGTTGCTTGGTGTTAGCTGTAACCCAGCAATCTCAGTTTATATTATACAACCTTGAGATTGTGATTATAATTGTGTTATATATAATGATACTATTATGTCTTAGTTATCTTTTGCATTTTCCTCTATACTATTCACTTAGAAATTGCTTTATAAATGGTTAATGAAATATAGGAATGACTTTAAAAAGCAGTCGGGTAAGGTGATCAACATACTCAATGATGAATTTTGACCAGAATGAAATTCTGTCAAAACCTTGATTATATAAAGTGAAAAGTTCCAATAATTAAGGACAATCAACAGGGTTTGAAGGAAGAAGAACCCTTTTGGGGAAAGAAGGTATTGTCTGAGTTATTATTCAGGATCATGATGACAATAATTCATATTTATATAGCTAGCACTTTAAGCTTTCTAAAGCACTTTGTTTACAACAAAGTATGGGTATTGCAAATATCCTTATTCTTATTTTACATATCAAGAGAATGAAACTGAGTTATTTCTCTAAAGTCTGATGGCTCTGAACAAAGCTTTAGATCTGGAAGGGGTGTCAGAGGCTTCTTTGTCCATCCTTCTTACTGAGTGTCAAAGGACACTAGGTAGTTTTAGAAGTGAAAATGACCTTAAAGGTCATCTAACCCAGCCTCTTCATTTTACAGATGAGGAAACTAAGAAATTTAAGTGAGCTGCTTAAGATCATACAGATAGTAAGAGGTAGAGGCAGAATTTTGGCCCAGGTCCTCTGACTTTAGGTACAACAATCTTTCCATTGTACCGTGTTGCCTTTTGTCACTAGCAAAGCCAATTTATACTTAGCACTCCCTTTGACTCTTTCCACTGTGCTATAGCTAATAAACAGAATCAAGCCAGAATTGATAGAACAACTAAATTAAAAGGTTTACCTGGGAGGCAGAAAAATGAATGTATGGCACTAGTTAGAAGTATAGAGGACTATCACTAAGAAAGTGAGAGTAGGAGTGCGAGGGTGGGAAAGAGTAGGTATAGTAGGGACTAATGAGAAGGTGGTTGGTCTCACATACAAGTGACTAGTGAGATCATTAATAATAATAAGATGGCTTTATTTTTTAGGGTTATATTTTAAAAGTAGGGCTTATTTAAAAAAACCCTTTTTTTCTTTTAACGTTTGACCAAATTTAGGGTATGGTCATGTTATATGAGTGGCTACATCAGGATAAATAATGAGATTCATTTGTTCCACATTAATGTAGTCTATTAAAATAATGTTGTGAATATTAGGGATTGTTAGATTTCCTAATTCACACATAGTTAAGGAAGAGATTTGGACTGACTTCTATTTTGTAGTCAAGAAAAACAGTCTTTTAAGGGTGGCTACATAAGGAATAAGAGAATTGAGATATTCCCATCCTACCATATCATTCCTATCATTCCTATCATCATATTCCTGTCAAGATAAGATATCCTTCTAAGTAAGTTTCTTGAAGGCAGGGACTTATGTTTTTGTATCTCTGATGCTGAGCCCTGGTGCCTGGAATATAGAAAGCATTTTTTGAATGCTTGTTCATTGATTGATTATATCCATTATAGAATAGTTCTGCTATGTGACTTGTATTAGAATTATTGGATTAAAGCTGAGAAAAATGATTATTAATAACCCACTATGGGGGTGGTCTAGGCTTTTTCTCTGACCCATTTCCTTGTTCAAAGCCCAGCCTTGAAGGACATTACTGACTTCTGGCAAAAATTTTTCCCAGCTAGACCATCTTTTCTAGGTGAATTGATGGGCTCTGGCCCATTGTATTTTACTTAGACAGGCTTGGAAAAATGTGGATTCTCTCTTTTTGGCCCATTATGTTTCAATCAGACGGGTCTGGGAAAATGTGAATTTTCCCTTTTGTCAGACAGATGATATGGATACAGATAATTCTCTTTGACCAAAGCTGAGTGATCAAGGTCAAGTACCCCAGACCTTCATTAGAACAGGTTCACATCTCATTATAATTTTCATGCTCTCATTAATTGTTAACCAATTAAAGTTGATTTTCACCCTCAGGAATACCCTCTCTACCAAAGGCATGTAAATGTTGAGTGATTCCATGAGGGATCTTTGGTCTAAGAGAGATTTCCAAATGACTATCCTATTGATAATATGCTAGCATTGTTAATCAAACTTTTAAAATGTCAGGTAATATTATCAGGTATTATTAATGTTCATAAAAGGACATGGTAAAGTGAAAATATGAAATCTGTATCATGTATGTTTATATGAACTGATAGTAGCTTTGGTGTAGATTACAACCTATCTAAGACTTCCCATCCTATGCTCCACTTATTCTTGCCTTCCCATAAATTTTCCACCATGAGTACGTCCAAAGTGCAGAAGAACTATACAGTTGGATGATCTGGGTTCAAATCTCATTTCTAATACTTAGTACCTCTTTGACCTTGGGGAATTCTTCAAGTCTCAATGTCCTCATCTGTAAAATTGGGATAATAATTCTTACCATACATACCTCACAGATTGGTCATATAGTTAAGGTGTTTTGCAAACTTGAAAATAGAATATAAATGTAAGTTATTGGTAGATTTATGGACTATTTCATATGGTTTCATCTAGACTATTTGTGCCTGATCTGTGGTGGAGCCTTCATATTGGTATGATCAAGCACAGCTGGCCACACTGTACATTGACCCTGACATCATGATGCCATTTTAATCCTCTTGGAGCATGAAAGACAAACACAAAACAAGAAGAAGTAATTCCTGATTATCAATACAGCCCATGTATCATCTATCCCTTGCTCTGGCCACCTAATTGCCCAACCTCCTTTTCAAGTCAAACATTTCTGGAAGTATAACTTTAATGCATACACTTTCAGTAGTAATATGCTGCTCTCTATTTGTGCCTACTTGTGTCTGCACATTCATTGCCCATCAGATTAGATAAACTTGATTTTCTGTGGCATTTCATAATTTATAGCCATATCACACCATGAGAAGAACATTAGTGGTAAATTATGGGCTTAGAGACATAAATTACTTAAAACAAAGAACCTGTGCTCTATGTCTGTTCTAATTGGAAAAGGAATAATCACAATGTCAGGCAACATTATGGCCTTTCCCTCTGTGACAATAATAAATTCAACCATTAACCATGATAACAATTTGATATAACAATTTGAGATTTACCTAGCACTTGACTTACAAACTTGTTGCATTTGGTTATGGCATTTCTACAGATTAGGAAAATGCAAGCCAGAAATGTTAAAAAATAACTTGCCTTGGTATTGGAGTCAGAATTCAAACTCAAATCTCAAGACTCTAAAACTTGTGCTAATTTCACTGTGCATTATCAATTTATTTCTGGTCACTATTCTCTACGACTGGAAAAGTGTGGCAGTTTTGTTGGGCCTAGAATTATATGTCAGGCTTACTCTTTGTGATGTTCAGAAGGGATATTTATGTCATGGCAATAAAACATTGTTATTACAGCAGGTTCTGAAGGTATTGAGGCCACTGAGTGCCCTTAAGTCACATCTTTGAACATTTAGGTAGCTATTAGAATGTCTGATATCTTACATAATGTTAGATTGAGACTCTAGGTACATTTTAGTCTGTGAATATGTAATAATGCTATCATTTAAATTTTATTATTTATTTTTCCCACACCCATTGGGAAGACAAGCAATATGATATCAATTATACATATGAAATCATGCAAAATATATTTCCATATTAACCATCTTGCAAAAACAAAATAAAAAGGATGAAAGCTAAAGAAAAAGAAAAAAATGATGCTTCAATTTGCATTCATAGTTCATCAATTTTCTCTGTAGAAGTAGATAGCATATTTTATCATGAGTCCTTCAGAATTGTGTGACTGTATACTACCACAGTGGATCCATGTGGCAGTCCCTCCAAAGGTACAGGTCTCATTTCATTCATCTGTGTCTTTTTATGTTATGAAACCCATGTCCATGACCTCCTGCAAAACATCTGCATGAGGCTTTCTGCTTATGTTGTTGGTAATACACAGGTTGGGAAATTTCATTTCTATGAAATTTAAAAGCTTTTTAACAAACAAAATCACTGCTTTTAGGATAAGAAGAGATCCAATGTATTGGGAGAAAAATTTCATCATGTATCACTAATGAGACCGTGTTATCCAAGATATACTAAGAACTAACAAAATTGTAGAAGAATAAAATCCATTCCCTGGTAGATAAGTGGTCAGAAGATACGAAGAAACAGTTATAAAAAAAATTGCAAACTATTAAAAACAACATGAAAATGTTGTTCAAAATCACTAACAATAAAGAGAAATGCAATTCAGATCAATTCTGAGGTTCCATGTCATACTTAGCAAATCGACAAAGATGACAAAAGATGTTATTGTTGGTGGGTTTATGGAAAGACAGATACACTGTGATACCACTGGTGGATCTATAAATTGGTTGACCCATTCTGAAAAGCAATTTGGTATTATGCTAAAAGAAAATAAAATGACCTTTATCTAGACATCCTACCGCTAGGCAAATACCCCAAGGAAGTCAATGACAAAAAAGGAAGGCCTCATATACAACAAAATATTTATAATAATGCTTTTTGTAGTAATAAAGATCTGGGAACAAAATCCATACCCACTGATGGGGGAAATAGACAAAAAAAAAAATAGAGAATCATAGAAAGACTTGAATGAACTGATGAAACATGAAATAAAAAGTACCAGGAAAACATTATACAGAGAGAGAGAGAGGGAATACAATAGAATAAAAGAGACTAGAATAAAAATTGAACGCTGTGAAATATAATGATATAATGAAGAAATACGAGAATACCCTACCTCACTTTTTTTGAAGGTGGAATGGTTGATTGACTTGGTTGATGTGTTAAAAAGTTTTGTTCAACTGCTTTTTTATTTTCCTCTTTTATTCTTTTTATAAGAGATGACCAGGAGAGTGAGAGAGGAAAACAGATGAGAAATACAGTAGGAAATGACATTAAAAATTAAAAACATCAATTTTACATGCATATGTATATAGGTATTTGTGTGCAAATCTACAATTGCATTCATACTTTATTTATTTATTTATTTGTTTATTTATTTATGTATTTATATGTACAAATTCATGCTTTTCCAAATTTTGCCCCTTTCTCTCACTGGCTCATCTTATTGCATCTCTTTATGTTATGATCATGATATCAATAATAATAACCAGCATTTATATAGTGCTTTGAGGTTTGCAAAGAGTTTGTCAAATACTTTCTTTTATCCTCAAAACATCCCTGAGAGGTAAGTGGTATTATTATACCCATTCTATTTCATGTAAATGCCAGGACTACCATATACTGCTTTAAGGTTTGCAAAGGGTTTTACATATGTTATCCCATTTGATCCTCACAGTAACCCTGAGAGATTGATTGTATTGTTATGCTCATTTTACTGAAAAGGAAACTGAGGGAGATAGACGTTAAGCCCAGGGTCACACAGCTAGTAAGTGATTGAGGCTGTATTTGAACTTAGGTCTTCCTGAGCAGAGATTTTCACCAGAATATTGGTTTTAAAATGTTGGTGTTTTGTTTTAGGAAAAAGCTTAGGATCATTGTAAGCATTGCAAAATGTCCCATATTTGAACCAGAGCGCCCTCGTCCTCATCTTCTGCTGTCTACTGCAGTATCTTTCTGAAATAGGTGTACTGACAGATTGTCCAACAGAGGATAGCAGATGATACAATTCTGAGATTAAGGATAGATATCGAAAGTAAAAAATAGGAAGGAAAAACATGATGTTGGGGACTGTGTTTTAGGACACTCATTTCTTAGTTCAGTACTTTCAGACCAAACCGAAGGGTACATAAATTTTTATATTCTATATTAATAGTTTAGTATATCAGGAAATCAGGAACTTTAATGCCAAAGAAGTGTTTTCAACTTTGGTTAATTATGTTAATTTGAAGTAATCTGTGTCATGTAGGTATAGTTCTTTGCAGTTAAATGGAATTGGCATTCAGTTTTACGTTCTTTCTTTTGTTTTTTTCTGGAAGGGACTAATTGACTGTGAAAGTCTACATTGGTCAGAACATCGGATTCACAGAGTACTTTCCATTTTCAAAGGATTTAAAAAAAATTTTTTAACAATTTTATTTAAAATTTTGAGTTCCAGATTCTATCCCTCTCTCTCCTCCTTCCTTCCTGAGATGGTAAACAATCAGATATAGCTTATACATACACATGCAATTATATGAAACATTTCCAATTTAGTCATTTTATACAAGAAGACTTGAATAAGAGAAAAAAAAGAAAGTGAAAAATAGTTTGCTTCAGTCTGTATTTGGTCAATATCTGTTCTTTCTCTAGAGAGGGATAGTATGCTTCATCATTAGTCTTCTGGGATTGTCTTGGATCATTGTATTCTGAGAATAGCCAAGTTATTCACACTTCTTCATTGAACAATATTGTTGTTATTGTGTACAACGTTCTCCTGGTTCTTTTCACTTCACTATGCATCAGTTCATGTAAATCTTTCCAGGTTTTTCTGAAACTATCTGATTTGTTATTTCTTGTAGCAAAATATTTCTTTACAATCATATACCACAGTTTGTTTAGCTGTTTGCCAATGGATGGGCATCCCTTTGATTTCCAATTCTTAACCACCACAATGAAGGGCTGCTATGAATATTTTTGTCCAAATAGATCTTTTTCTCATTTTTGGGGTGTTTTTGGGATATTGACCTAGCAGTAGTATTGCTGAATCAAAGTGTACATACAGTTTTATAACCCTTTTGTACATAGTTCCGGCTTACTCTCCAGAATGGTTGAATCTGTTCACAATCCCCCGACGATGCATTAGTGTCCCAGTTTTCCCACATCCCCTCCAACATCCAACATTTTCCTTTTTTGTCACATTAGTCACTGTGATAGATGTGAGGTGGTAACTTAGAGCTATTTTAATTTGCATTTCTCTGATCAATAGTGATTTAGAGCATTTTTTCATATGACTATAGATAGTTTTGATTTCTTTGTCAGTTTTACATTCTCAAGAGCTTTGTTGTTTTGATCTTGTCAGGAAGGATGAATTGACTTCTCAGAGTTTGTTATTTGTTTTTTTACAGTTAAAATGATAATCTTTTGATACAGATATGACATGTTTTTCTTTCATCTCTGACTTGTTGCAACTTGAACATGTTTGCTAATCGCCTCTTACTAATGTGGGGTTCAAAAACAATTTTGCAAATTTCCATTTACAATCTGCCTTTTTTAAAAAATTTGACTTTTATGTTTATTTGTTTTCTTCCCTTTAGGTTAGCTTGATTTGATTTTGCTTTGCTTTTTCAGTACTTTTTGCTTTGTCTTCTCACCTCAGGAGGTATAGCTGTGTAGCGCTCTCCTTTTGCCTCTGATGGGTTGCTTTTGTATTGAGAGCAGGACCACAAGCTTGTGAGATGTAGAACTTGTAATGAACTTTAAAGATTGTCTAGTCTATCCCCTTCATTTTACATATGAGAAAATTGAGGGCCATAGATATTTCAGATGAATGTAAATTCCTCAGTTGAATATAAACTGCTTGAGGGCAAGGGTTAGTTATATCATCTTTTATCTTTGTATCCTCTGAGGCTAGTTTTTTGGATTTTTTTTTGGATCATTCATTCATTCATTCATTATTCATTTCATTGGATTATTCTTATTATTGCCTGAGGTCAGTTGCGCAGACTAATAGAGATAGGTATGCATCAAATCAACGTTGACTTAATGGATAGAAGGGGTGGAGGTAGGAAAAACAGAGTTTAAATCCTACCTCAGACTCTTGTTATGTATATGATACAGGGGCAAAACACTTAATTATTCTGTCTCAGTTTCCTTATCTTTAAAACTGGGATAATTATGCCTCTGTTAATCACTTCATACCATTATTGGGAGGCTCAAATTGCATAAAGTCTATAAAGCACTTTATAGACTTTAAAGATCTATATAAATGTTGTGATTATTGATCTCTTCCATTCTTTTCCTCTTGATTGGCAGCTTCTGAGCTACTAGAAGCACCGATGAGGTTTACTTTCTATATTCTGCCATCAGTATTCTTTTTACATTTGCTTTTTTACTATTGACACATAAAACTTGTCTGTAATTTGCCTTTGTTATTTTTTTGGGCCTTTGATGCTTGCCTATTTTGTGCTGGCCTAACTAGGCCTCTATTTTGTTTTTCAGTTATCAGTATTCACACTTACGCCTCTAGAATGTATGGATACATACAAATTTCTCCTTGTTCATCCAAAACTCTTTTTTTCAATGTGTTACTGTTCAGTTACCAGGTTTTGATTTTCTGAAAGTATCTTTAGTCATTGGCTCTTGATTTTTTGGATGAATTTGGTAGTACGATGCTTACAAAAATACTGCCAGAGGTACTGTTAGAGTCAATCTCAGTTTAAACCCCACCTCAATAACTTATTAGCTGTGTGAACTTGAGCAAGTCACTTAATCTCTCAGTCTCATTTTTCTCATCTGTGAAATAGGAATTTTAATTTTACCTACTTTCCAGAAAGGACCAAATAAGATAACATATAAATTGTTTTATAAATCTTAAAATGTTATATTAATGCTAGCTGACTCTTTTCGTTTTCTCCTCCTCCTTCTTTCTTCCTCTACTTTCTTCTCCTTTTTCTCCTCCCACTTCTTCCTCCTCCTCCCACTCTTCCTCTTTCTCCTTCTTTTCCTTCTCATTTTTTTCTTTCTCTTCTTCCTTCTCCTTCTCTTATTCCACCTTCTTCTCCTTTTCCTAATTGTTGTCATTATCATGTATTTGCTCAGCCTTAATCTTGACTGGCTTATTTTGATTAACTGCAGGCCATCTTGTAAAGCACCTTGGAAAATCGACACATGGTCCAAGATATGATGTGTTTGATGGAAACTTAATGCACTAATTCTGCAGTGTTCCTCTTAATAGTAGAGGTCAACTTCATAACACTTCTGAATCCTTTGAGGAATATCTTTAATATAAATGCTAAAATCCACAGGGTTTCTCATACCCCCAAACTCTGTGCCTAGAACATCTTTGCTTGCTCTCAACCATATTGTTGCCCTTTGAATGCATCTCTAGGCTTATCATGTCAAGAACAGTTATATCTAGAATTATGATGGCCTAAGGGATAGGGCCCCGCCTAGATATGTAACTGGTCTTTATTCTCAGAGAACACAGAATAATTGTGGACTCATTAAAAATTTGTAAAGGCAGTTGAGTGACATCCACAGTGATTTCATTGTATATACTGAAAAGAAAGGACTCCCTAAAGAGTTATTTATAAATAGAGTAATGCTTCTACATAGTTTACATCAAAAGAAAGGGAATGCATTAATTTTGAGTTTGTTTTCTCTTCAATTGTTGTTTGACTATTAAAATTCTAGAAATAACTTAAGGACTTCAATGAAAGCATGTTTAGGGAGTTGGAAAAGAAACATTAGAGGAGAAAATAATTAGATAATGAAATTCAGATGGTAATGCTACTTCAGTGTCGTTGTTAAGTAGCAAGTGCTGCACAGTCATAACTTCTTATGCCATGTTTTCATTATCTCTTCTGTCTGTAGAATTAACCATCAATCTGGGAACCAAAATAATCTACTGATACATGCCAAATTCAGTTTCAACAAATACTGATCCCATGAAAAATAACGAAAATGAAAATAGATCCAAGATTCCTACTTTTTTTTTCAGCTTTATTTCAATTTTTTTTGTTTAATGACAGTACTATTGTACTACTGAAAGCATCCTGAACTGTCATGGTACTCCATCTCCCCACCCTATGCATTAACAAAAGCCTTTCCTCATGCCTGGCATGGGTTCCTTTGTGCTCTCCAACTCTTCAAATCCTTGTTGTCTTTCAAGATTCAACTTCGGTACAGTTTAATTAGTCATTAAGCATTTATTAAGTCCTTACCATGTACTGGGCACTGGTCACTATGCCTTTTTTTGCCTGGAGTCAGGAAGACTCATCTTCTTGAGTTAAAACTGAGCTCAAACACTTACTAGTTATGTGACCCTGGACAAGTCACTTAACCCTGTTTGCTTTAGGTCCTCATCTGTAAAATAAGCTAGAGAAAGAAATGGCAAATCACTCCAGTATCTTTACCAAGAAAACACCAAATAGGGTCATAAAGAGTTGAATACAAGTGAAAAGTGATGGAACAACATACAGACTTTCTAATCGGAGTCAGATAGAAACTTGAGATAAATGTTGATCCTGTTAGCAGGAGGAAGGATTTCAAAAGGTAGACTAAATGCCCGTGGTCTCGAACTAATTGGATGGTTGTTGTTTGTTCCAGAAGAGCTTGGCCCCAGCAGCTAAGACTCAGGATCTGTCAGACATCCTTCTTTTCATGATGAAAAAGTCACTTTTTCCTCATCTGATGATTGTTGTGAAGGTCTTGACTTTCTAAAGAAGCTGTAGCTTAGCCTTTGGGCTCTTAGCTAAAAGACAAATGGAAGATCACTCTCCTCTTATGATGAAGCCAATGTAGTGCTTCAACTGACTAGATAAATTAGGTCCAACCAGCAGCATCAGCAAAAAATTCCAAAAGTGAAAATTGAAGCAAAAGAAACATGATACAGTGCAAAATGATGCCTTGTAGTCAGTGTTGATACATTCAGCAAGGAGCAGCCACAAATTACTCAGCAAGGAATTGATAGACCAAGCAAGAGCACCATGATGAGGTCACCAGAAGACAGTGGTCGTACTGTAACACTGAAGGTTTGCCCTGATTACATGTTTCCTAAATGGGTCTACAAAACTTAACTCCACTGTGGGAAACACAGATGGAAATTTCCAGTATGGAGTTGGTGATATGGGCTAGAGCTCAAGAAAGGGGTAAGGGATAGATTTCAGTGTTCTCCTGAATGTCCAGTTGCACTATCTTGGGATGGTTTATTAAACAGCTGATACCATATAGAAGGCTGTATTATGGCTAATTGATTAATCTGCTACATAGTTTGAGGAGGAATTACTAGAAGGATGAAGAGAGGGTGGATTTTCTCCCATAGATTTTGGAGTATAGCTCTTTACAAGAGCCAAAAATAAGCCCCTAATTATAATAATGGACACGGCATTTATACAGTATGTCTCAAAAATCTCAGTGCACTTTTGATCTTTAATGGTTTCAGAACTATAAATACTACAAAATTATAAAATATATAGTTTGAAAGTTCACTTAAATTTATTTTGTACTTATTTAATTTTGTGTACTCGAATAATAAAATTTCAGTTTAACAAGTCATCATGTCATTATACAGTTTCTCCATGACACTTTTTGTCAAAGAGGTTCTCTTTTGTGGCCATGTCAGTTTCCTAATCTATCTCCATTCAATTTTTTTTCTTGTGGGATGATATCAGAACTATCCCGTATATATCAAAAACTTGTTATTAGGATGTCATTAAGGTTAGGATTACAAATGCAGTCTTTTCACTCACCGAAGCAACGAGTAAAGGTTTTTACACAGTTCAAAAATCAACTAGAGCAATGCATATAGCAGAAGAGTGGTTATTTTACAATTTAATAAGAAACATCAGTATTTAAAAATTTTAAATATGTGACCTTTCAAATAGTTTTAAAGTTTGAAGCAGTTATACTTCTGAAGTTATTAAAGATTAAAAGTGTTCTTTTTTGGTGTACTTTGTATGTAAAGCTTTATTTTTATGAAAAAATATCGAATACCTATTTGTAGCTGTATTTATATCCAGAGCTATGGATGACATAGTAAAAAGAACACTGAAGAGAAGGAAGATGTGGATTCTAGTTCTAGGTCTAAGTAAATGTGGGACTTTGGGCCAGTTACTTAATTTCTTTTGGCCTTACTCTACTTTCCTTGGAAGCAGCCTGGTGCTTCAGTCAACAGAGTACTAGATCTGGAGTCAGGAAGACCTAGGTTCTAATCCAGCCTCAGATACTTCCTAGCTCTGTGACCCTTGGCAAGTCACTTAACCTCTTTCTGCTTCAATTTCTTCAAGTATAAAATGGGGTTAATGAACAGCACCTACCTCACAAGGTAGTTGTGAGGATCAAATGAGATGATATATATAAGGCACTTAGCATAATGCTTAGCACGTAGTAGGTAATATATACATGCTTCTTCCCTTCCCCTCCCTCCCCCTAATTGATGACCTGATTTTCCTTACCCATAAAAAGAAGGGGTTGGGTTGCATCATCTCTTAAGTCTTTTCCAACTTAAAAAGTCTATGACCACTGTCACTGTTATTATAATATTTCAATTTACCTTTGTTATTCTAACTTGGCTTTCCACTTATGCTCAAGGTTGTTCTTATCCTTGGATAATACTGATTTTAGTTGCTATTAGGTTTAAACATTTAAGATCAAAGAAGTGGGGGTAAAGGGAAAAACTCTTGTATTTTTCCAACATGATGAGCATAAATTTATGTAATGCAGATCCTTTACGTGTATGCTTTTAGTAGAGTTTGTCTAAGTTTCTTTAACCTGAAAGCCAAATAGTTCCTAAGGTAAGAGAAAGATAATCTCACACTCTTCTGTCAAAAAGCTTTCTTGGCATCAAGTCATTAAAGAACAAGGAAATGGATTGTGACTATTTTTAACTCCTGAAAAGACAAGTTGGAGCCTCTTGAAAGGGATTTGATATTCTCTTACCAGCTATGAAGACAAATTTAGTCCACATTCTGAAGAGTATATTGCTAATATTGATGGAAAGAAAAGTCTTCAGTTTTCAAGAGGCAGTGTCATGTAGTGGAAAGAAACATTGGGCTTGGAGTCAGAAGATTTAATTCCCAGTTCCAAGCATTTACTAGGTGCATGCTCTTGGGAAAATCACTTAACCTCACTGAATCAAAGTTTTCTGTCCTGTAAAGTAACAGTAGACAGACAAGAAATTCCATGCCTACCCTTGCCACAGCCTCCTCCACCTTCAGTGTGGGTCTTGGAAAGATATACCTAGACACTCTTTGTAACAACATAAGACATCTCATCTTCTGCATCTTTTTTTTTTCTTTTTAAATCTTTTTTCTTTTTCTTTTTCTTTTTTCTTTTTCTATCTAAAGTAGAGGATGTATTAAGACAAAGTAAAATAATTTAATGTAATAAGATAGCAAGAGAAATAACAAGGGAAACCTTCCCCTCCACACACACACACACACACACACACACACACACACACACACACACTTACTTTAAAGAAGTAGAGACACCATCTCTCAGAGCAGCTAGCTTGCTCAATGGATAGAGCACTAGGTGTGAAGTCAGGAAGACCTCAGTTCAGATCAAGCATTAGATACTTACCAGTGTGTGACTCTGGTAAGTCACTTAGGCTCTGTTTGCCTCCATTTCCTCAACTCACCAACCTCACAAGGAATTATAATAACATTGATCTCACAGGGTTATTATGAGGATTGAATGAAATAATATTTGTAAAATACCTGGTACATATTAAGTACCTAATGTGTGCTTATTCCTTCCTTACTTCCTACTGCACATGTACTGGTGAGAAAGAGAACAGTTTAACCGTGGCAACTCATGGGCCTAAGGCTGTGTCCCAGTTGGAAGGATTTTCTGCCTCCAAGTATACTACTTTTTGCTTCCACAAAAATCCATCCCATGATGTGACCAAAATGTGCTACTTTTTCTGCTGCATTGCCATGTCTTGTTGTTTTCTGAATTTTAGATGTTTTGTGGTCTCCTACATATAGGAATACGATGAGAGATCTTGTAAACAAGCCTACAGTATCAGAGTCTCTTTAGTTATTTTGTGAGTCAAACCCATAGCCATATGAAGCCAGCAAAGCCGGAGTGCCCCAGACCAAATCGATTTTCACTTGAGTTTGCTTCCCCCTCAGCATGAACTCCCTGAAGCCTAGAGACATTTAGGTTTGGGTAAGTAAATATATTTTAATTGTTATCAGGCCCTTGTCTTCTAGGCTAGGGCCATGCTCATTACTGGGGTGCTTAGTTAGCAAACCGAATGGTTGGAGTAGGGTTGACCTTCATTCCTGCAACTTTGCCACATGTTACTACAGGTACATCCAGATTGTTGTTCTACTGACATAAAAGATGAGCTATTAGAGTAGCAACCTGTTTCAATTACAGTTTGGCTCAGCCAGAACCTTTATTACGCCAACATTTTGCTGAGTGCTTTCTTTGTAGGCTTTGTACTGAGCTCTGAGCAGGGAAAAAAAACAAACAAACAAACATAGAACACGGTTTCTGATCTCAAACAGCTTACATAAAAACTTATCTTAGGGTACACGTAGGCCATTAGTGAGCGTCTCTGTTTGGAAGAGGACGTGAATGTATAGCTTTTAAAGCATCATGATCTATTAAAAAGAGCACTGGACTTTAGGTCAGGACATCAGGGTTCTTACCCTCACTCTAACACTTACAAGTTTGGGTAACTTTTATTGAGACATTTAATTCCACTGAGCCTCAATTATCTCAGTTATACAATGAGAATGAGAGTACTCTACCTGCTTTTAGGAGTTGTTAGTAAACCATATGGTTTTTTTCCAAAGGTCTGAGTTATTATTATCCTGATATTTCCCATGACATGTTTCTCAGACTTGCCTCTTTCCTTTCCTATTCCATGTTAAACTCACATCACTGTGGACATTTCCATTAATCTCCTGGCTGGCCTGTTTGCCTCCAGTCCTAATAACAATGACAGCAATGACAATTGCTTTAAGGTTTTAAAATATTATCTCATTTTATCCTAACAACAACTGTGGGAAGTAGGTACTATTCTTATCCACATTTTGCTGATGAAAACTGAAGCAGATAGGTTAAATAACTTGCCCGGGATCATATATCCGGTAACTGTCTGCGAGCGACTTTGAACTCTTGGCTTCTGGATCTAGTGCTCCACTGACTGTCCGGGCAGGCTGCTTCTATGCAGAAAATGAATTTAAGGAAGTTGAATTGGGAAGGAGTATACTGATGTGGGGGAGCAGGAAAGATTTCAGAGAGAAGGTGGTGCTTGAGCTGAGTCTTGAAACAAGCCACATGTTCCAAGAGTAAGGAAAGAATTCATCCTGGGCCATGTTGGAGAGCCAGTGTAAAGTCACTGAGGTAGGAGATAGAATGTGAGGTGTATGGGACAGTGAGCAAGCCAGGATGGTAGAATTTGATGAAGGTATCCAGGAGCCATTTCATATTGTTTAGGTGAAGGCTGATTGTTAAATGCTCCACATGAAAATTTATACCTTAGATATTAGAAAATGCTATAAACCAGAGCTTGATTTATTATTCTGTTGATTGTTTAGCCTTAAGGAAGTAATGTAGAAAATGTTAATAATGCAATTTAAATTTGAGTGTCCTGTCCTCTTTTTTCCCCCCTTCCTTGAAAGCAAGTTGTTAAGATTTACCAGTACATTGTGGGCAGCTACGTGGTGCAGTGGATAGAGCACCGGCCCTGGTGGAGTCGGGAGGACCCGAGTTCAAATCCAGCCTCAGACACAAAACACTTACTAGCTGTGTGACTGTGGGCAAGTCACTTAACCTCAATTGCCTCACAAAACAAAACAACCCCCCCCAAAAAAAAAATATTACCAACACGCTCCTGGAATAGTATATAAGAAGAATGAAAAGGAAGGAAAGGCTAAGATTTAAGTGTCAGAGTATATTAGAGGCAGTAAGGAGCCCCTGGTATTTATTGAATAGGGGGCTGATATGCTCAGGACTGCACTTTAGGAAAATCATTTTGGTATTTTTGTGGAAGATGGTTTGGAGTGGGAAGAAGCTTGAAGCAGAGAGACCAAATAGGAGGCTATTGCAACAGTCCAGGCTCTGAGTAATATGCATTTTTCATCTGCTTTTTCCCTGTGTGTAACATTAGATCACTTTTGAGTTGTGGATCTCATTAAGGAGGCCCTGCAATGTTCTGAGACTTGACATAATTAGTGCAATATCATCAACAAATAGGAGCATCTGGAGGGCCTCACCATTTTCTGTTGGGAATACTTCTTCCATTTGGACATTCACCATGACAGGGGCAAACATCTTTGGCAAGCTCCCATGCCCTTGTATTACGCTTCTTTTGATACTGCTAATCATCAGATAGTTATTCCCATGTCTGCATCTGTCAGGTAATTTTTTTTTAATGATCTTAACATTTTCATTGGAGTCAACTTGGAGGAAAACTTTAAGGGTGTTCTTGCTTTGCTAACTCTATTGTATGTTTTTTGTTTGGTTGTTATACTCAAATGGAGTTATGATCTTGTCAATTTGGAAGTTACCTCTAATGATGAAGATTGCAGCCCATCACTGTCTTCTCTTCCTGTGTTTCTAGTGCCCAGAAGATCACCAAAGTGAGTCTACCCAATGTACTGGAGACTTTTATTTCTGTCACCTGAAATTATAGGGGTACCACTGCAGTACCCTGGCTGTCCATCTCTCGTCTTTTGCTCTCATCATTTGACCAGCACATCATCTCTCCTAGTATCCATTCTCTAGATGACATATTTTGCAATCAACGAATAATAAATCAAACACAATTCTGTTCTTCTTCATCAGTTGCAAGACTTTTAGGATAGTAGGCAATTTATTAAATTCTGCTTATTTCCTTCTCAAATGAGATAATATATAGAAAAAGCACTATGCAGACCTTAAAATACTATTTCAGAGATTCTCAAACTTTTTGGCCTCAGTATCCATTTGCAGTCTTAAAAAATTACTGAGAACCCCAAGCAGCTTGTGTTAATGTGAGTTATAGTTATTAATATTTTCTATATTAGAAATTAAAGAGGGAGAAGAGAAGAATATTTTAATAGGCAAGTAAAGCCTTAGTATCATTGCGAAAATAGTTTTGACCTTGTAGACCCTCTGAAAGAGTCTTAGGGGTCCTAAAGAGTCTGTGATCTATATACATATCTGTTCCTTAATAGGTTCTCAGAGTGGGTGATACTGCCCCCTGTGGGGTGCTAGAATGATCCACGGGGTGGTAGTACCCTTGGGTGCATTTGGGGGGCATTGAATAAAAATAAGGGGGCAATGGAAGCATAAGGAAAGAAGAGAAGGTTGAAAAACCATTTCTCCACGTTTCATCTGTTACGTAACAGAGTTAAAGTTGTAGTGACTATATTATTTTCCAAATAAACACACAAAATGCAAGTTATAACCAATCGGTGGTCAAGTCCACCGACAGGTCTTAACAAGCAAATGTTGGCAGGTGAACATGTCATGCATTGTCAGGAAGTCCAGCATGCATCAGCAGGAATTTGTGCGTGTAATGGCTTGTTTATAATATGATATTATACAGTTACATGATGCAATATTGTGTCATGAAAATTTCAATGCAGGGGAAAAAAACAAATTTTCAATGAATTATTAAATTTAAGATGTATCATTTAAAAAATATTTTGTAGTTTTTTGAGATGATGCAAATAAAAAAACAAAACCTGTCAAAGGGTTAAAGAAAGTAGATTTCCAGGGGTTGCTGAGTAATTTTCTTTTTTGAAAGGGGGGGCAGTGGGCCAAATAAGTTTGAATATTAATACTATTATTACATTATCCTGAAAGATGCTCTTAACAGATTGAGAGATAATTCTTAATAAAAATATAATAAAACTTTTATAGATATAAAATAGGAATATGAGTTGGTGATTAATGATGTTTTCTTGGTCACTTTTTTGTTACTATAATCCATGATCTTTTGCTATTCTTTTGGAAGATTTTCTTCTTTCATCCCTTGGTACCTTTTAAATAGTGCTGTTTCTAGTATTGATTTCATCTCATTATGTTTGATCAGTTGTAACTGTTCTTCCTGAATACATTTTCTTGAGTTAACTGTTTCCCATTCCTCATTCAGTATATTGCTTACTTTGGCATCAGAGTCCAAATGTAGTGATTCTGTCAGGTATAGAAATACCGCATGGATCTATTCCATTCCTATGTATTAATTGTTCTTCCCTTTGTTTATAAATGCTCTTGGTATGATCTGTCTTAGTTAAACCTCATTCTAAGGGTTGTTCATTTCATTTACCGTGTGCCATCCTTCACTGTTTTGTAGGATGATAGTCTCATATTTTTACATCTTCCTCTTCCATTACGTTTTCTAAATGATCCAGTATTCTAAACCATTCTTGCCTTTGGCTCCTCCATCTCTTTGCTTGGCAAGAAAATGTGGTGTTATTTAATACCTGATTCCTTTAAGTTAGGGACCTCAAATTTCCCTTTTCAGGGCTCTTATGACAAGAGGACCTGTTGTTATCCCTTCTCTTCTCCCTTTTATATTTGTAGTCCCACCACTTGATATGTACATATTATGTACATAAAAGTAATAATATGAACTTTTGGTTGATTGATTATAGCTGTCAGGAAACAGCCACAGGTGTGTTAAATAATCTGCCCCCAACTGCTCTTTTGGGGAATAAAACTGCAATCTTATCTGAGGTCTTACAGCCAGTAAACACTAGAAGTGGAATTTGAACCCAGGTTCAAATAACTAGTGCTCTTTTCCCCTGTATGATAATATCAAGATGTATTGAGTTGGTTTGGACGAATGCATATAGGATTTCTTTATTCTTTATAATACATATTGATGTATAATTTATAATTATGGTGGCTCCCTTGCCTGTGCTTTTCATGGATGCTTCAAGGTAAGATAATCAATTTTTAAATGAAATGGTGTTTCTTGTTAATCTTGTGTACTTGATGAAAACATTCTTGCTAACTCCTTTTTTCATCTTTTTAAAGAGAGGCTTTGAGCCTTCTTTCATTTTAGCTGCAACTGCTTTATTTCTTCTAGTTTCATTTATATCAAGCATGCCAATATTGGTTGATCCAGTTTCTCCAATAGTATGTTGTTTTGTTAGTCTTTGAATATTCTGAGGATCAGCAGTTAAAACATGTTTGCATTTAATCTAAAACTGCATCATTCTTAGCACCTTCTACCTCTTTCCCCCATTGTTCTGCTTGCCTTAACAGCACAAGTGAAAAGGTACTCCTATTACTAATAGGACAAAGGATTGTTTTGAAGTTTCCAGTGTCACAATAACCAAATAATTTATCCCTCAACTACCACCCTGTTAGTAAGGTTTATCTCTGTACTTTGTTAAGCTAGTTGGTATATTTCTTTTCTTTCTTTCATTCTTTCTTTCTTTTTTTTTTTTTGGCTAGTCAGTGGGGTTAAGTGACTTGCCCAGGGTCACATAGCTAGTAAAGTGTCAAGTATCTGAGGCTGGGTTTGAACTCAGGTCCTTCTGACTGCTGTATCACCTAGCTGCCCCTAGTCGATGTATTTCAAAAAACAATCTGCTATACGGAAAACTTTTCTAAATTGGTGGCCCATTCTAGAGAGTTCCTTATAGTAAAAAAGCCTTTAAGAACTCAGGTTCACCTCCATACTACACTGAAGCATCAGAGAAGGATTTTGTGGTGATACCAGATTA
>NW_020954953.1:24838526-24848132 GCF_900497805.2 Vombatus ursinus | reverse complement strand
TTAATATTATATTCAAATTTATCTAGTTTCTTCAATGTGTCATTCTCTATGCCTAAACACCTTCCAGTTAAAGTCTATCTTTGTGCCATTTCCATCTTTATTCCTGTCATTTCTATCCTTCACTACCCACAAGGCCCTTTAATCCTTAAGTAGACCTTTCAAAGCTCTGCTCAAATTTCACTTTCCATTAACCATTCCCTAGCAATGAAAACCCACATTCACATCTCCCCTCTTTGTACTCTGATCACACTTAACATCTGTATCACATGATTTATCTCTTAATTATATATTCAATGCAAGTCAACAAACATTTAATAAGTTCCTGCAATGTGAAACATGCACCGTTAAGCACTTGGGATAAAAACCTGAAACAAGATAACCCCTGTTCTCATGGAATTTAAAATCTAATAATATCATTTAGGGAAGGGAAAAAGGGTTATAGATGCACAAATGACTGGGATACAGTACATTTAAAATGCATTTCACATTAGAATAGGAAATATAAGTTCAGAGATAATACTATAAAAAATTGGAGGAGAAATTGGAGGCATTAGGGAATGATTCATTGAAAAGGCATATGAAGGGACTTCCTGAGTCATGAACAAACATATGAAAGAGTAATTCATATTGAGGCTGGGCAGGAAAGTCCCCTTTAGCTCTAGGGATTGAGAACATTTCACATTTTTCTTCTCATCAACTCTGCCTGTAGGCATGATCCATTTTAGCAAGAGTGTTACTTGAAATTCTTCATTACCTTTTTACCATGTGTGGGGCACTCAAGGGCAAAGATATCCTGAAAGCCACCATGTTGCTTTCTTGGTGAAAAATAGCCTGAATGACTTGTAGTAATCTGTGAAGTGATATCTTCCCTGCTCACAGTGTGTCTGACACAGGATGTATATTCCAACAGAAACAATGCTTTAAATGGTGGTTACATTCCCAGACAGGGCCATAAAATCTACTGAAACTACCCAATATAGCTGAAATAGTATGCTATTTCAGTGACACTGTAGGTTAAATACAGTTTTGTGGGCTGGCTTGAGAATTCAACCACCATTTTTTATAACATTGTTTTTATGATAAAAAAAATGTTTTGAATTCTAAACTGATTTGGAAGAAAACCTTTGGACCACAATTTATTTGAAAGCCGAGGATTCTTTCTGTAATGTATTATATTGTTTGTTTTACTGAATTTTAACCTAGTTTTCTCAACTAAATTGTAAAGTGCTTGAGGGCATGGTTTACTTTTAATTTCTCTTTTTTTCCACTTATGGTATCTAGCAGAGTGTGAAATATACACACATAATGTGTTTATGTGTATATGTATGCACACATATATAATATATGTATATGTGTGTATATGTGCTTACATACACTCACACATACACACACACACACTTGTTGATTGATGGCCCAACAGCTTAAGGTCTTAATTTGAGATTTAATAGTTAAATATCTAGGAATAATGGCCTGCTAGTGAAAGTTGTTAAAGGTTGAAATATGGTGTGGTCTTTTCTGCATGGTCTTTAAACATAAGGTATGTTCTTGATTGCTTAGTATAATTTTTCATTTAGTCTGAAAATAGAAATTATTATTTAGGGTCATATATTTAGAGTTGAACGGATGAGGAAACGGAGACCCGGAGTGTCACTTAGTCACTTAAGCATTAAGTGTTTCCATGTGCTAAGGAATACAAATACAAGTAAAAACAATGACAGCCCCTGCCTTCAGAGAGCTTAAATTCTAATTGGGAAAGACAGCACATAAAAAGGAAGGTGAAAAGGGGAGAGGAAGAGGACATGGCGCCTGCTAGTAGTCATGGTGGCAAAATTCAGAGAATGAGAAATAGATGACTATTCTGAGTCCTTTCCCAAAATGAAGGTTTCAGTGGGAGAAGGAGTCCATAATAATTGGTGCAGTACACAGCTAAGGTGTGGTAGCAGAGTCCAGAAAATGAGGGAAGGCTGGTCTAGACCTTTCCCCTAAATGCAGGCTCAGGAAAGAACTCACCAGTGAGAGAAGGTTGATGCAGGGACAAAGGCAGAAGGCAACTATGTCTTGCTCAGTCACCTGTTTTGCAGCAGAACCAAGATTCAGTGTCCTATGACCCTAAATTCAGCATTCTTTCCAATGCCCATGGCTTCTTAAGTATTTCATTCCTTCCGATATTGCAATACTACCATTACCTCTGCTTTGTTAATACTTTTTTTTTCAAACTTTAGAACACCCACACATAGCAACACCCTTGCTTGACCTTCTGTTCCCTGGTGCTAACCAGTCAAGAGGGTGCTAAACCTCTTGCTCACTAAGGCAACACTGAAATCCTTTTGCAAGCTTTCTCCCCACTAATGTCTTGGCGGTGTTAAAGAACTATAACCTCACTCAAAGCCAGTTTGTTGAGTACGAGATCCAAATATTTGTTTCTCAATATGTTGCTTCCAGCTGCCAGCACCAGTGCTGGAGCTAGGGCTTTCCAAAGCCTATGGATTTTAATGAAGGCAACAAGCAAAGAAAGGTAGGACAAATCGAGGCTGTAAGAATGTATTAAGCACTTACTAGGTGCTGCATACTGCTAGGAACAACATTAAGCTGTGAACCTGTTAAAGCATTACCTGGAGGTGTGCTTTTCCTGTGAAAAGTAGACTGGTTTGACACCGAGTCCTCATTAAATTGTTACTAGTAACATTCTTTTGTACCTCCTTCCTCACACCCTACACCCCCTCCTCTGCTCAGCCCTGGGTAAGGGGATGACAGATGTGATCTGAGTGAGTAAAATAAAATGCAGTGTTGTGCTCTTTAGGAAGTTATTTCCATATTTAGGGAAGTCTAATTTTCAGTCGGGAACAGAATTCCTTTTCTGTTCCTAGATGATTCATGAAGAGCGTTGCTGTTGCTACTCTGAAAGGCTTCCCCAACACAATATGTATCAAACTCAAATAAAACAAACCCTTGAGAGCTTGGTTGGAAAAAGTGCCCTGTTCCATTGCTGCCAGTTTTGGAATTTGACCCAGTTGTATAAAACCGATAACTTAATGAGAGTTCAGAATGCTCAAAAGTAGAAGAAAGCTGCAAAAACTTAAGAACCCTTCACCTGGATGCTGATGCCAGCCTCATGGATGCCCAACCTGGCCATTACTAAGAGAAGAAAAAATCAGAATACATCTATCTGAACCTTGGGAATCAGGATCAACATCTATAGATTTCATCTTATGATTTTAGACCTGGAATAACAAACAGGTTTCTACCTGACTCCTATATTTGTAAACTGACCAGTTATAGAATCCTGCAGTTAAAGAAACTTTAGAGACCATCTTGACAGCAATCTCATTTTGCCAATGAGAAAATTTAGCATTACTCTGTGCCAACCATGAGGTTCACTGCTGGAGATATTGAGAAAAGGAAACTAATGTCTGCCCTTAAGGAACTTACTTCTGATAGGGGAGACTATCTGTGAATACAGAAAACATGTCTCTGTGTATGTGTGTGTGTGTGTGTATGTGTGTAGAGAGAAAGACAGAATGAGAATGGAAGTTAATATCAGAGGATAAGGTCTCCTAGACAAGGTAGGATCTGAAATGAGTTTTGAAGAAAGCCAAGAAAAATAGAAGGTGGAGATTATCAGGGAAAGCATTCCAGGCATTAGGGACAGTTGTTGTGTGTGAAGGGCGAGTAACCCGGTAGAGCCGGATCATAAAGGGCATGAAGGAGAGTAAAGTTTAAGACAGTTGGAAAGGTAGGAAAGGGCTAGGTTGTGATGAGATTCCAAACAGAGCATCTTATATTTAATCCTGGAGGTAATAGGGAGCCAGAGGTGAGGTAAGCAGATGATATGTGCTTTGGGAAAATCATTTTTGAACGAAGTGAAAGATAGATTGGAGTGTGAAGAGACTTAAGGCAGATAAAGAAATAATAAAAAATGCAGATATTGTGACTATGCTGCTAGTTGGAGATCATACCTGAGAGCTACTTCTTACAACTGTGCTTTGTACGCTGTCTATCCAGAATTAAGACTTCTCTCTGCTTTCTTTTTTTTTTCCCTCTCTGCTTTCTTAACAGTTAAGAGAGGAGGTAATATCATGTAGTGGAACACTGAATTAGTGGTGAAATGGATGGGGCGTTGGACTTGAACTCACAGTGACCTGGATTCAAATTCTGCATTAAGAAAAAAAAATTGGTGACACTGACTCACTTTCCTCCTTGGGAGAATGGGGATAGTAATTGTTTCTATTTCCCTGGGTTGTTATGAAAATCAAATGATATAAAGTATACAAAGGTCTCTGAAAACTTTAAATTACTATGCAAACGTAAACTTTTATAGTACCATAGATGGAGAGTTGAAAGCAAACTTTCATTTTACAGAGGAAGCAAATCCAGGGAAGACTGACTCATTCAAGGTCACACATATAGTAAGCATCAGGTAGAATTTGAACCCATACCTTTTGGCTCCCCAATCCAAAGACCTTAGTCTAAATGCCAATTCTGTCCCTGTGAGAACCCTCGTCAAATAAATTCACTTCTCAGGGTCTCAGTTTCCTCATTGGTAATATATAGCACTTGTACTTTATTATCTCTACGATTCTTTTTAGCTCTAAAGTCCTATGAACTTCTTGTGAATAGATAGGCTAGATAACAGATCAATAGTGATCGGAACTTTACAAACACCTGCCTCTTCCCTTCCCCCTCACATAAAAGTATGAGAATACTTCATAAAGTCATATTAAGTATTATGTAGACATAGAAACTCAATATCTCTGTATACATATGTGTATATATTTCTACATGTATACATATCACCATGCTTGATATGTTATTTTTGTTCACTCCAACTCCTTATGACCTCATTTGGAGTTTTCTTGGCAGAGATACTGGAGTGGTTTTGCTATTTCCTCCTCCAGCTTATTTTACAGATGCAGAAACTGAGGCAGACAGAGTTAAGTAAGATTTCCCCAGGGTCACACAGCTGGAAGGTGTCTGAGGCTGGATTTGAACTCAGGAAGTTGAGTCTTCCTGTCCTCAAGCTGAGCCACTGCTGCTCCATGTGTGTGTGTGTATTTTTATACTGGCTGCATGATAGCACTGGTTATTGAAAACCAAATCTTTTAGGGGTCCTGTTTGTTCTCCACCTGCTCTTGGCCAAGTCCATACCTTGGTACTTGTCTCAGGTTGTCCTCCCTTCCCACACACCTTTCTAACCCTGCTGTATTTCACGGCTTTGGCCTTCTTTATACAGCATCCAGTATCTTCTTTTATAATAAATATTTATGGATTGTAAATGAGATAGATGATATAATAGAAAGAGAAAGAAATCTGTCTAAATTAACAATAATTTTTTTAATAGTTTTAACTGTGTTTGTATATTCCATCCTTCTCAACAAGGTGGCTGACAGAGTTAAGCCTTCCTCCATGGATTTAGAGTAATATAGTTCCCCCACCAAAATGTAATGCTGTTATTCATGCAATTTTATTTTGGGAACTAAGTAATAATGTTTTGTATGATGATGATGCTATCTGGGCATTCACTACAAATCTAATAAACTTCTTCTTATTTCATTTAATAAGCATAGTCCAGTTGTATCCATAATTATCAAGATATAAAGCAAGCTGAAATAAGTATGAAGCTTTACATGATAATAAATGTTGTTATTCAAATAGATTTACTTGCTTTGAATTGAAATGAGATCTCCCATCTCTGAAGAGTTAGAAACACATTAGGAGGTCTGCCTCTGCCTCTAATCTGAGGGCCTGAAAACTTCACTCCATGCAATGGCAAGACTATTCTTAGTAAATAAATAGAGTTTTAAGCAGTGAAGATAATCACATGGATCTCTCAAATTAAATCTGTTAAGAGTGCATAAAAGTAAATCACAATATTTGTAAATTGTTATTTGCCTTCATTGTTTAAGTTCAATGAAATAACCCTCCCCCCAAAATTCATGTTCAAATTCTGTTATCTGCCTTGATGTGCTACAGCAAAGCTGTCAACACTAAGCAATAGAACTGAAGGTGACTTGTGATCTTTAGAGAGGGGTAATGGTTTGTTCTCAGGATGTCATTAAGGAACAAAGGAAGTATCATACACTTAATGATATTTAGCATTAATGTACTGCTCAGAGTAGCTCTGAGTAAATAATGAAGGTGATTGGCCTTGTCACAGCTTGAGTATAACGAAGTTGCAATGGTCTAAAAGCTCCCTTTCTCTAGCAATTAAGAAAAGCCATTTGACTAAAGAGTTAATTTTTCAGTGCTGATGTGAGCGATGGAATGGTTCTTTCTCATAATCATTTTCCTGTAGGGGAAAAGTGTGGTGCCATTTTGGGAATGTTAGACTATCAAATGTCTACTTTTATAATATGAAATACATTTTTAATCATGTAAGTAAATTATATGCCTTATTACATTTTATATGCTGTGAAAATGCCCCAGTTATTGGGGAATACCTCTAAACCCAGCTGGGCATTCTGTTTAAACAGCTGCTGATATAACTCAATAGCCTCAGTTAATCAGTGTAAGTACAGATGCATACTCTGACTAATTTGGGAGACCAGTACCATCTGAGTCATTATTTATTAATTATTGGTTTTATCCTGAAATGGAGAAGTGCTGGTTTGTACAAAGGAAGTTAAACTAATACTCTACCTGCCTTCTGGGAAGTTGTACTCTGATAAGCAATGACTATCCAAATAGTCATATTTAGGATTCTTTTTAATGAATGTTCTGCTTATTTCTTTTATATAACAGAGGTGTGTGTGTGTGTGTGTGTGTGTGTGTGTGTGTGTGTGTGGTGTAAAGGTCCTTTCCTGGACTATGATCTCTGTGAGAAAAAGGACCATGCCTTATTTATTATTATCCCTAGGATCTAGGATTTATAGCACCGTCATTCTTATCAGCAACATTCTAGGAGTCAGCAACATTCTAGGAGTAGATGAACAAGCCTTGAAGTCAGAAAGCATTGGGTTCAAGCCCTGCCTCTAACACATACTACCTCTGATACTATGAGTAGGTTCATCTCTTAATGCACGGGTAACCCTCTAAGACTGTAAATTGCAGATGAGTTGTTGATCCTCCTTGGTAGAGGTAGACAGAGTTAACACAGTCATTAAGCATTTATTAAGTGCCTTTTATATTCCAGACACTGCAAAGAAAGACTGGACAAAAAGAGTCCCTGTCCTTAAGGGCATCACATTCTATTGGGGGGGACAAATCATGTAAATAACCAGGTAGGTGGTGTTCATATACAGCAAAGATGAAGGTAACCTGAAAGGGAAGGCATTTGCAGAGGAGAATGAGGAAAACTTCCTGCTATGGGATGAATCTTGAGGGATGCCAGGCAAACCAAGAAGTAGAAATAAGGGAAAAGAGCTTTCCAGGCATAGGCTACAGTCAGCACAAAGGCAGAAAAGGGCCATGGAGTGCTGTGGTCCAAGAACTGCCAGTGGAAGTGGTGAGGGGAGATAAGAAGATTTGGAAGAGATACTGTGGAGGGCAGTATGGCCAATCCATAGGACAGAATGGAATGTTTGCCTTGCTTTGGTACAGGCCAGATTGAGACATGATAATGTAAATAATAGGCCCAGAGACTAGTTTAATGATCTCTTTCAGCTTAATTCAGTAACATATAAATAGAAGCAAAGGAGGTAGATGGTGGGAAAAATCCAGGATTGGGATTTGGCATGGCATTATTGCCAGCTATAAAAGGGAGTTAGAGTAATAAGGGTGGAGGAGAATGGACAATGAAGTCGGTTCACTAAAGGGGTCAAGATACGGAGAAGGGAGGAAAGTAAAGCCTGTCCAAGAAGTATGTTCTGAGAAAGAAATGAGGGATAGAGATAAGAGAGGTCACATTGAGGATTAAAATCAGATATTTTAATTATGCTTGTCATCATATGACATTAGAAATCATAGAGCATAGGGAAAGATGGAATAATAAAAGATTATTATCAGAAAGGAATTTCAGAGTTCATGAACAAGGTGGTAGAACATAGCAGTGTTAAGGGGCTGGCCATCTCTATGTATATCTAAGGTGGATTGGTGGAGTAGGTCATTGGAATTGAAGAAATTGAAGTCCTGGAACATTAAGGAGTTCTCTTCATGAATGAAATCATAGATCTAGACCAATAGTAATAATAATAATAATAATATTTATATTTATATTTATATTCATAGGCTATTTGCAGTATTCTTTGCATAGATTATTTCATTTGAACTTCACGACAGCCCTCTGCAGTAGGTAGTTTCAGGCATTATTATTCCAATTTTATACTAGAAATTGAGAATTAAGTTACTTGTCTGTGGTTATACACCATCAAGTGTTAGATGCAGGATTTAAACCCATCTTCTTCACTACTAGTCCAGCAGAAAATCATAATCCAAAATAGGATGACATTGATAGGAACAAGACAAGATCAAAAGTTACACACAGAGGCAAGATAAAAACACTCTGCTAAGCATTTTACAAGTGTCTTTTGATGTTCACAACATCTATGGGAGGTAAGTACTATTATTATCTGCATTTTACAATTGAAGAGACAGAGGGAAACATAGATTAAGTGACTTCGTCAGAGTCACACAAGTAGTAAGTGTACAAGGCTACTTTTGAACTTGGGTTTTCCTGACTCCAGGTCCCCTATTTCTATCCACTGAGCCACCAGCTGTCTGGATCATTAATAACTTTGGAGTGCTTAATAAATGCTTGTTGAGTTATACACAGTAACAGCAGCTTTGTGGGTTGATTGACCTTGATAGACTTAACTCTTCTTAGCAATGCAATGATGTAAGTCAATTCCAAAAGACTCATGATGGAAAATATTATCCACACCCAGACGAAAATCTATGGAGTCTGAATGCAGATCAAAGCATACTATTTTCTTTCTCTCTCTTTTTTTTTCTTTCTCATGTTTTTTTCTTTCCCCTTTTGTTCTGATTTTTCTTTCACAACATAACTAACATGGAATGATGTTTAATATGATTGTATATGTATATCCTATATCAGATTGTATGCTGTCTTGGGGAGGGGGGAGGGAAGGGAGGGAAAAAAATTTAGAACTCAACATCTTATAAAAGTTAATTTTGAAAACTAAAAATTAATTAATTAATTAAAAATTGATGCTTGTTGATTGACTTGAGTGACTGACCTAGGTCTTATCTCTCACTACTTCCCCAGAGTGGGAAGATGCTATACCAGAGCTAGTCCTGCTCCTGCTGAAGTTTAGATATCATCACTCAGTCAAAGTTCTAGATGAGGGTACTGGAGGCTAGTCCTATCTCTTGTACTGTATGTAGTCCCTGTTTGATAAGCAGGCTGGCACAGGCCCTGCCTTCTTTTGCAACCCTGTCATAGTGCGGGATCTGGATCAGGAGGTTATACCAGGCCCTACCCATTGCCATAGTCCTTGGCTTCCATTATAGACTAGGTTTCCAGCATTTGTTTTCTGAGTACCTCCAACTGAGTAGATAAGCTGATCTCAGCCAGTCTTCTGGCATATACCTGACCATAAATCTGTCTGATTTAGGCCAGTCTTCTGACTTGCCACAATTAGGAGACTAGTATGGCTTGGGACTCCATCCTTGACCAGGTTTCAGGTATCCCCAATTTTTGGGTCGTCTTCT
>NW_020954953.1:24836460-24838493 GCF_900497805.2 Vombatus ursinus | reverse complement strand
GGTGCCATCTTGGACTGGCTAAAGGATCTCCTTAGTGTTTCTCTTTGTTTTTTTTTTTTTTATGCCTTTGTTTTATCTGGTGTTCTTCTCCATTGTTCCTTATATGTCTCTCTGAGGAGTTGGGCTTGACTGTAATCTTTTACATCACCATCTTTGCTGACATTCTTTTACTTTACTAGTCATTCTTTCAAAAGAGAATGATTGAGGCACAGAGGATTTAATAACCCATTCAAATTGCTCATCCAATTTGTGAACCATTAGCCCATGCTTTTATTCTTTAGTGTATTAATTGGCAGGCAGTTTTGCCTGAAAAAGCAGTATCTTGTATCATTTAGGATTTCATTTCTTAGCAGCTTAAGAAATCTAACATGAAGTTGTTTTTATTTTTTGGGTTTTTTTTTGAAACTTTAAAAGACTAACTCCAGGGCAATGTTCAAATATTCATTTTCTGGAATTACAAATTTTGTTTAAAGCAAAAACAACCTGAGCAACTTGAATTATGGATAGGCAAAATTTCATTTTTCTTCAAAATCATTGTCTGCTTTGTTTACGTTAATACCACACTTATCTGGAGGTCGCATATCTAAATCACCTCACAATTCAGACACAGTAGGAAAGAAAGTTTTTTTTTTCCTTAAAGCATATCATTAGTGAAAATAGATGTCACAAAGGCATACATAAAAATCATTTTATTCACAGGAGATCCCTTGTTCAGAGTCTCTTTGCTCATACTTAAGTACACAGTCCAGAAAGTTTCTTTCTCTGGTTTCCCAAACCATAGGCAATTATACATAGCTAGGGAGAAGAGAAGATGCTAGAGATAAATATATCAGTATTATCAAGAAGTAACAAAAGCACCAGAGCATACCTTGTGTATGTCTTCCAATTTGTATTAGAACAAGAAACCCCTTTAAATAAATCTGACTAGTGACTATTTCCTTGAAGATCTCTTGTTAGGAGGAATAAGGCAGCCTCTCATGGCAGCCTGTTATACACTGGAATGGGTCAGAGGTTTAAGAAGGCTTTTAGATCATGCCCTGAATCTGCCTTTCTGTGATTTCTAGTTTTCTCCTAGTTTTGCTTTCTAAAATCAAGTCAACTGAGTCTGATTTCTTCAAATACTTCAAGACACCTATCCTGTCCCTCTAATTCTTAATTGGACGTCTCTCTTTTCATTTTGTAATATAGAAGAGCATGAGCTCAAGACCCTTAACTATCTTCTGGATACTCTTCAGTTGATTTGTGTCCTTCCTAAAATATGGCACCCAGGGCTAAATGGATGTGAGATCTTTCTCTGGCTGTGCACCATCTCTTGCTGCTCTTGTCCTCTGAGAGAAGGCTGCTAAAGACTGGCAGACTGACTTCCATCTGTGCCAGCACAAGCTCATGTCAACCCCCTGCTGCCAGCCTGATCTCCCAAACACAATGTGAAGATCCTCTGGTGCAAAGAGTAGTAGAATTTCCTTTGACTTCAATCTTTCTATCTCCTGCTGCACTTGTCCCTTGAGGGAAGGGGAAGAGGAATGTCAGTGGAGAGCAGAATTATCATCTCCTGTGTAAGTGCTACTTTTATCTCCTCCTGCACTGGTTCCTGCCTAATCTCTAGCCTTTTAGGGAAGGAGTAGTAAAATGGGGCTTCCCATCTGACCATCTGAGCCTTGCAACTCATGCCTGATCTCCAGCCACCTCTGAGAGGAGAAGTGCCACCTTCCACTCAATGATGAACATTCTCACATCTGCTCGTACGCTGCACATCCTATTGATTCTAAACCCCTGTAGGTCAACACCATTCCTAATCATCACCACCCAATTCCTTATTCCCAACCTCCTCAACTTTCCCATCCCCAAATTCCAACCAAACACCATCAGCATCTTCTACTGTGCCCTGTGGAATGCCTGTTCCATAGGCAACAATCTTCTTGTCATCAAAAATATTTTATTTTCCCACTCTTTCCACCTTCTAGCTATTACTGAAACCTAGCTCTCCCCTGATGACACAGCCTCCATGACCACCCTTTCCAGTACTGACTGTG
>NW_020954953.1:24827417-24836425 GCF_900497805.2 Vombatus ursinus | reverse complement strand
CCTTCACTCTTTCCTATATATACATACATACATACATACATACATATATGTGTGTATATATATGTATATATATACATATATATATACAGAGAGAAAGAGAATATGTATATATATGTGTGTGTGTGTGTGTATGTATAGACTCTCCATAAAACTCCCAAACCACTCAGTTCCTCAACCTCTTCATTTCCCATGACTTATTCCTCCTCCCCACCTCAGCCACTCTCAAAACTGGTCATCTCCTTATTCTTGCCATCACTCCCCAGTGAACCTCCATATTCAGGAATTTGAAAATTCTCTTAACTGACCATAATCTATTGGCATTTTCACATCTCCCTCTGCCTTCCCTTATCAAACTCCACTCCTCATCCATATTGTCACCTCTAATCCCTCAACTCCTCAGTTTGGTCCTAGGCCATCTCTTCTGCACTTTCTCCTCTTTCTTCTATCTTGACCCCTTCTTGAAGCAGTTCAATTCTGCTCTGTCCTCTTCTCTTGAGTCCCTAACCCCTTTATATCTCTAACTGTGCCCTGCCAAGCCTCAGCCTTGTACCACTCCCACCACCTTAATTCTTACACATGTGCTATTGAACAAAGGTAGAGAAAATCACACAACCATTCTGATTGGGTTTACTACACATTTATGTTACACAATTGAACTGGGTTCTCACTGTTCCTAAGCAATTCTACTGTGCCTTCCTTATCAATTTCTTATCCCACTTTCCACAGCAGCTTTTCTCAACCTTTTCATCTCTCCTCAAGTTTCCCATGGATTCCCTTCTCCCTATGCATTGAACTGAGAACCTTATATTATATTTTCCGGAAAAAATTGAGTCCATTTGCCATGAGCTCCCCTCCTCTCTCATTTCATATCACTCATATGCCTTCTACCACAATCTCCTCCTTCACACCTGTCCCACATGAAGCAGTGGCCTTACTTCTTACCAAGATTTACTACTCTACGTGCCCAAGCAATCCCATTCCATCCCATCTCCTCCAGTGGATTTCTCTTCTGTCATCCACACTGTGATTTATCTTCAATATCTCTCTCTCTACTGCCTCCTTCCCTATCATCTGTAACCATATCCATGTCTTCCTCATCATCAGAACCCCTCGTTTGATCCTTCTATTCCCAGTAACTATTGTCCCATATCTCTTCTGCCCTTTGTGTCTAAACTCCTTGAGGCCATGCTCCCACTCTCTTCTTAATTCCTTACAATCCAACTTCTAATCTCATCATTCTACTGAACCTGCAATCTCCAAAAGTTCCAATGATCTTTTAGTTGCCCAATCCAATGGCCTTTTCTCAATCCTCATACTCCTCAATCTGTCTTCATCCTTTGACACTATTGATCTCACTCTTCTCCTTAATACTTTTTTTCTTTCTAGGTTTTTGGTATTCTGCTCTTTCCTGGTTCTTGTCTTAACTATCATACTACTCCTTCTCAGTCTCCTTTGTTAGATCTTCATCCAGATCAAGCCCTTTAACTATTGGTGTCCCTGTGTCCTGTTCTGGATGTTGTTTTATTGTCCCTCTATACCATTTCTTTTGGTGATCTCATACATGCCCACAGATTTCATTACCATCTCTATGCTGTTGATTCTTAGATTTACCTATCTTGCACCTTCTTCTTTGCTGTCCTCCATCTCTAGCTGCTTTTCAGACATCTTGAATTGGATGTCCAGTAGACATCTTAAACTCAGCATGTTCAAAACAGAACTCATTGTTTTTCTCCTAAATCCTCCCCTGCTCCTATGCATCCAGAGCAACACTGTCCTCCCAGTTCCTCAGGGCATACAACCCAGGATTTATCTTTGACTCCTCACTATCTCTCAGCCTCCCTCCCTCATATCCAGCCTGTTGCCAGGGCCTTTCAAATTCACATTTTCAACATCTCTTGAATATGCCCCCTTCTCTCCTCTGACAATCCCACTCCTCTAGTGCAGGCCCTCATCACCTCATGCTTGGACTATTGGAGTAACCTGCTCCTGGTGGGTCTGCCTGTCTCAAGCCTCTCCTCACTCCTTTCCATCCTCCATTCAGTTTCCAGAAGGATTTTTCTAAGGTAACAGCCTTACCTTGTCATATCGACCTCTATCTACTCAATCAACTCCTGTTGCTTCCTATCATCCCCAGTATCAAATACAAAATTCTTTTTTTGTTGTTTGAAGTCCTTTATTCCCTAGTCTTCTCCTACCTTTTCAGGCTTTTTATACCTTAGTAACCTCTACATACTTTTCAATTTACTGATGCCGGCCTCCTGGGTGTTCCATGAATAAGGTGCTCCCTTTTCTGGCTCCAGTCATTTTCTCTGGCTGCCCCATATGCCTGGAATGCTCTCCCTCTTCATCCTACTGGCTTCCCTGGCTTCCTTTAAGATCCATGTAACATTCCATCTTATATAGGAAGCCTTTCCCAAGCCCTCTTAATTCTAGTGGCTTCCCTCTTTCAATTGTTTCCTATTTATCCTGTTTATAGTTTGTACATATTTGTTTGCTTGTGGTTACCCCCATTCAATCACGAGCTACTTGAGGACTAGGACAGTCTTCTCCCCTTTGTGTATTCCCACTGCTTAACACTGTGCCTAACACTTAGTAGGTACTTAATAAATGTTTATTGACCAATGGACTAAAGATAGGATTACAGATATTGTTTGAAAGAGGTTAAAGTATAGTGCAACTCTTGTCTCTCTTGTCCTAGGCACCATATCTCAATGTAGCTTCAGATCACCTTAGAATTTTGAGGTACCATATAATCCTGTTGATTGATATTGAGTTTGTGTTTGACTAAGTCCCCCAGATTTTTTTGAGATAAAACGCTGTCTAATAACACCTTTGGTATCTTTTTGTTAAGTTGATTTTTCTTAACTCGAGGATTAAGTTCTACATTTATCCATATGTAGTTTTGTGCTATTTGATTGTGTAGCCTACATTTTATCCTATTGATGTCTGTTTGGATTTTGATTCTCATCTAACTTTGAGTTGCATATGGATTTGATAAATGTGACATCTATACCTTTTATCCAAGTGGATTGATTTTTTAAAAAAAATGTTATTACCATATAGCCAATCACAGTTTCCTAGAACACTCTGTTAGACAGCTCTTAACAAATTGATTTCCAACCATTATTTACTATTCTTTAGGATTGGTCACTACACCAGTAATTAATCCTCTTGATGTCTAACATACATTTCTACATTTTGTCCAAAAATTGAGCCTGACAGATAACTTTGGAATGATTTGCTGGTATTTAGCAAAACACCACCTTCAATACTCCCTTCATCTAACTATCTGTTCTGTCAAAAACCAAAACAAAACAAAACAAAAAAAAACTTGAGGTCCTGACTTTCTTTTTGTGATGCCATATTGGTGCTTTGTGATCACTGCTTCCTTTTTTAAATGTTTGTTAACCAGTCTTTTAATAAAACCTTCTAAGAATTTGGCCAGGAACCAAAGTCAAGTTCACTAGCCTATGGTTTATGGACTCTGTTTCCCTTTATTAAACTTCAGAACAGCCTGATAACTCGTAGTCTAATAATGAACGAGAAGACAGTGAAACAGATTTAAGAACTACCAAAGCTGAACAATTTGTGGTCATTTACTACAGGAAGAAACAGCTCTATATAATCTAATAACCCTAAAGGCATTATTATCTTATAATATATCAGAACAGTTTTCATGACGATGACCTTTAGTCATAAAGAAAAGGTCAACTTTTGTTAAGTGTACTCTTTAAGAAGACATGAGAGTTTCAACTATTTGAAGTAAAGTCTTCCAATTCAAAAAGCAACTTCATAAGTACATGATAAGGGATGCATAGTTATACAGCAGTTCATCTTAGAAAGAACAAGGGTTTTAATGCAAGGCCACAGTATGGAATAGGAGCCAATCTTAGGCAACCTTAATAGAGATCTAGTGTTTGGTCCTTGGGAGGTGATAAACTTTATGTAGTCTGCTTTGTTCAGAACTTTAAAATTATTGTGTTTTGTCATGGACACTGCATTTTAGGAAAGGATTCTCATTCATTCGTATGTTTTGAACTAGATTGCCCATAAAGTCCCTTTCCTCTGAGATTCTGTGATATTAGAGGGTAAACTCATGTTGTCTGCATAGGCAATTCAAGATCACTGTTCAAATTCAAGTGATTAGTAGCAGTATTTCATGATAGAACTTACTTATTGATCTAATAAGAATTTAAAGAGACAGTTCCCTGGGGACTTGGCTCTTTGATCTATCTTCTTAGTGGTAGATTATAAATAATAATGAATTTGATCCAGAAGGCACTCCAGAGTCTACTAAGTCTGTCATGACTAGATTTCAATGACCCTGTAAGAGAGAGGTAGACAACTTTGTCCTACTCTGCTTCACTTAAAAACTGTTCAAGCCAATTCAAGGCATCTCCCCATGATGTCATTGGTTCTCTTTGAAAATGAAGGAAGAACAGTGAGCCTGTCATCCTCATCTTATGTGTGAGGAAATAAAGACCCAAATAATTGAAACATTAGAGTGAACATTTTTTTGGTCTCTTTAGACTTGCTATATGCTTATTCTGATAGTGTTTAAAGTAGCTTACAAAGTTAAATAAAATACATCAAGTGGGTCAAATACCAATAAAAAAGAAATTGGGAATTGCTGTTACCAGGTACCTCAGAGGGATGGATAGATAAATGGATGGATATTTGTTTGGATGGAAGAAAAAATAAAACATTTAAGCAGTTATTATGTGTAAGGCACAGTGCTAAGTGCTGGAGATAGAAGTAGATATATAAGACAGAACCTTCCTTCAAGGACCTTCTGTTCTAATGGAGGAGATAATACATAGAAAGTTTTAGCTTGAATCTGGATGGAAAGATTTCTTGGTGTTTATAGTAGCAAATTAGATGTTAATGCCTCTCCTTTAACGTCATTTCAAATGCCAAAATCATCAGTTTCTGATGTTGATTTATTTGACAGAGCTAAGGACTTTGGTGACAAGAATGAGTTACTATAGTTGAGCATTGAATTTAATTCTGAGATTCTTAGAAGTTCTAGAAAAAAGAAAACAGTTTGGGTTGGATGCTTTTCATTGTCAGTTGGAGAATAACCTAGAGGTTTGTTTCTAGGCCCAAATTCTTCTCTGATCTTAACACAATAATTACATTATGGTACTTTCCTCTTTTTGGTGGATGACAATATGGTCATAACATCAATCCCCAGGACATTGCAGAGCCTCCTGGAAGAGATCTATGATCATTCAAAGGAAGTTTGGCCTATTCATCCACTCCCAAAAGATGTAGTAGAAGAATGTCTATTGACCAGATTTTAACATATATTTGGATGGAGACTCTATTGAAGTTGTCTAATATTCTGTGTATTTCTAGGACAGAATGTAAAGGATAGTTGGACAGTGAGTTGGGCCCGTTTTTTGAAGCGAGGAGTGTAATCTGGAATGCTTCTGGGAAAAAGCATTTTTTATTTTGGTGAGAGATTTTTTTTTTAACATTGCTTCCCAAGAAAGGAAAGGTCCTTCTTTTCAATACTAACATTTCATTTGCATTGCTACATGTCTATTAAACATGGAATACTACTTCCTGTGAAGCAATAAAAATGAGTAGCATTTACAAATGAGGAACTCCGAAGAACATCATGAAGGAACCGTATGAGAGAAAGAGGAGATATCCTGGTCCTGTGACAAGGGCAAAGGATGATAGGTTGACAATCAAAGAGTTCTTTCTGTACCTTTGAAATTATGGGCAAAAACAAGGAAGGCCTCCAGCAGTGATAGTTGACCCTTCATAATGACTTCTGAAGAAGATATGAACAGGAGTCACATAAGCCAGGCAATCATAGTGGATTCTAATCAGCATTGTTGGAGGAAACTCCCAAATCAGTGTAGTCTCAGATTCATTTGATTATTTTAATGTTTTGTTTAAAATTGTTCAGCATATCTTTCTCTCGTCAAACTTTATGCCTACCTACAGAATCTCGGGGTTGAGAGGCTGGACATTTTAGTTACTTTTTTAAAAAAAAATTTCTTTTTAATTTATTGAAAAAACAAGCATTTCCGTAGCATAATATCATAAGAAAAAAAGATGATTGCACATGAAATGGCAAATCTCCTATGTACAACTTGCTATACCTTTTAAATGTACAACAAAGTTATCAGGTAAATTTTTATTTTTTTCTTTTTTTTCCCCTTCCTCCCTCTCCTTGCCACTCCCTCGAGATGGCCACCATTACACACAAATAGGTTTTTATGTGAAATTATTCTGTACATCTATTTATCATTTCTCTCTCTAGATGCAGATAGCATCTTTTTTATATGCCTTTTATAATTAATCTGGATATTTGTAATAGTTAAAATAACTTATTCACTCAAAATCATTCTTAAAACAATATTGCTGTTACTGTATACAATGTTCTTTTGATTCTGCTCATTCCACTCTTCATTATTTCATGAAGTCTGTAACATTTTAGTTATTTTCTCAGACCGAATCTAATTCTAAAACTAATATCTTTTCCCCCCACTTAACAATATTGATCTTTTTACCTAGTCTTTCAATTCAGTTGGATTCTTGGATTTTTAGTCCTAAATCTATCCATGCCTTAACAGCCTTGCATACTATGTATTACTCATACATGAATAAGTAACACGTTACGTAGTGGAAAGAACTCTAGATTTAGAGCCAAAACCTTGACTTCAAGTTTCTGGTCTGTTGCTTTTCTGTGAACAAATGAATTAACTTCTCTTGGTCTCAGTTTCTTCACTGATAAAAGGAAGGAGTAGGACTAGATTAGTTATTCCTAACCATATTTACTGGGGCATAGTGGTAGTGGAAGGCATTTCAACCTAAAGCTATTATGGGATACTCCCACCTAATTATAGCTGTATAGTTAATATTGTTTGATTAATTAAGTATAAAAAAGATATTAGGACTTTCAGTTTATATTTTGTTCATGTTATAACAGTATACACATGCATTCGAAAAGTGACATAAATTCAGTCTACAAAAGTCCTTTTTGAAATAAAAAAAACAAATGACAATGGTTACTATAAACACTTAGTTGTGGAACAAATAGTAAAGTTGTTAAGGCACAGGCAATCCTAACTGAATTGACTGCAGGGGTCTGTGGTTCATAGGTTGAATACCATTGGACTGGACCGATCCATAAAGTCCCTCCCTTATAACTTTAAATTTCTTTGGTTGTGCAGTTACTCCTTGATGACAATTGTTAGAAGTTAGAGCATCATACAAGATAGGAAAAAAAAAGTTTGAAAAAATTTGAAGTCAGTCAGGCTTCCTGATAAGTGTTCTTCCAGAAAGATCATCATTGGCAGGGGTGCTCATTACCTAAGGAAGCAATCTATTTCACTTTAGGCAGAGATAATTGCTATGAAGCTTTTCCTGACATCTTCCTTGTTGATCTCTCAGTAGAACTATTTTTTTTAAATTTCTCATTATATCTCCACTATCTAGCGTAATAGTTACACATATTAGGCATTTAATAAATGTTTGCTGGATTAGGTTAAATTGGGAAAGTGGGTTTGTGAAGTATAATGCCTGGTGATGAATAGGGTCAGAGGTTCAAATACCAGCTCTCTGTTCACTTCTTGTGTAACAGTTCTTTGTATAGCATCTGGGACCTAGTAGGCACTTAATAAATACTTGTTCATTGATTGACTTGCCCTAAAACCACTCACTGTGACTAGATGTCAGCCTAATGTCTATGGTACAGACCACCATTCCCTCTGGAGCCTAGAAGATATGTCTTATGACAGTTAAGGGAGCAAATACGTAGCCAGTGATAAAACCACTTTTTCTAAATTTTTTAAAAGAAATTAATTCTCTTTCAATATTTTAAGAGTTTAGTCCTAGGAAGTTTAATTTTAAAATCCCAAGCTCTTTCAGAAAACAGTTTTTATCTTGTCTGGTGGCACAATGACTTAAATATAGTATGACAGTCAGTAAATAACTGCTAAATTAAATCAAGTCCTCAGAGTTAGGAAGTAGGGCTGTTAAGGAAAGTAGTTAATGAGCAAACTTGAACATTGTTCATTAAAAGGATATTGATTAGTCAGGAGGAAGCAGGAAGGAAGTTCCTTCAGAAAGAAAATTGAGAGGTATTCATAAGGAGAGAAATCTCGTGATTTTTGATGAATATAAACTACCATGTGTTAGTGAGACGATAAACTCCTCATGGTGACCTTTCTCTTTCTGCTTCTGTTTGTTGAAGGAGAAGAAAAATAAACTGGAAACAAAGAAGCAAACAGAATCAGCAGGGCTATTTCATTCATTAGGCAAGCAGCATCTTGTAACAGAGACTGTTTGCAATACTGTATAGAGGAGTGTTGATCCGGGAATTCCTGATCATTTGCATCTTTCCCACTCAGTTAAATGACATGATGTAGGATGCAAGTAAGAGAGACAATGAAGTGTTAAGGTCATTTCCCTTTCAGGTTTGTACAAGCTGTATTTATACTGTATTCCCGTATGTACATGGTTATTTGCATATAGTTTTCTAAATTAGAATGAGAGTTCCTTGAGAGCAGGGACTTTGTTTTTGTCTTAGTACAGTGTCTGGCATATAGTCGAAGCTTAATAAATGCTTTTTGACTGACTGACTGACTAACTATATTTATAGATTATGCAGGATGAAATACTGGGAGTGGCCTCATATTTTCACCTTTTTTAAAATAGTATTTTATGTTTTCCCAGTTACATGTCAAGACAATTTTTAGCATTCATTTTTACAAGGTTTTGTCTTCCAAATGTTTTTCACTCCCTTTATCCCCTCCCCCCTTCATTAGATAGTAGGCAGTTTGCTATGTTGTACATGTACTATCATGTAGAAAATATTTACATATTAATCACAGTTGTGAAAGAAGAAACAGATCAAAAGGAAAAAAGAGTACANCCTTCATTAGATAGTAGGCAGTTTGCTATGTTGTACATGTACTATCATGTAGAAAATATTTCCATATTAATCACAGTTGTGAAAGAAGAAACAGATCAAAAGGAAAAAAGAGTAC
>NW_020954953.1:24817183-24827385 GCF_900497805.2 Vombatus ursinus | reverse complement strand
AAAAAAGAATAAAGGAAATAAAAAATTATGCTTCAGTCTCCATTCAGAGTTCATCAGTTCTTTATTTGGATGTAGACAGCATTTTCTGTCTTGAGTCCTTTGTACTTGTTTTTGATGATTGTATTGCTGAGAAGAGCCAACTCATTCATAGATGACCATCACACAGTGTTGCTGATACTGTGTACAATGTCTTCCTGGTTCTGCTCGTTTCACTTTAGATCAGTTTGTACAAGTCTTTCCAGGTATTTTTCCATAATCTGCTTGCTCATCGTTTCTTATTGCACAGGAGTATTCCATTACATTCATATACCACAGCTTGTTCAGTTATTCCCTAATTCATCTGTATCCTTTCAATTTCCAATATTTTGCCACCACAAAAAGGGCTGCTGTTATTTTTTTTTTTGCACATATAGGTCCTTTTCTTTCTTTTTTTTTAAAAAAAAGTCATCTCTTTGGGATACAGGCCTAGTAGTGCTATTGCTGGATCAAAGGGTATGTACAGTTTGGTTGCCCTTAGGACATAGTTCCAAATTGTTCTCCAAAATATTTGGATCAGTTCACAACTCCACCAACAGTGCATTAGTGTCTCAATTTTCCCACATCCCCTCCAACATTTATCACTTTCCTTTTCTTTCATGTTAGCCAGTCTGATAGGTGTAGTGGTACCTCCAGAGCTGTTTCAATTTGCAATTCTCTAAACAAAACAAAAGTGATTTAAAGCACTTCTTCGTATGCACTTCTTCAACTGAAAACTGCCTGTTCATCTCCTTTGGCCATTTATCATTTGGGGAATGACTTGTCTTGTTATAAATTTGACTCAGTTCTCTATATATTTGAGAAATGAGGTTTTTATCAGAGACAATTGCTGTAAAGATTGTTTCTCAGCTTTCTGCTCTCCTTCTAATCTTGGTTGCATTGGTTTTGTTTGTGCAAAAGCTTTGTAATGTAATATAATCAAAATTATCTATTTTACATTTCATGATGCTCTCTATCTCTTGTTTGGTCATGAACCTGTAACTCATTTAACTTCTCCTTTAAGAATTTGGATGCTATGCCAGTTGGTGCATATATGTTTATTATTGCTATTACTTCATTGTCTATGGTACCTTTGAGACACCTGTAGTTTCCTTCATTATCTCTTTTAATTCAGTCTATTTTTGCCCTTTTGCTATCCCTACTTTTTTCATTTCAGCTGAAGCATAACAATTTCTGCTTCAGCTCCTTACCTTTTCTCTGTATGTATCTCTCTGCTTCAAGTGTGTTTCTTGTAAACAAACATATTGTAGGATTCTGGTTTTTGATCCACTCTGCTGTCCATTTCTTTTTTATGGCAAAGTTCATCCCATTTACATTCACAGTTATGATTACTAAATGTGTATTTCCTCCCATCCTATTATTTCTCCTGCTTATCCTCTCTCTCCTTTCATCCTTTCCCTCCTCACCATTGTTTTCCTTCTGTCTGGCACCTCCCCTCATTTGCCCTCCCTTCTGTTAGCCCCTACCCCACCCGCCTTTGTTGATCTCCTCCCCTCCTACTTCCCTGTGAGGTAACATAGACTTCTATATTCAACTGATGGTATATATTATTCCTTCTTTTAGCCAATAATGATGAGATTAAGGTTCAAGTGATGTCCATCACCCACTCTTCCACTTTCCCCTTCACTGTAAAGATTTTCCATGCCTTTTCATGTAAAAGAATTTACCCTATACTACCTTTCCCTTCTTTCTGCACCTATTGTACTCCTCTTTCTCATCCCTTAATTACTTTTTAATGTCATTCCCTCAAATTCACCTAATACCCATACCCTCTCTGTGTATGTTTCTTCTAGCTATACTATTAGTGGTACAATTTTTTAAGAATTACAAGTATCATCTTCCCATGTAGGGATGTATATAGGTCAGCTCCATTGAATCCGTTATATTTTCTTTTCCCTTTTTAAGTTTCCCTTTGGTCTTGATATTGGAGATCAATTTTTTTTTGTTCAATTCTGGTCTTCTTCTTATGAAAGCTTGAAATCCTTCTATTTCATTGAATAACCATTTTTTCCCCTTGAAGCATTATGCTTAATTTTTCTTGGTAGATGATTCTTGGTTGTAGCCTCAGTTCCATTGCCTTCTGGAATATCATGTTCCATGACCTCTGATCTTTTAATGTTGCAGCTACTAAGTCCTGTGTAATCCTAATTGCAGCTTCCCAATATTTGAATTGTTTTTTGTTTTTTTGTTTTTTTGTTTTTTCTGGCCACTTGCACTATTTTTTCTTTGACCTGATGGTTCTGTAGTTTGGCTATAATGTTCCTTGGAGTTTTTATTTTGAGATCTATTTTCTGATGTGATTGGTGGATTCTTTCAATGCCTATTTTGCCCTCATGTTCTAGGATATCAGGGCAGCATTCCTTGACAATTTCTTGAAAAATGCTGTCCAGATCTTCCTTTTGATTATGGCTTTCAGGTAGTCCAATGATTTTTACACTGTCTTTCCTGGATCTAATTTCCAGGTCAGTTATATTTCCCATGAGGTATTTTAAATTTTCTTCTATTTTTTTAATTTTTTGAATTTGTGTGATTGATTCTTGATGTCTCATAGTCATTAGCTTCCACTTGTCAAATTCTAACTTTTAAGGAGTTGTTTTCCCCAGTTAGCTTGTGTAGTTTTTTTTCCATTTGACCAATTGTGCTTTTTAGGGAGTTGTTTTCTTCAGTTGTATTATTTTTCATAATTCTCTTGCATCACTCTCACTTTCTTTTCCAGTTTGTTTTCTAACTCTATTACATGATTTTTAAGCCTCTTTTTGAGCTCTTCCATGAATTCTTTCTTGGCTTGAGACTGCTTCCGATTTTTGTTTGGGGCTTTGCCCATAGCTGTTTTGACATTGTTATCCTCTTCTGAGTTTGTGTCTTGGTCTTTCCTGTCACCATAACAACTTTCTGTGGTCAGATTCTTTTTTTGTTTTGTTTTTTTTGCTTATCTTTTTTGGCCTTTTTCCTTTCTTTTAAATTTGAGCTGTGCTGCCTGGAAGACATGGGCATTGTCTCAGGCTTCTTGTGCCAGGTGCTGCGGGCCATGGCTGTTGACCTGGTACTGCACTAATGTTGCCCTGAGGCTCATGGGGTCCATCACGTCTGGCACTGTGCTGAGAGGGTTGGGTGTGGGGTGGCTGGCACTGCTAGAGGCCATAAGGGTTTTGCAGCTTACCTGGTGCCGAGCTGAGGTCCTAGTGTTAGTGTCTGGTGTCTGCTGAGGCTGGTGGGGTGTTTTTGTGTTTCGCCGGGGCTACACTGCAGCACATGGAGGGCTGGCCACTGGAGGCTGCCTGTTTGCCTGGGGCTTTGCTAAAGCACATTGTGGTTCTCATAGCTGGAGTCTACCAGGTTCCTCTGATTATGATGAGGGACATGGGAGGTCCTGGTGTTGGCATTTCCCTGCTCCATCATACTGGGGCTCAGGATCTCTTGCTGGTTTGCTGAGGTGGGGCTTACTGGGATGCTTCCTGTCCTGGACTATACTCTCTTTTTACCAAAGTGAGACAGACCTTTCTTGATGCTCTTCCAAGTTTCTTGGGCTCAAAGATTGTTTCTCCCCATCTTTTTGCTGGTTGTACTCTTCCAGGATTTGTTTTGGGGTGCTATTTAATGGTTATTTGGAGGTAAATGTGGCACAATTTTAGTGATTTACTTACTCTGTTGAGGTTTAGAGGTTTAGGGGTGCTGGGACCACAAACTCATGACATGTAGGACCTGCCTGAATGAATTTGACCCAAGCCTTCTTTCAGCCAAAGACAAGGTTTATTAGAACATGGATCAGGGGTGGGTGAGATTTAAAGAATCTTCCATATTGGCCAGACTCTTAAGGAATGTAAGCATTTGTATCACTAATGCCAGGGGACCANCATGGATCAGGGGTGGGTGAGATTTAAAGAATCTGCCATATTGGCCAGACTCTTAAGGAATGTAAGCATTTGTATCACTAATGCCAGGGGACCGTGTATTAAGAATCTGAGCACCTTAATGGAGGCCAGATGGTCCTCATATACAGAAAGACTGTGGGAGGTTCTAGGAATGGCTGAAGTGACTGGAGGAGGGGTTTAAGGAGGATCTGGATGGGAGTGACCAATGAACTTGGATGACTGTTGAGGTAATAGAATGCCGGGGACCTAGACCAAGTGGCCAAGGGACAATGGAACCTAGATAGGATTAAGGGTAGGAAATGGCCAGGGGCCATAGGGAGGTAAGACCATGGAGGGCCAGGCTAGGTAAGGTTAACAGAGAATTGGGCACAGAAAATAATGAAAGACCAGTTGATAGGGTTATAGCCTTGGGCAAAAGCCAAAGATTTGGCCATGTAGGAAAGTCCAGGACTTTTCCTTTTTTGGGTTCAGATCCCAAAGACAGGGTCTTTTTCTTTTAGGGGTTCAGATCCCATCCCCATCAACTCTACCATCTTCACTCCCAGAAGTCCATGTTTTCAACTTCTTAAAGGAAGTGTTATCATTTCATTACTTCTTTCGGAGAAATGGAAAAAGAAAAAATCCTTTAATCAACTTCTTAACAAAATCATGGGATAGCCCATTACTGACTGGCTAAATTCTTTAAGGCATGGGCATGAGCATTCCTAATTCAGTTGACCTCAAAAGTCTGTGATTGATCACCACTGGACTATATCATTCTAATTTTAATCTTCTAACTAAATCCGTCCTCATGATTTTGCTGTCATCCTGATGGCCTTTAAAAAACCAAAACACTCTTTAAGAAATCCAGGATCCAAATCCTAGGACTCTTCCCTGAAGTTTGCCAATGGGAGGGAAATTTCTTCTTCCTTCTCCTCCTAACCCTTAGGTCTCATCCAAGGGAGTGGGGTTGAGTTGTGAGTAAGACAGAATCATCTCTGAAAGTTGAAAAAGGGAATTAACCTGTGGGACAGGCCCACAGAAGCCAACCGATTGAGCTATCTAGTAGAGATCCTACTCCTAGAGATCAGCACTTTGAGGAAAGCACCAAAAGAAAAAGGATACTCGGACAGTGCAGCACCAGAAGCATGAATTGCTTTGGACACGTGTGACTTCAATATATACTGCCCTACTAATGTATATTTATGGAAGGGGGATAGTCTGCCGCCAATTTATGGGGCAAGAGGGAACATGTTGTTACTATTGTTCATGGCATGCCATTTCAGTAAATGCTTCTTTATATCAACTGGTTGAGTAATGAAGATAAAACCATCAGTGGGAACTCACAAGCAATAATTTCAAGAGGGTTGACTGAAACAGAATCTGGAAACAGGAATAAGTTATCACCCATGGCACTCAGGTAGTGATTTCCAATTAGAGGAAATAGTCCAGCAATGATATTTATTAATCAAGTATCTTTGTTGATAAGTGCCTAGCACATAGCAAGTGCTATATAAGTATTAGCTATTATTATTAATATTTTTTGTAAAATAACATAAATGAGCATAAAATATGCAAATTTTATCAGTTAATGGTGTCTGTTAATCTTCCAATGCCAACATGATCTATCTCTCTATCCTTAATTGGTAAGTTCCTTGAAGGTATAATGTCTATTTTTCCTTTTATCCCCCAAATCTAGCACACTTTCTTGTACATAGTATTCACCTAATAAACACTTGATGAATTGAATCTGTTTCAGTATATCATAATTGTAGGGAAAGTCCTCAGGGGGAGATAGCCAGCCTTCTAAAGGTACCATTCAAACTGAGACCTACAAAGAGACAGAAACAATTACATGAAAATACTACATGTAGGAGAACTTGAGAGGATTTGTTCCAAGCTTTGGTGTTTTTTAAGAAAATGTTTTGTACACATCATGTACGAGCCTCACACTAAGTCTTAATGTGGTAATTAGTGAAAGTATTATTTTCTGTATTTCATAGATAAGGACCATGAGATCCAGAGAGGGAAATGACTAATCTAAAGTCATAAAATTAAGTGACAGGCTAGTGATTTGAACCCTACACCTGAAGTTGTAGTTATAACTTGCTTTCATATGGTGTTTTAAGGTTTATGAAGTTCTTTCCTCACAACAGCCCTCAGACAAAGGTAGTACAAGTGTTAACTCTTCTCACTTTTCAGGTGAAGAATTTGGGGTTCTAGTTAAGTGACTTTCCCAGGATCATGTAGCTAGTTAACATTGATTCAAAGCAGGATTCACATTTGATCTTCAAACTTGATATCCATGATTTATCTGCTTCTCAAGAACTGGCAACTTAGGAAAAGTGGGAAAAGACCAGAATAATCTTGGAAAATATGTGGGAATAGGACTCCATCTTCATTTGGACAATAAATTATAGATTTTGAGGTAGAAGAGACCTCAGAGACCATCTATCTAAACCCTCTTACTTTGCATGTGAGGAAACAAAAGGAAATAGGTCAGACAGGTAATAAATTTCAGAGGTGAGATTGGAACTCAGGACTTGAGACAATCCTCTTTTCACTGTGCTTTGCTGCTTCTCTGAAGGGGATATTTCTCACCTCTACCTGTGGGGTTTCTTAAGGAATTTGGATGGAGATAATTGACACAGGTGAAATGAGATTTCTAAGTCACTTAGTTCAAATCGTTCTTCAAACACTTACTAGCTGTGCGACCCTGGACTAGTCACTTAACTTTTGCCTCAGTTTCCTCAGCTTTAAAATAGGAATAATAAACCCAATATAATAATCCCTTCAAATGTTGCTATGAGGATCAAACAAGATGGTATTTTTAAAGTGCTTTGCAAACCTTAAGGCACTGTATACATGTTTGTTGTCATTGATGTTGTTGGCATTACTACTCTGCTACTTACTTTTCAGTTGTAGAAACTGAATACAAATGAGGATGCTATTTCGTCAGTTAGTAGCATATCCAAAGCTTAGAACTCATGTGACAGAATATAATAACCTTTAGACCGAATGGGTACCTGTCTTTGTTTTTATTTTTTTTTCCTTCATATCATTTATATGGACCATCTCTGATACATACTGGCTGTGTGACCCTGAGGAAGCCATTGAACCCCTGAAATGTTTTAGGCTGTTCTTTCAGACTCAAGTTGTAGAGAAGGTATTGATCTGAACAAGTAAAAGAGGTTATTCATTGGGAACTCTCTTTTTTAAATTATAATATTTTTCCACAATTCTATGTTGAAACAATAACATTTTTAAAAAAGTTTTGAATTCCAAATTGTATTGCCCCCTCTCTCCCTTCCAACCTCACTAAGAGAATAAGCTATCTGATACAGATTATGCATGTGGTAACACCCTTTCTTGATGAAACCGCAGGGCCAGTCCTGTTTTCATATGTGTGTGTGTCTGTGTATGTGTATGTGTGTACATGCATGTATACATACACACATATACATATACATACATATGTGTTCATTTGATGCTTCAGAAATATCTTTAAATTAAAAAATTCGGAGATATATGACATCATAGATGTCATAGTGCTACTTCCATAAGATTGCTGTATAATGATAGTCTTGTTCCAAAACTGTATCCATTAAAAACTGGCAGAAGTACTTTTGAAAAATAAAAGAAACTGATTTTAAGAAGAAAAAAAGCCTGTTTCGCATGTAAAGTGAAGATTAAGATAATTACTTGTCTAATTTAAGTGGGAAAAATATTTTGCTTTAACACTCTGAAGCTTGTAAAAGTGTTCTTTTCATATGAATTATCCAGATAACTACTTCAATTTTCCACTTGAGTTGGCCTGTGAAGACACAGAACCAATGACTTAAATTTTAGTTTTGAAGACTTTGAAAACAACATAACCCTTGCTTAATGTTTCCTCTATTACTTTTAGCATACTTTGATCGTAATATCTGCCCTTCAGCGGAATGATTTTGCTTCATTTCCTGATTTCAGTTATATAAATATTGACAGACACAATAATGTGTCTAAATGATATTTTATTTCATATTCACTTAAGAGTATTAAATGAAGTAGGAACTAGAGTAGGGTGAGAAACCAAAGTATATTAAATACATATTGCTGTTCAGTCTTCCAGTTGTGTTTGAATCTTCATGACCCCATGGACCATAGCATGCCGGGCCCTTCTGTCCTTCACTATCTCTCAAAGTCTGCCCAAGTTCACATACATTGTTTCCATGATGCCATCCATCCATCTCATCCTCTTTTCCTTTTGCCTTCACTCTTTCCCAAAATCGAGGTTATTTCCATGAGTCCCATCTTCTCATTATGTGGCCAAAGTATTTAAACTTTAACTTCAGTATTTGACCTTCTAACAAATAGCCTGAATTAATTACTTTATGTATTGACTAATTTGATCTCCGTGCTGTCCAAGGGACTCTCAACAGTCTTCTCTAGCACCACAATTTGAAAGTATCATCTTCTAAAGGAACCAAAGTATTTGATCCATTTCTGAATTCAATTGCTGACCTCTGTTACAGGCCCCTCTCTGATTTCACAGGCCTGGCAACTTAAGTCTCTCTCCTTTGAGAGAGCTGAATAGCTATTTACTTACCTTGTATGAACTTAACTAGTACGTCTGTCTATAGCATTCTGGAAATAAATTTTCCTGTTTAAGGGTGAATAAGTTGTTTTTTTTTTTGAGGCAATCAGGGTGAAGTGATTTGGCAAGGGTCACACAGCTAGGAATTGTCAAGTGTCAGAGGCTGGATTTGAACTCAGGTCCTCCTGACTTCAGGGCTGGTGCTGTATCATACAACTCCACCTAGCCTCCCCCACCTTTTTTTTTTTAATTCAAACATTTAGTATAGGTTTTGTAATATTAGTAGCAATGATAGCCTGGAGTTTAACCTAACTTTATGTGATAATAACCATAAAACCTCATCCTAATAAAAAGAGGCACTGGATTTTCCATTTTAAACTATTGTTACATATAGCATGAGGGAGGAAGGGACCACCCATTAAGTGGCAGTTCTGTTTTGAACTGAGCCCCAATTTAGTACTGGGTCTTAGTACTTCTTAGTTTGTTCTCCAGTGCTGCTCTGTCTCATTGTCTTCACCCCAGAGTTCCATGGCATTTAAAGCCTTCCATAACTTCCCACCTCCTCCCACTACCCTTCCAATCTTCTCACACCTTTCTACCTGCTGCGTACTCTTCAATCTGGTGATGCTGGCCTTTCCAGGAGTAAGACGCTCCATCAATCAGCTTCGAGCATTTTCTCTGGTTGTCCCCCATGCCTGCAATGGTCTCCCTTTTCTGCTCTACTTACTGCTTTCCCTGCTTCCTTTAAGTCCTTCCTAAAATTCTATCCTCTGTAGGAAGTCTTTTCCCACTCCGCTTACTTCTGGTCCTTTATTTCCTTAGTTACTTCCTCTTTATCCTGTATATAGCTTGTATGAATACATTTACTTAGAATGTGGTATTTGTTCCATTAGATTGTGAACTCCTTGAGGGCAGGGTCTGTTTTTTGCCTCTTTTTGTATCTGTAAGGCTTAGCCCAGCACCTAGCCTGTATATAGTAGGGGCTTAATAAATAAATATTTATTGATTGACTGACCATTGACTGAAACAAACCAAAGTGAGAGTCCTGTCCAAAGACTTCCCAGAAGTGATTGAGAAGTACTCACTATACAAACTTAATCAGGAATAGAATAGCTATGTATTTTGTCCAACACACACACACACACACACACACACACACACACGCTGCTTAAAACATGAAAGACTTATAAATGTGCAATAATTAATACTTAAAACATGAACCAATAACCCTTATACTAGTATACCATCCTTGAAGGTCAAGACACTTTGTGGGACCTCTAAACAAATATTTTCATCTCACACCCTGTCTGTCTATAGAACTTGTTGTTGTTCAATCTTTCAGTCATGTCCTACTCTTTGTGACCCTATGGACTATACTATCCCTGGAGTTTTCTTCCCACAGATACTTGAGCCATTTGCCACTTTCTTATCCAGTCAATCCTTTTGTCAGGCAATTAGAGATTAAGTGACTTGCTCCAGGTCTTACAGCTAGGAAGTGGCTGAGGCTGTATTTGGCCCAGTACTCATCCATTGAGACACCAGCTACTCCACCTGTAGAGTTAGGGAAGTCCAAATCTCCCCACCACCTAGGACATGATTTAGACTTTCTTAGTTCTTTCGGGTACAGAATCTTATTGAGAAGCTATTATGGAAATCACCAGCTGCTGGGTAACCAAGATCCAGCTCAGAAACTCCTGACTTTTATCTCAGAGAAGATTACCCACAGAACTGTAAATGCA
>NW_020954953.1:24815664-24817153 GCF_900497805.2 Vombatus ursinus | reverse complement strand
AAAAAAAAAAAAAAAAAAAAAAAAAAAAAAAAAAAAAAAAAAAAACCAAAACACCAAACAGAGTTAGCTAGGGACTAGAGGTCCAGACTTGAGCTCATCAAAAGAAGCACATGTTCTCATAAACCATTATGGCTGATGGGTGAGAGGAGGGCAGAAAAATCCCCTCTTTCCCTGATTGAAAGTCTAAGGGAGAGTGGGTTCTGTCTGTGGCCCAACTAAGAGGTCACTACAAAAGAGAACAAAAACTCTTTTTTCCATTCTTTTATATCCCACAGTGTTGGAGTTTCTTCCTTTCATTAGGTTCCTTTTCATTAGAGCCCCAGTCTCAGGGACCAATCAGGGATTGCTTTATTATCTCAGACAAGCATGTGCCCCTCAAAAAGAGGCCAGTGTGATTGTTCAGCTTCATCCCCCTTACATGAAAAAAGACCTTTTATTTTGATATACAGATTCTAATATAAAACATTCATTGGAAACACTTTAAAATGTGAAATAGTAAAATTTTGTAATGATGGGTTGGTTTAAAAAAAAGAAAGGACAAACCAAATCTACTTTGGAATGATAGCATCATAGACTTTTATCTTTTTTTCCTTTCTAAAACTTAAATATACAATAAGAAAAGAAAAAGAAACATTATAAACTTAAATACTAAAACTGAAAGAAAAAAAGCATTGCCATGTGCACAGCAGAACGTAAGCAAGAATTCAAAATATAGAGCAATAAATTGCCATTTCAAGAAAGCCTATATAATAAATACTACACATTGTGTTCAGAGATGTCCATCTTTTCCTTGCTTCCTTGTAAGTTTTCTTTTGTTTTCTGCTGTGTACTTTTTACTTTGTTCTTTCCCCTCCTTCCTCCCCCCTCTTCCCCAAGAAGGCTACAATTAAGCACAGATATGCATATACACATATATACACACATACATATACACATACCTACATACTCTTACATATACTTAGATATCTATAATACTCATATATAGACATATGTACTATATTTGTCTGTCCTCTGTTTCTCTGAGGATGGATGACATCTTCCTTCATAAGTCTAAGTCTTTCCATATTTTTAAGTCTACTAACTCGTCATTTCTTATACCACAGCAGTATTCCTGCTTTATACTGTCTAGTTATTTTAAACAGTCTAAAACAATATTATTTAATATGGCTGACATATAGTGCAGTTTCCTTATTTTTCTCTTTTGATTAAATCTATTTTAGCTTTAATTTAGTCTGAGATCATGATTACTACCCCTCATTTTTTTCCCTAATAAATTCTACTCCTGATCTTTATTTTATGTTTGTGTGCATCTCTCATTTCCTATCCCTCCTGACTCCTCTACTTTACTTCTACCCTTCCTATTACATAACCCCCCCCCAAAGATCCCTCCCTTGTTCTCTCCCCCGAATTAATCTAGACACACTTCGATACCCCCCATCCTATTCCCTCATCCTCTTCCCTCTAAAAATCTCGTCCCCGTTCCCTCAAC
>NW_020954953.1:24814339-24815616 GCF_900497805.2 Vombatus ursinus | reverse complement strand
ATTTCTTTCTGAATTTAGAAGACTTTATACCCTTCTAGATATATATGTATTGTTCCCTCTTGAATTCATTCCCAATGAGAGTAGGGATCCAAAACTACCAGCCTTCCTCCCCCATCTAATTCCTCTGTTTCAGTTCTTCCTCTCGCATCTCAGTCCTATAAGATAATTACTCTTTTTACCTTTTCTTAGAAGGTATTATTTTTTAGAATCACATCATACTCAGCTCTATCCTAGTCTTTCTTTCAAGCTACTGAATTACTAATTACAGTTTTAGATAGTTTACATTTCTTTGTATAAAAAGTAAACAGTCTGTCCTTATTGAGTCCCTTGTAATTAGTCTTTGATGTTTTCCTTATATTTCTCTTGGATCTTGTTTGTCAGATTTTCTATTAAGTTCAGGTATCTTTGCAATAAAATCCTGAAAGTCTGGCAATTCATTTAATGTCATTTTTTTTCATTTAGGATTGTGCTTAACTTTGTTGGGTATTATATTTTGATATTTTTGGCTGCAACCCCAGTTCTTTTGCTCTTCAGTATATAGTGTTCTAACACCTGCATTCTTTTAGTGTAGCTGTTATTGGTCTTGTGTGATTCTAATTGTGGTTCCACCATATATGAATTGTTTTTTTTTTCTTGTTGCTTGTAATATTTTCTCCTTGAGCTGGGGGTTTTGGAGTTTAGCCATGATATTTCTATAGATTTTCCTTATAGGATCTCTTTCGGGTGATGATCAGCGGATTTTTTTTCTATTTCTACTTTTCCCTTTGTTCTAACACTTCAGGACAATTTTATTTAATCATTTCTTATGTTGTATCCATTCTTTTTTTGATTATAGCTTTCAGGTTGTCCAATTATTCTTATGTTTTCTCTTCTTGATCTGTTCTCCAGATCAGTCATTTTTCTTATGAGATGTTTCACATTCTCTTTTACTTTTTCATTCTTTATATTTTGTTTTATTATTTCTTGATCTCTTATAACTTTGCTAGTTTTCCCTTGGGGAATTCTAATTTCCATGTAGTCATTTTCTTCTGTAAGATTCTGGATTTCCTTTTCCACTTGATTAACTTTCTTTTCATAATCTTCCTATTTTCTTGAATTGTTTTTTTTCTTCACCTCAATCTCTCTCATTTGATTTTTAAAGTCTTTTTAAAGTTTTTCTATGAGTTCTTTTTTGGGCAGATGACCATTTGACATTACTCTTTGGGGTAGCAGAGGCTATTTTCCTCCTCTGAGGACAAACTCCAGTCTTCTCAATTCCTGTAGTAACTTTCTGTGGT
>NW_020954953.1:24807825-24814306 GCF_900497805.2 Vombatus ursinus | reverse complement strand
TTATTATTATTATTATTATTATTATTATTATTATTATTTTAATTTATAGCAACTTGTTGCAATCACTTGTAGTCCTGAGGTATGAAGGATTGTGCCTCTGACCTCAGGTCCTTCTTCAGTTCTCCCCTCTTCCCTGGAACCAAATCCAAGAACTCTGCCTTTTAGTAAGTGTCCACAACCAGCAGCTTCCCAGTCCCACTGCTTCTGCACTCACCTGGCGGGTGCTAGTTCCTTCTCACCCAAGCCATCATCTAAGAAGCACAGCTGGGCCTGGCATCCCTTATCAGCAGAGGTTCCCTCAATCTTCCTTTGCTCAGACCCCCAAGTTACAGGAAATAAAAACACTAACATGCAACAGAGGCTGACTTTGTAGCCAATGCATTAATTTTCTGTTAACTTGTTTATGTTTCTTATCTTTTTTTACCTCAGGGCCTCAGTTTTTATCTCTGTAATTTGGGGGAAAATCATGGAAAAGAATGACTAGATAGATGGATAGATAGATAGATATAGATGTCAATCAATTCTTTCTTTGTCTCTCTATGTCTCTTTCTCTCTCCTTCTCTGTCTCTGTCTCTCCTCTTACAGTGATGAAGTCATACATCCAGACCAAACGTGAATATGTATTTGTATTTATGGTTTTCTTTGTTTTTAATCTGGCGTTTTGATTTAATCAGGATAAGAAGTTCCTGGTGAAGAAATATCCTCTGCCAGAGCAGATCAGCAACTCTTCTGCAAAGTGCATTTTATATATTGTTTCCTGGGTCCTTCAGAAGTCATTATTTGCTCATGGGAACTAAGGTCATTGTCAGGGACAGAATTGGTCTTGACCTTAACGCTGAGGCTATTCTTCTATCACTCATAAGTCATTATTAAAGATTAATATTTTGGGCAATTATTTTCAACGTACTGGGTTTATATTTGAAATATAATTGTGTGGCATTTAGAACCTTCCCAGGAATCTTTGTATTTCGTTTTGCAATTGGTCAGTTGCAAAGGAGGATGATATTCAGACTTAAAAACTTTTAGGCAATCCTTCCCTGTGAAAATGTAGTAGTAAGAACAGAAATATAATGATTTCTAGTATAATTTAAGAATCTCTCCTACGAAAGTGAAGGAATCATTTTTGTGCTTTCAAACAAATTGGGATTCTCCTTCCTCTCACCTAGTACCCACGATTTAAAGAGTTAGATGTGAAAACCTTGTTGGCAGGGAATAAAGCCAGATTCAGAGTATGCAATTTAACTAAGTAAATGTTTCATTCTCCTCATGAGTAGTAGTATTTTGTCATCATTGCATAAGTCAGAGTAGATTGAAACAAACTTCAATAGAAAATAAACTACATTACCATTAGATTACTAAGTGTTTTGTTTCTCTTTCTCTCCAAGGGTCCGTCATGCTGGGATGATGTTCTGATTTCAAACAGAATAAGTGGTATTTGCCATTCCCCAGATTGCAATGGAACTGGAGCGGTAAGTACCTGGCCAAAAGACAATGCATTTTGGAGAAAAGAATGATGCTATCTATTTGTGAAACATATACCTAGGATCCAAATCCCATGCAAGAGTTAGAGTTCGTTGTGATATATTTCTGCTAACAAATAGGCTGGACAGAACCAAGAACTGATGTGATTCTCATATAATTGGCATCACCAAAAGGTTTTTTTCTCACTTAAATGATACTCCTATTCCAGTTAAAATAGCATTGTGTAGAGTTGCTTTTGATCTGTTTGTAGCACCTTTCTAGGATTTCCTGGAAAGGTTTCACATTTGGGTATTGATTCCTTGCAATTCTAAGAACTTCTTTATAAAGTGAAATTAATGGAATGACTAACAGCTTAGCAGCTTAGAATGAGGGAGGTAAGGTAGGGAGAGAAGGTTCGATGTTAATCTCTCTGTCATGCACCATAATGGCATTTTACATTTATGTTCCATTTAACCCAGAAAATTGCTTTTTGTTTTCTGTTACCATCTTTTCCTGACCAATTTCCTGACTTGCAGAATTTTTTTTTTTTTTAGAAAATGTGCTATGGATTATTGAATATCTTAAGTATAAGCCCATGCTCTCCAACTTTGTGCTTACCTCTTTATGAATAAAGCATTTGATTAGTGTGAGAAGCAGTGTTACATAATGAGTAGAGAGCTAGTGTGGAAACCATGATTGTTGTTTGTCCTTCTTTTTCAAAGAGCACCATGACATCAGGGAGGTGATGCCATGACATACAAGTGAATTGGATTTAAGTGAGGGACGGCTGTGCAAAGTCACCAGCTTCATTTTCTCCTTTAGGGCCATCTGGGTCCAGTGGTGAGTTATAGATCAGGATGACTGGAGATGGCCCCAGAAAACATGAAGACTTAGGTTCAAGCCCTGCCTTAGATAAATATTGGGCAAAGATCCCAAGCAAGTCAATCAATTTCTCAGGGTTCTAGGCTTCTCTCTGGGACTGTAAGTTGCTTACCTGCAGTTTTATGAATGCTCCCTTACCTGAGAGTTCCCAAAGTAGTGAAACCACTGGTCCAGTCTTTAATCCAGTCTTCCTTGGTAAGTATAGAATTTATTTTGAAATAATTTTCTTTCAATGAACAAGCAAGCATTTATTTTATTTTTCTTGTACATTTCTTGGCAATTGGTGGTGCAGTGGATAGTTCCTTGTACCTGGAGTCTGGAAGATCTGAGTTCAGATCCACCCTCAGACACTTAATAGCTGTTTGACCCTGGGCACATTACTTTACCTCTATCTGCCTCAGTTTCCTCAACTGTGAAATGGCATAGCACCTACCTTACAGGGTTTTAGTGAGCATTAAATGAGATAATACTTGTAAAAATTATTTAGCATAGCTCCTCACACATAGTAGATGGCATAGAAATGTTTATTTGCTTCTCTTTTTTTCTCCCAAAATGGAACAAAAGAAGAAAGATGAAACCCTTACAACAAATAGGTGTAGCCAAACAAGCAAATTCCCACATTGGCCTTATCTAAAAATATATGTCTTATTCTGCATCTTCAGTCTATCATCTTAGGAAAGTTATTTTTGAAAAATTTTTGAATTCTAAAAATAATTTCAGAGTAATTTTGTTCTTAAATTTATCAGGATGGGCAATATTGTAGCTAGTGTTTTATTGCGTCATTTATATTTTGTGATATTTTCTTTTACTTTTTACCCTGTATAGCTTGAGGCCATAACAATATGATGGCATACATTTTCCCTGTTTTGGCAGTGGAGATGTCAGTACTGCTGAAATAGAGACACTGCTCTGATGCCAACACAAATGTCATTGTTAGTTCACAAACTGTCACAACCAGCTGGCAGCTAATAGTCTCTCTAAAATATAGTATCTGTCACTAGCAACAGGTAAAATATTTGGGCTCAATACATTACACCTGAGTAATCCCTGAAATCTACTGGATTGCCAAAAGTTGGGGTGTTACCTACCAGCTAGAAAAAAGAATCCTGTAAAGGAATAGTGAAATGGATTGAAATGCTTCTTAGGGGCTGGAATGAAAATTAAATTATTATTATTTTATTTAATGAAGCAAGCTGTTAAGCAAACTATTACTCAAGCTCTAGGCCCTAGCACAGTCTTGATTTTGAAATACTCCTTGTTCAAGAATCCTATAAATTGGGCCATCAGAATGACTTGAGAGAAGAAACATCCAAGAGCATGAGGGGGTCCTGTCAGTTTATACTGTTTATATACAGTGAGTATGTGTGTGGGTATGTAGACACACATACATACAGTTTATATATAAATATATACATATATGTTTATATATACTATTTATAGAAATAAATTTTATTATATATTAATTATATTAACATATAATATAATATTAAATATATGCATTTTATGTATTTCTCAAGTAGAGCTATGCTTGGATTTAGAATAATTACAAATCAATAAAAAATGTTTTTAGCAAGCTTTTGCCTATAGTGCTGAGCACAAAATTTTATTCCATACTTCTAACTCCAACTTTATGACCTTGTGATGAAAAATGCTGGATAATATGGTTCAAAATAAAGATAGAAAAGAGGTCAAAGACTCATAGACTGCTTAGAAACTTCTGCTTGAATATTAAGAATACTTTCTTCTAGAAGAGAGTAAAAAGCATTGGGCAAGGTAAGCCAAAAATAACATCATGTTTAAAAGAACGAAATTTTCAGCTAAGCAGCAACTGATTACTGATGTGGGAGCCATTACAGAATGAGCTTTCTGTCTATAGTCAGACCATGGGCTAGTTAGAGCAAAGATCAAATTGAGCACCATCCTGAGGAAAGGATAAAGGTGAGAAGAAGACAGAACAGGCAATTATAACAGCTTGAACCCAGCCTATTTTAGAACAATCTATTGGCATAAAACATAGGAACAAGAAGAAGGAAAAGACATTGATGAGTGCATCATTTCATATAGAAGTTTAAACTATATTCATGCAAATACCACAATGAGGAGGAGGCCAAATTTGCAACCACAGTAAGATGAAATATTAGACTAAATCTGTTCACTGTTCTAGTTGAGTCTAAGTGAGGGAAGGATCACTTTAGTCTGCAGAATCCCATCAGTATGCACACTTATATGTATGTAGGCACACATGCATATATGCATATCTGTCTGCAATACATCTGTGGTAAATATCAGGGGTAAATATACAGATATACATATATACTTATCCATGCATATATGAAGCAGAAAGGAAAGTAATTTCAGATTCATGGTAAGACTGCATAAATGATATTTCCTTGCATGAATGAAATTAAACTTACCATGCCTTGTTCAAAGACATGAAGCTTCAACTTTTTGTATAAATCTGTAATCCTTCATAGTATATTTAACCTTATGCTATAGTGAGCAGAAGCTATATACTTCATACATATGTATATATGATTAGGTATAGCTCTTTATACATATGTGCATAAACACACATACATTAAAATCTCTGCCATATATTTTTAGAAAACTTAGCTGCTTAGATTATAAATCTTGAAATTTGAAAGCAACCTCCCCCTGATCCTTAAATGTTAGCTTTTAAAAATTTATCCTTTTTGGGATCTTTTCAAAAATGGATTCTTCAATCACAAGGCCTCCTTTCCCTTTTACTTTCCTTCATTATTATTGTATTATACAGTCTGTTGTATAGATCTATGAAATGAAAATATTTTTCCCTTGATGAAAGCAAAAAGTACTATAAAGGTTTTTTTTTTCAAAAAATGAAACAGATGTTTTTGAATAGATATTTTTACTAAATTATTTTCTCTTTTTATATTGGCATAGCACATGGGGTACCCCACAATTCAGAGAATGGGTCCCTCACGTGATGCTAGCCAATATTCATGATACTCTGTTGACCCATATCTATTCCGTTCTAACTCACTAAACCTCACTGGAGTGTTTACCTTCTCTGGGCAGTCAGAGGACACTGCAAAGGCATTTTATGAAATAGTGGAGTAAGACAAGTAGCAATAAAACATATCCCCCATAAAACTGGGACACTTTCTCCACCCAAATAGGCACACAGTTAGGGAGAATAGACACATATAGGGAACATATGTAGCTACAGTTCTCATGTGGCTGGATTTGCACATAAAGAAATGTGTGGCCAGGCCATGTATATAGAGGGAGATATATAGATATATAGAGAGAGACAGAGAGACAGAGAGAGACAGAGACAGAGAGGGAGGGACAGAGAGACAGAGACAGAGAGAGACAGAAAGAGACAGAGAGAGACAGAGAGAGACAGAGGGAGAGACAGAGAGAGACAGAGAGAGAGCAAATGCATTACCAATGCATATCATATGCTTTGAGTGACCCTTCAGGGCTGTTGATGTTTTCCAGTGATGTTGTTACAATGCTTCCACCAGGCCTGCAACCTGCAGGTTTCTGCTGCCGGTGTAGTCTCTGCTGGACTTTGCTCCACTGATCCCTGGGTCACTTCTGGTTGCTGCTAAGTATTGTTTCATTGCTTCACTGTGTGCTTTGTAATGGAACTGCTCTTTTGCTTCCTTTTTCTGGCTTCCCCTAGAGACCTTGACCGAAGTGATTACTTTGCTTCATGAAAGACTGGGTTCTACATACCTATGTGCCTACCATACTGCCTAAAATCTATTCATGGACGTTTGGGGCTTTCTGAACCCTAGGTAATAACCCTTGAACTCGGAGAAATCTTTGCATGAGAGATGATCATTTCCCTGTTCAGAAATTCAATGAAGAGAACCTCATGCCAAGTAGCTTAGTATAAGAGGCAGTGATGATACAGCCCTACTCATAGAGACAGACTAAGCATGAAGAAAAATGAACTAAAAAAAAAAAAAGAACTCTATTGGATTTGGCAGCTGGTTATTGGTGACCCTTGAGAGAGTAATTTCAGTATAATGATGGCAGAAGGCAGATAGCAAGGGATTGAAGAAAGACAAGATGATGAGTATGTGTCAGCAATCATTTAAAGGCAGCTTTTAAAGAAGTTTAGGAAATTGTGGAAAGGAGAGGGATA
>NW_020954953.1:24806432-24807801 GCF_900497805.2 Vombatus ursinus | reverse complement strand
GTGTGTGTGTGTGTGTGTGTGTGTGTGTGTGTGTGTGTTGTGGAAGACGAGTTTGTTTTTGGCTTTTGATAGAATTCATTCCCACTCAATCCAACATGTATTTATGAAGTTCAAGGCATTGTGCTAGTCAATTGGTTCTACAAAATCAAAATGGAAAATGGGACCCTCAGAGAAAAGACATTCTCCTGTGAGGATACAGCATGTAAACATGCTAAGTCTGTTGTTCCATCTATCTGCTGTGCTCTAGCTCTCTGTCTGTCATCTATCTACATATCCATCACTTCTTTCCTTTCTTCCCTTCCTTTCCCTTCCTCCCTCCTTTCTTTCTCTCTCTCTTTCTGTGTTTCTTTCTGTTTGTTTCTTTCTTTCTTTGTGTCTATCTTCTATAATAACTGGATTCAACTATTTCAGAATTCAACTAAGGAGATGACAATAGACTGGTTTTTGTTGTTGTTGTTTTTTAATTTTTAGGCAATTAGGGTTAAGTGACTTTCCCAGGGCCACACAGCTAGTAAGTGTCAAGTGTTTGATCTGAGGATGGATTTGAACTCAGGTCCTCCTGACTTCAGGGCCAGTGCTCTATCCACTGCGCCACCTAGCTGCCCCACAATAGGCTGTTGATAGAAGCAGTGGCACATGAGCTGAGAAAGCCTTGAGGGGAGCTAGGGATTTCAAGAGGCATAGATCAAAAAGGAGTGCCTTCTGGACATGGAGTTCAGATTGTACAAAGGCATGGAGGCCAGTCAGTCTGCCTAGTTTGGGGAGTGGCATGTAGTTTGATTTGGCTAAAGCAAAGAGCCTATTAAGGGTAGTAAGATTCAGTATATAAGATATACTCAAGTGAGACTGTGAAGGGCTTTTAATGCCATGCTTTCAGAATGAATTCTTTTCCATAGCAGAAAGAGTAAAATAATTGACACTTCAGAATTATATAAATCTGAATTTCATATTCAAATGTAATACAATAAAGTTCTCCCAAATTGTGATAAATAACTTAGTTATTAATTTTAATATAAGAAGTGTTTCAGTTCATACCATATAGAAATTATTTATCTCACATTGGTGCCTATTAGGCTCAATATATAAAATGATCTAATTTGTGGAACCAAAAGTAGTACCTTATAGTCTGTATCACTCATTTCAAATTATTGGTTGACATTGCCTGAAATAAAATAAGCAATAAATAAAAATCTGTTAAGACTAAATAACTTGGATTTATGGAGTATTGAAATAATATTTTTGGTTTGCTGAAAATGGTTTTCTAAGTGTATGAATTTTACCAGATCCACACCTCATTTGACAAGGAAAAATAGAACACTTTTTTTTTTAACTTAATCAAGTTCATGAAAAATAAAAATTTAGGGTTTCT
>NW_020954953.1:24801402-24806412 GCF_900497805.2 Vombatus ursinus | reverse complement strand
ACACACACACACACACACACACACACACACACACATATATTTCCTAAGTTTTTTTTTTCTATTTTCTAGCCTTCTGAGAAGAACAGTATGGTTCTTTTCAGCCAAGGCTGACCCAAAGACAGCAGAAACATAGTTTCAGATAACAACAGGTTGTGTGCCAATAATCAGTCAGCATATGACACAACTATCTTCATTTGCATTGCACACAGAAGGTGTGTTAGTCCCATGTGGTTTCTTTTGGTTGATTATACCCTTACACTCAGATGATAATTACCATCAATGGCAGTATCTTCAAATCCAGACAGCCAGGTGTTTGAACCAGCCCCCAAACCTCCAACCTCAATTCAGTTCAATAAGTATTTATTAATTACTAACTATGTGCAAGACATTTCCCTGTACTATTTTGTTATGCTGGTGGGTAAGAAGTAATTGCTTCCTTTGGGTAGGAGTATTTTGGTGTCAGGTTGATAGGCTAGCAAGTAAATAAATAAGATAAAGGGATGAATAGAAAAGAGATCCACAGTTTACACCTTTAAATCTTGTCCTACAATGTAGCAGAAGGAAAATTTGCATTACCTGCCCCCCAAATAAATTAATTCCTTTCTGTTTTTTTTTAAATGGGAAACAAAATTATTTTATGGAAACTTTGAAGTCAAACTGCAATAATGATAATTGATTAATTCTGAACTTGACTATGACAGATTTTAAGCAACAAATTAGGACTTTTGAAGGAGAGATGAGTGGGGGTATGAGGTGGGTCCAAACCTGTGAATTTTTTACTCTGGACCAAAGGTTTCAAACATGAGTCCTGGCTGATTGCTGCATGCAACTCTCCTGAGGGCTTGTCCTGATCACCTGAACCGAATTAAAATAAAATTGGGAAATATTTAACAAAATAAATAAAAATACAATGGAAATATTTTTAAAAGTAGATAAAAATGCAATGGAATATAGTGGTTTTCTACGTCAATATGCCACCTACAGGGATCCTTAATATATTTTAGTGATGCCTGTTTCTGTTTGAGTTTGATATCTCTGATCTAGAGAACTCTTGGTGAGGAAATACCGTTGATCAATGCAGTTTGGCAACTATTATACCTAGTCTTAGAGAATTTCATGAGAAACTGAAGGTCAGTTAAGTGACATGTATAGGGTTATGCGTCCAGAATATATTCAAAGTGTTTCTTCAAACCAGGTCCTCCTGACATCCAAGAATACCTCTGTATTCATGAACTCAGGCCTCCACTCGTTCAAATAGGGCAAGTATAACATAGAAGGAACACAAAGAATATGCCCTATGACCCATTGGTCTCACACCCAGAACTTTACCCTCTTGCTACAACTGAATGACAAAAAAAGATAGATCCTTAAAAAAAAATTGAAGAAATATTATTTATGATAGCAAAAATTTATAAACCACCCATTTGCCCAATATTTGTGGAGTGGTTGAATAAATTGTGACTTATGAGAATAATGGAATATTATGGCCTTATAAGAAATAACAGATATGAAAATTATTATAAAGAATGGGAAAACATATGATGGGATAGAGTAGGAAAAATAGAAAGAAAGTAAAATCAGAATGATGACATAGACATTTGACAGAAAGTGTTAAAGAAAAAATAACAGTGACAAAATCTGAAAAAAGTATATAGAAGAAAAGGTCCAGGAGAATACATGGGAGTAGAATAGGGTTATTATCTCATCAGAGGTGTGTTTTTAAAAAACATCTTATGAATAATGGAGTTTGCTGTTTTAGGCAATCAGTTTTATTTATGTATTTGAATTTTTGTTGATGGTTATAGTTAAGAAAAATTAAAACATAAAACAAAAATGCAGTTTGAATATTTCTGACTTAGATATGTATTAAATAATTTCAAATCTAATTTCTTTTACTTGGTATGCATAAGTCCTTCTCTATCCAATCATGGTAATAAATAAAACATATGGATAGTTCCTGTTGAGGTAACAAAGTTCTCCGGAGGAATCTGAATAAAATTAATAACTTCTATTTATATGTATTTTTATATTATGATTTTATTTCAGCTTTTTATGTATAATCATTAGATTTTAAAATGTCATGAAAATCTGTATCTTTTTGCAAACAATTAAGTTATTAATAGAAACTAAGTTCCTTGAGTTCAGGACTAATTTTATGATTTTTTTCTTTTTCTCAGAGTTGGCACAGTGCCCAACACTTATTAGGCAATTAAAAATGTTTATTGATTCATTGACTTATCTCACATCAGCTAAATATTTCTGTGTCAAGTTTTAAGTGAGGAGGTTTAGGGAAACTCAAATGGTGATTTAAGATATATCATAATTTATCTCTCATTTTATTAATAGTAAAAGCAGCCTCATAAGACTGTACAGCCAAAAAGTTGAAGCTGGTTCTCTCTTTCTACAAGTTACTTATTGACTTGCCATAGATTGATACCAGCTAGTCATGTCAGCAATCTCTAAGGCAATATTAAGGAAATAGACAAAGATCTCCAAGAAAACGCATTGATGTAGCAACAAAGGAAATTTACAGTGATGAGTAAGAAACAAGAGCAGTTTCTAAAATCCTGTAGTGTAGAATAGGAAATAAGAAATGACTGTCTTTTAGTGAGGATCGTATTAGGAGGAAAAATATGGTTCAGTAGTAGATTGCAAATTCAATTAGTGAAATAGGAGACATTTTGAGAACACAAGCAAAGAAGGAATAAATATGTAGATACATATCACCAAATGTTTCACTGGTAGGGCAGATAGGGAGCAAAATGGAAATATCATGGATTAACTGTTGACGGTTGGTATGTGATATCCTCAGCACAGATATATAGGAGCCTAATGGAGTAAGAAGAATAGACAGAAAGTATTAGTATAATGGGGCAAGAGGAAAGCCAGGCATATCAGATTGGAAGGGGGAAAAGGACCCTCTTGATCTTTCAAACAGGTGATTGATGATTCTATGAGAGACATACTTCATCATGCCTTGATGATAGTCATTAAGAAACCATCATCTCTTACTCAGGTCAATCTAGCTCTCAAAAAATTATCAACAACCATAATATAACTGAGGGTTTTGTTTTTTTGTTTTGTTTTGTTTTGGAGATGGGGGAGACATTTACTGAAGAGACTATAATTGCTGGTATACCAAACTTGAAAATTATCATGGGAAAATTTGGATTTGAATATAATCAGAGAATCTAAGCAAAATATAAAGGAAAGTCAAAGCAAAACCCAATTGGACAGAGTTCTATTGGACCACTTATTTCTACAAAGCATAGATTACTAATTTGTTTTTCTTTGAAGCCATGTAATTGCACAACACTTGGGCATTTCTGTTATAAAGATTAGAGTGGCATTTGGCCTTGTAGACCTCCAAATGAGCAGCAAGATACTAGTCAATTCCATGTGACATTGATAATTCAAGAGTCTCTAGGTCAATCAGTCAAACAATACATACTGATTGACCTGTCAATCAGTCAAACAATACATATTTATTCAGTGCTTACTCTGACAGATACTGTACTAAGCACTGTAGATACAAAGAAAAAGCTGAATTTCCTACCTTTGAAATGTTCACTTTCTTAGAGGGGAGATAACATGTAAATGATTAAATACATACAAAATATATGCGGAGTAGAATGAAGGTAATCTCAGAGGAAAGGTACTAACAGCGCAGAAGACAATGAAAAGCTTCTGTAGAAGGTGAAATTTCAGCTGAGTCTTGAAGGAATCAGGCATTCCAAGAGACTGTTGGAAACATTCTTCCACAAATAATTTCAAAATAAAATAAGGTCATATTTTTAGACTCTAATTTTATGCACATGCCTTATTATTAAGAGAAATTTAATGGCCTGCTTATGTAAGAGTCAAGTTGATTATGGGATTAAATGATAGTGAATTTTGTACACTGACTTCCTCTTCCTCCTTAGCAAACCTTCCCCTCCCAAGTAGAGTAATATGTAACTATTATGGTTTCCTCAAACTCCTAGAATATTTGAATGAACTTCTCCTAAGCAGGTTCAATAAAAATTCAGCTCTATAAACATTTATTGAGATAAATAAATTCCATTAAGTTCTTCCATGTAAAAGGCCCATAACCATATTATTTGTTATGTGCTTGCTACTGAAGGCAATTTCCCAAAGGCAAACTGATAGACAGCCCATGTGTTCTAATGGCGTCATCTGTAAAATATAAGATGAATATAAGGAAGATATGCAGTGCTGTGGGAACCCCCTGCCCCACACACACACACCCAGCATAATGAGGCCATAGATGAAAGTCCCACAGAATGGACAGGCACAGATCAATTGTGATTTGCCTCATTGGAGCAAATATCTGCATCAGTGAGATCACAGGTTCTTTGGAGCATTGAGTATAAGAGTACTTGCTACCCCAGAATATGATAGCATAGAAGACACCTAATATAAATGGTAATCATATAGTTTTATATGATGTTTTATAGGTTATGAAGCATTTTCTACAAATGCTACAGTCACAGCAACTGAAGAACCAGAAAAGAAATTTCTTACTCCTAAAATCCTTGGCACTGTTTAATGGTTCACAATCAGAATTTTATCAGTGGAAATGACATTAAAAAGAGGCGTTAACCTGATTTGTTGCTGTACCCCAAGAAGCATGGGATTTTTCCATCTGACTTGTAACTGAAATCTTCTAAATGTCTTGTCACTCCCATTATAATGGGAGTTCTTTGAGAACAGAAACTGTCTTACTTTTCTCTTTGTATCCCCAATACTGGGTGTAGTGCTTTGCACATAGTAAGCACTGAATAAATACTTTATTCATTCATTCAGTTTTTTTCATACCCAATCTGTGAGTTAGAATTTCAAGAAGTATTGTTTCCAGTTTACAGATGAGGAAGCTAAGGCTCAGAGAGATTAATGAAATTTATTACTGCTGCAATTCTAGTTCAGATTACTAAAGAAGTGATATGTGTGTAAGCGTTTACGGGAAAACGCAATTAATATGTCCGCTTCAGTTTATTCAGAACTTTTAAA
>NW_020954953.1:24800676-24801322 GCF_900497805.2 Vombatus ursinus | reverse complement strand
AGAGAAGGAAGTAGGTAGGGAAAAGGCATGGGATGGGGGAGGGGGAGGGGAAGGCCCTTGCCTGGTCAGCAGAGAGATGCTTATTCAGAACTAAGCTCTAATTGACATAAAATTCAGAGATAGGCCATTTGGAGGCAATTTCCATTTCTAAAATATATAGAGAATTAAGTCAAATTTATAAGAATACAAGTCATTCCCCAATTGATAAATGGTCAAAGGACATAAACAAGCAGTTTTCAGATGAAGAAATTAAAACCATCTATAGTTATATGAAAAAAAAATACTCTAAATCACTATTGATTAGAGAAATGCAAATCAAAACAACTCTGAGGTACCACATCACACCTATCAGATTGGCCAACATGACAAAATAGAAAAATGATAAATGTTGGAGAAGATGTGGGAAAATTGGAACACTAATGCATTGTTGGTGAAATAATCCAACCATTTGGGAAAGCAATTTGGAACTATGCTCAAAGAGTTATAAACATGTGTATACCCTTTGACTCAGCAATAGCACTTCTAGGATTGTATCCCAAAGAGATCATAAAAATGGGAAAAGGACCCACATGTACAAAAATACATATAGCAGCTCTTTCTGTGGTGGCAAAGAATTGGAAATTGAAGGGATACCCATCAGTTGGGG
>NW_020954953.1:24800400-24800627 GCF_900497805.2 Vombatus ursinus | reverse complement strand
AATGGCTGAACAAGATGTGGTGTATGAATGTAATGGAATACTATTGTGCTGTAAAAAAAGAAGAGCAGCCCTCATAGCTGGTGGAAGACCTGAGGCATTGTAAGACCACTGATNAATGGCTGAACAAGATGTGGTGTATGAATGTAATGGAATACTATTGTGCTGTAAAAAAAGATGAGCAGCCCTCATAGCTGGTGGAAGACCTGAGGCATTGTAAGACCACTGAC
>NW_020954953.1:24800256-24800331 GCF_900497805.2 Vombatus ursinus | reverse complement strand
GAAACAGTAAGATAACTCTATCAGTAACCATTACAATAAGTGTAAGTTATCTGTTGAAAACTAAGAACTAAGTTT
>NW_020954953.1:24797490-24800181 GCF_900497805.2 Vombatus ursinus | reverse complement strand
TTTTTGGTGCATTTATGATTTGACTCAAGATTCCAAGGGAAGGGAAGGAATGACTCTGACACTGACCCTGAAGAACAGAATTTAAAACAAATTTAAAACAAAACAAAATGATCATTAGCAATGACCTAAAAATATATACATAGTGAACTTTCTTAGTGAAAACAAACAAACAAAAACCTATTTTTGACCTATGGTGGTCAGTTAGTCATGTTTTTAATTCTATTATTTGGAAAAATGCAAGATAAATTGGAAAATGCTTTAGAATGTTACTTACAAATGAAGGACAGGGTGGAATGTTTTTTGTCATATAAATTTTGAAAGGGCAGCCATATTTGCTAACATTATAGTTTACATACTAGAGAAGAAAAAAAATGCATTGGTTATTTTTATGTATTTGACCTATGGACAAAAAATTCATAGTTTTCTTACTTGGTATTCAGGTACATTGCCCCTCAAATATTTCCTAGTAAAAAGGAGACATTTTAAAATACTGAAGTTTTACATATTAAAAATAATGCATTTGTGGTCTAAAACAAATTTAATTTTCATAACTTCACTATGCAAACAAATGAGGATCTCATCTTTTAACTAGTGGTTAGGATGGAGAAGAATGAATTAAATTAAGAATTATAAACCTAATTTTGCAGTCTTAAGGAATATTTTGAAATAAAGTTTTTTACTTTAATGAAAAATACAGGCTTTTTATTTTTAGAGAAGGATAATAATCTTCAAGAAACAAAAATAGTGTGTCACATCCATAAAATATTTGGGAAATCACTGACTTATGCATCATCTCTTAAAGCGAAGAGCACATGAGACAGCATGGTGTAGTGGACAGATGGTCAGCCTTGGAGTCAGGAAAACCAGGTTCAAGTCTTACTACCTCCCACATAACATCTATATGACCATGGGAAAGCCACTCAGCATTTCAGTGCCCTGAGGCAATTTTTCTGGGGCTGTGAGTTATCTACATAGATGAAGGGAGTTTCCACACAATGATGAGATATACTTTTGGTGAAGAAAAAGAAAGTTACTTCTTGATGGTGCTAGATTTCTCTTGACTCCACCATACCCAATTTGACAAATTCCCCAATGCCACTTATGGTAGGAGTAATATCTACTAGTATCCTTGCCACATAGGCTGGACTAGCTTTTTCCTAAGGCATTACTCCCAGCAGGGTTGGCTTGTTTTTTAATTAAAGGTACTGAAACCATCCATTTGATACAATTGACCCAGAGGTCCAAGGCTCAAACCATAGGCTTCAGTACAAAATGCGGCTCACAAGAAATCAATAGTTCCTCACTTGACATCAATGGTACCACCATAGCAAATACAGAGACAGGGAAGCTATGTCCAATTATAAAAAAAGAAAAAAAAAAGAAAGGAAAAGAAAAGACTTCAGAAAAACCTGGAAAAACTTGTATGGACTGATACTGAGTGAAGTGAGCAGAACCAGTAGAATATTGTACACAGTAACAGCCATGTTGTGCATTGACTAACCTTGATAGACTTAGCCCTTCTCAGCAGTGCAAGGATCTAAGACATCTTCAAAGGCTCATGATGAAAAATGCTGTCCACATCCAGAGAAAGAACTATGGAGTTTGAATGCGGATGGAAGATACTATTTGCACTTTTTTTCCCTTCTGTTTTGTTTTATTTCCTCTTTCTTGTGGTTCCTCCTATTGGTTCTAATTCTTCCTTACAACATGACTAATGTGAAAATATGTTTAATAGGAATGTGTATGTAGAGCCTATATCAGATTGCATGCAGTCTTGAGGAGGGAGGTCAGCAAGGAGGGGGAGAAAAATTTAAAACTCCAAAGTATATGGAAGTGATTGTTGGAAACTAAAAATAAATCAATAAAAAAAAAAGAAACAGAAGCCCAAAGAAGCTAAATTATAAAGGTCATATAGCTAGAAAATGGCAGAGGTGAGACTTGAACTCAGTCTTGACTCCAAGTTCAATGCTATTTATACTGCACCATGCTAAAAAAGGAGTGGGGAAATACAAGGGACATGGTTTAGAAACCTTATTGATGTAGTTACCAGAGAAAACCATTGGCATTCGCTTCACTGTTTGGTGTGTAAAATTCTGCTCAAAGAAGGTGAATTTTCCCCCAGTAGATCTGATTAATAAAGTAAGTGGCATTAAAAGAAATTCTCACGTAAAGAGGAAAATTCCAATCAGAAAATATTTGATGAGTTCCTATTTTTATGTAAGGCATCTATACTTGGAAATATGGGGACAGAAATATAAATAAGCTCTAAAAACTTGTGATCTAATGGAGGGGGTAGCCTGTACACAAATACCTAAAACAAGACAGTATGTGTTAAGTACCATAGGAAAGATATAACGACTTTTTTCGGTTCAGAATAAGGAATGATCCCTTGTGCCTGGAGAGGAGCAGGTAAGGCTGTGTCCCAGCCAAATCATCCTACTCACTATTCCCTGAAATTGACATGCCACCTTCTGTCTCCAAGCTTTCCACAGTGAATCCTTCTGATGGCAGAAATATATTTCCTTATCACTTTTGACCCTTTGCACTTCCAGCTTCCTTAAAGGCTCAACTCCAGTGCCAACTCCTATATTAGGGCTTTACTGACACCATTGTCCCACTTTCTAGAGCCCTCCCTCTTGAAATTATTTGCCTGCATGTGTCTACTCCCTCACCTATCAGGTAGAAGGTAAG
>NW_020954953.1:24797375-24797447 GCF_900497805.2 Vombatus ursinus | reverse complement strand
CTCTTGAGGGTAAGAAATTGGAGGCCAGAAATAATCCATTGTGTGTGTGTGTGTGTGTGTGCGTGTGTGTGC
>NW_020954953.1:24794572-24797299 GCF_900497805.2 Vombatus ursinus | reverse complement strand
TGTGTGTGTGTGTGTGTGTATCTTTCCACTTCATAAATGAATTTATGTTGAATCAAAGGCTTCATGGAGGAGATGTTTGAGTTGGTTCCTCAAGGATGGGAAGGACTTTAGAGGTTGAGAATGGAAGAAGGAAAAAAAAAAGAGCATTGCAGATAGAAAAAAATCACAGTGGCAAAGGCATAGAGATAGGAAAGTATACTTTAGTTGTATTTAATTATCTCCTTTTTATTATTGGCACAGATATAGTAAGAAACACAAAGAGTGAAATACAAGGAAGTATAGTTGGAAAAATTAGTGGGTCCTTTTTTCCATTTCTTTCTTGATTTTTGCTTCTCAACCCTCAACTACACCCCACTGTTATCTCTACTAAAATAAAGAAAGGTAAATGAAAGCTGGCATTGTTTGGGTCCTTGAAACTGAAAAGACAACATACAAATGAGGTTTTAGTGGCGGATTAAAGTATGAGCCTCACGTTTTCTTATATTTATTAAGTCATTAAGAGCAGGCCATATGGTTGTCTTCTGTCTTAACTGTTAATGTTTCTGCAAGTTCATTACTCAGTGGGAATCTGCTTAGTGGATGATTGAACTTACTCTTTATAGTCAACTCCCGATTTTCTATGATCATTTAGGTAATCAGAGGATTATCTAGTTTGTAGATCATGGGGATTTAACTGGTCCTTCTGCCCTCCCTCCACTTACCTTTTGGCAGCTTCACTCCTCATTAAGCCATCACCAGAGAGCAGGCTAGAGATGACAAAGGGAAACTTGATCAATAAGTGAGACTTTTCTAGTAGCTCCTTTAAAATACTTACTAGGGGAAGGGAGTGAAATTACTAGCTAAAATTGATTTGTGGAATTATATGCAGGTACCATCTGTTCCTGTTCTTCTCATCCCTAATTATACTCTTTCCTACCCTCAACTTTAACATTTATATGTGTATTATATATATCACATATATATGTGTATGTATATATGTATGTGTGTATATATATACATATATATATGTATACATATGCATCTTAGAAAATGGAAAGTTGACTTTAACTAATGACTGGGAGAGCAAGATGTCTTCTGAAAAGCTCTTCTCAAAATAGGGCAGTATGTCAGTTATTCTGTTAACATGGGTACATTAATTAACCACTTTGTATTTTTGTTTTTCCATTTTTGAAATGGGTATTGTAACACTTGACATTTCACTGGACTGTTGTGGGGATTAATGATTAAATGTTTATAAAGCTTTATGAGTTTATAAAATGAAAGGCGTTTTGCTGAAGACATTGATAACATTTGTGAATCTATGAAAGGATTTTCAGTCTTTGTTCCCATACAGAGAAGCCTGGCCCTAGAACAGTCATTCCTTTTCTCTATTCTACTAATATAATTCATCTCTTATTTGTTCTGAGGATATGGTATATTTATCTTTAGCGTATGCTCTGTTTTCATTTCTTCCACTTTTAATATGTTATGCTAACTGAAAGGTACACTGTTGTTTATATATATCATTAAGTCCATTAAGTGACTTTCACGTGAAAAGTTCTTAATCTTCATACTACCTAGTTCAATAACATAAGTGTGAATTCACTTGAACATAGTTTGTTGACTTCATTTTAATTTAGTTTTCATACTTAATTATATCAGTGGACTATTATCTCATTTATATGGATACTTTCTTTAGTGGTGCAGATTGCAACCTATCTCCTTTTCATATGAAAAACTTTTAAGAGTCTTTTCCAATTTCTCCTGAAAATCCTACCCAACATGCTTACAGCTTTTTTCTATACATCTTGAAATTATCAGGATATGTATGAAGCACACAAACTGCCCTGGTTCTTGTTACATGACATGCCTACCTACTTTTCCATTCATTTAGCTCTTTTATTATCTTTTATGACACAAAAGGCAAAAAAATGTCCGACTTTTGTTTACTAGCTGATTTCCTTTTGGGCAAGAAACTCAACCTCTCTAGGCCTCAATTCCCTTATCTATAAAATGAACAGGTTAGACTGGATGACTTCCAAGTTCAATGCCACTTCAAATTTATGACCTTATAATCCTTTTCTAATGCCCCATCATGGCATGGAGATAACTTTAGATTCTCAAGGGCAATGCCAACAATGTGTAAATTCCATTCAGCCTCTACCATGTTGTAAAAACCTTGAGTGTAGTAATCAATCAGTAGACATTTATCAAGTGCCTACTGTGCCAGGCACTATACTAATCACTATGTATACAAAAGGAGGCAGAAGACAGTCCCTGCCATCACAACCTAGCAGCATTATGCATTATAGGATGATTCTATTTTTCAAAGACCAGCCTATCTAAGTACAGAGAGGCTCATCACCAAGAGAGGATCCCTAGGTGATACATTCTTTGGCCACAGAAATTCACGAATTTAGGATTTAACAGTGAGTTCTTTTGAATATGAATTTTTGTAGTAATAACATACTATTTAACCTATACATCTGTGGTGAATCAGTGACAATATCATATTTCTTTTCATTCGTAGCAAGGTTGTATTTGCCATATACATTTTATGAAATACACAAACAGAAGAATGAATCATGGGGATTAGTGGTAGTAGTAGTTGTCGTCATCATCCTTGGGACCTGTGATGTTGTCAGTGTAAGGAACTCCTAGTAAGAAAATTCCTTTTATCCATGCACCTCAGCAGTTTTTTTTTTCCTGTAAGTTGCAGTTTGAGAAACTGTGAAATTAAGTGATTCG
>NW_020954953.1:24724962-24794549 GCF_900497805.2 Vombatus ursinus | reverse complement strand
GATAGATAGATAGATAGATAGATAGATAGATAGATAGATACACACACACACATACACACTCACATATATATATATCAGAGGCAGAATTTGAACTCAGTACTTCATTACTCAATCATTCTATGGTGTCTCCTCCAACAGATTGTCCTCTCTGTCATCTCCACCCTATTACTTATTTTCAATTTCTCCCTCTACTTACTCATTCCCTACTGCCTGTGAACATAAACATGTCTCCCCTATCCTGGGGGAAAAAATAAGAAAACCACACTTAATCTTTCTATCCCCACTAATTATCATCCTATATCTTTTCTGCCCTCTATAGCTAAACTCCTTGAAAAGGCATGCAATAGATGCCTCCACCTTCTGTCCCCTCACTACCTTCAATTCTTAATATCTAACTTCCAACTTTATCATTCCACTGAAAGTGTTCTCTCCAAAGTTACCAGTGATCTCTTAGTTGCAAAATCCAGTGGCCTTTTTTCTTAATCCATATTTTCGTCAAGCTCTCCATAGTCTTTGATGCTATTGATCACACTCTCCTTATTTCTAACTTTTCCAAACACCTAGCTCTCCTCTCCTCTCTTCTGACCATCCCTTTTCATTCTCCTTTGTTGGATCCTCATCTAGATCATACTTCCTAATGGTAATTGTCCCTCAGGATTCTGTCCTGGGTCCTCTTCTCTTCTTTCTCTATACTACTTCGCTTGGTGATGTAGTGTACTGATACTACCACTATTGATGGTGATCTCATCAGCTACTGTGGTTTTAATTACTATCTCTATGCTGATGATTTTCAAATTACCTATCCTGCCCCAGCCTCTCAGCTGACTTCCAATGTCCCATCTCCAACATTTTTCAGACATCTCAAACTGTATTCCAGTAGACATCTTAAATATGTCCAAAACAGAACTCATTATTCCCCTAAACCCTTCTCCTGCCCCTCCCTTCTCTATTTCTGCATTGTAGAGGAAAACACCATCCTCCCAGTCCCTCAGACTCTCAAGCTAGGAGTCATCCTTAACTCCTCACTACCTCTCACCCCCCACCCCCAATCATTCTTTTGCCAAGGGCTATCAAATTCACCTTTGCAACATCTGTAGAATACACCTCTTTCTCTCCTCTTACATGGCCCTAACTCTGTTGCAGACACTATCACTTCATGCCTTGATTATTGTAATAGTCTCTTGGTGGGCAAGTCTGCCTTAAATGTCTCCATTCAAATCCATTGTCCATTCAGCCACAAAAAATGATTTTCCAATTTCCAGTTCTGACCACAGCACCTTCCCGCACTCTCAGTAAACTCCAGGGGGCTCCCTGTTGCCTCCAGGAACAAATACTCCTACAAGAACAAAAACTCTGGCATAACCTTGCTATTTCCTACCTTTCCAGCCTTTTTATACCTTACTCTCCTCCATGTATCTTCATTCCAGTGACACTGTCCTCCTGGTTGTTCCACAAACAAGACACCCCATTTCTTAGCTCTGTGCGTTCTCTCTGGCTGTCCCCCATGCCTAGAATGCTCTCCTTCCTCAACTCCATCTACAGAACTCTTTAGCTTTGTTAAATCTCAAGTGAAATCCCATCTTTTCCTTCCCAGTTCCTTTTAATTCTAGTGCCTTCCCTCTGTTTATCGTTTCCTGTTCGTCCTTCATATAGCTGTTGTTACATATTTGTTTGCATGTTGCTTACCCCGTGTAACATAAGCTCTTTGAGGTCAAGGTCTGTCTTTGCCTTGTTTTGTATCGCCACCTCTTAGCATAGTACTTGGCACATAATAGGTAGTTAATAAATGTTTATTGCTTGATTGCTTGTGACATGGATAAGATCTAGATGAATCAGTCTGGAGATAATATGCTGACTTTATTAGTGATATTGGAATATAAAGAAAATGTAACATTCTTCTTCCTGTATACTCTCTCTTCTCTGTGGTTGTACTTCTTTTTGTTTTTAACGACACTGTGCTCTCCTGGTTCTTTTCCTATGCATCTTATAATTTCTCCTAAGTCTTCTTTGCAGGTCATTACCTCCCTTTCATGTATATATTCCAAGGTTCTTTCCTGGACCTCTTCTCTTTTCTCCTCTATTTACACTCTTGGTGATCTCAGCAGTTCCTATAGGTTAAATGTTCATCCCAAACCCAGAAGTATCTCATTCATCTCTCTCCTGAGTTCTGGGCTTGTACTACCAGCTAGCCACCAGCTGAATCTTTCTTCCAGCATGTCCCATAAGCATTTATAAAGCTTTCCTTGTCTAAAATAATAGTCATTGTCTTCCTCTAAACCCCACCCTTCTTCCCAACTTCTGTTTTTCTGTGGAGGTTACCACCAACCTTCCAGTTGTCCAAAGTCAAAACCTTGGAGGCATTTTCTAGTTTTAATGTTCACTTACCCCACCATATCCAATCCATTACTGAGTCCTATTGGTTCTATTTCTACTACATCTCTCATATCTATTCCCTTTCTTCACTCACATAGCAACCACCTAAGTTCAAGGCCTCATCACATCTCACTTGGACTTCTGCAGTATTCTCCTAATCAGTCTCCCTTTCTCCAATTTCTCACCTCTCTAATCTATCGTCCACACAGTTGCCTAGGTATCCTTTGACAGCGGCAGATCCACCCATGTTAGAACCCTTCTATCTCTTCCCCTCCCTGCCTCCCCAAGCTTCAGTGGTTCCTAATTGCCTTAAGGATAGAAATGCAATCTCCTCTGCCTGGCAATTAAAACTCTTCAAAGCTTTTATACCTATGGATTTGGTAGAGGTGCTTGTTTTTAAAGCAATATACTCACATCGAATTTATGGTTAAGACAGTATATTTTGACATTGGATGATATGATGATCAAAGCAATATCTCTTTTGACTAGAGTCTATGAACAGAGTATTCTAAATATGTTGATCTCTAAATAATTAATTTTGAGCATTTCATTACCTCCATGGTGCAAGCTATTTGTTTGTATTCTTGCTGTCAGCGGGCAATGTGCTGGTAAATTTGACTTCTGCTTTGAAAGGATTAATTAAATTTGGCCAGTTAACTTTTTGCTCACCAATCAAGGTAGAAGGTAGCAGTTCTGGGTAGAATTAGGTAGTAAAAGTTATTCGAGGGTGGAGTAGAGATTAAAGGAGTATTTTAGATGTCAGTCTAAATCAAATTCTACCCTTATTGACAGGCAGATCTCATTTAATCTAATTTGTAATTTTACTATGAATAAAAAATTATGGCTTTTGGTTTACAATCTTGCAACACTTATAAAATCATGACTTACTGTTTTAGCTCTGACATTTTCTCTTTAAATTTTTATCACTTTTTGTTTTTGTTTTCTGAGTCAGTGGAATGCTTTCCAAAAAAGAGAAACAAAATGAAAATAAGAGCAAGGACTAAAAGTAGACAATGTTGCCTGTCTTTAACATTTTTTTACATATTTCTCCCCTTCTACCTTCTTCAGGTCAGTCTGTCTACACCAGAGATTCTTAAGTGTTTTTGTTTCATGAACCCTTTAGCAGTGTGGTAAAGCTCTCTATGGACTCTTTCCCAGAATAATATTTTTAAAGATATAAAATAATAGGATCATAAAGGAAATCAATTATATTAAAATATAGTTATCAAATATATATTTTTTTAAATTCTTGGATACTAGATTAAGAAACCCTCATTTAAATAATATAGGTAGAATTCTGAGAGTTAGAATGAAGCCATAATTTCCTCGACGTAAGTGATCCAGTGATACAAATTGCAACTCATTCATACTCTCTCATTCTGTATGATTCTCATCTATAAAGTATCCAGTCAATACACTAGAAACTTTCCTTTAGTTCTTTCAATATGTTTCATAGCCCGCAGACTATCTCTTTTATTTCTTCTTCCCTCTACAAACTCTCTATGTACCTATAATTGAACCTGGTCATATTTTTATAAAAATTTGTGTAGTACTAAATACACACCCTTTATAACATATTTAGTGTCACTTATGAACAAGTCATCATTCATAATGTGATGCAGCCTATTTGTCATCCTTCTTGTGTCTTTTCATTGTCCTATGCATTAGCTGCAATTTTTATTCTACTGAAGTCATAGTATTTCAAGAGTCACATCCATGTTGCATCACATAGGGAAAGTTAATGTTAAAAGATGAGGGTTTTCTGTCAGGTAGTAATGGTAAAGTTGTTGAAAGCACTGCTCAATTACTGAAATGCAGTCTAGCCTGTCCTCTTCCTTTTATTTATTTCTGAAACCACACATTTCTGAGTCCCATCTGTTGTGTTTATCCAAGAGAGATGTACTGTAAAGCCACTCTGAGTTGTCTAATTACAAAATTGAGAAAAATTAATTTTTTCCCGCTTTGTTTTTTCATTATGCATTGTTAGATCAATCTCATTTGAGTGACTGTAGATCTCATTAGTGAGGCCCTGTTTTGTTTTGACTTTCTCTGAAGAAAGTTATTATCTCCAAAGTCACTTCTGGCAGGGGTCAGACCTTCTCTGACTTTAGAAAGTATGAGAAATGATTTTGAAGAATCTTTAACTTGCTGCATTTTCCCTTCCTAAATCAAGAGTTTTTGTTTTGGTAATTATCAGACAGTAAGTATAGCAAGATCACATATTTTCTATGTTTCATTCGTGTGACTGTGAATATGTTGGGCTTTGTGAAAATTAATGTTTCCTTCTCATACTTCCATCAAAGAACTCTCTCTTTCATGGTATCTCACTCTTGCTGTCTGACTTACTGATCATCTGTCTTTCTGTTTCACTTTTCTCTGCCTGCCTGCCTGTCTGCTTCTCTGTCTCTCTCTCCCATCTCACCCTGTGCCCTCCCCTACCCCCCACCCCCCACCATGATGCATATGCCATCATGGATAAGTTTTTGAGGAAGATGTGAGTTTATGTAGCCTTAATTTTTTTCAAAGTCATAGACTCTCAGTCTTTTTGTTTAACCCCTAAATCTTTAAAATGAAACTCAGAAATTTTGCAGGCTATCTTAGCTACTCCAGCAGTTGCTGGTTGGTTAGTATATGGAAAAGTCAACGCTTAGTGCCAATTTGCCATTCCCTCCCCCAGATCCAGATTACTGGCTCCTTACTGCTCCAGTCCCTGTGATTTGGTGGTTGCAGTAGAATAAGCTCCTACCTTTGAATCTGGACAGCCTGAGTGGTTCCTCACATCATATTCCCTTCTGAAGCACCTTGAGCCTTGGCAGATGCAGAAGGACTAAGACAGCAAAGCAAAAATTCCCTCAGGTTACATTTCCATTGTGTATTCCCATAAACATTTTTTAGATGAAAATATAGACCATATAGGTCTATAGTTGATGATGTTTATTGATCACTTTTTGGAGGAGCAGTATCATTTGTGATCTTTCCCATTATTTCACTATCTTACTTTTGAATATCTCTGGAAAACTGATTCCAGAATGCTATTGAAATTGCATTTGTTCTAAGATAAGTTTCTTTTTTATGTATCAAGTCCCAGACACTCTTTGAGACTTTATTGTCTTAATGTCTTTAATACTATCTCACAAAGTAATTAGTAACTAGGGACCAAAAATGGTAGTTCTGCTGTGAAAATAGATTACGGTAGAAATGCTAGCAGATTTGCTGCATCTTCAGTCAGTTTGGTGCCTTATATCCAGTTTCATCTCTTCAGTGCTCTTGAAATATTTTATTTCATTTTATATTTATGAGGTACTTCTCTTTTATTTCTTAAGATTATTTGCTTTTTTAAATAATATTTTATTTTTCCTAATTACATGTAAAAACAATTTTAACATTCATTTTTAAAAATTTTAACTTCAAATTTTCTCTTTTCCTCCCTCTCTTTCCTCTCCCCTCTTGAGATGGTAAACAGTTTTATATAGGTTACACATGTGCAGTCGTGCAAAACATATTTCTATATTTACTCTCAAAATATTTTAGCTATGCTAGATCTTACAACTAGGTCTTTATAAGCATTTTTTGTTTTTACTTTTGCTTTTTCTTAACGTTCTGTGAAGTTACACAGCTTACAATCTTTTTTACTTTCTTGTTATCCTTTTTAAGATAATTTGTCTTCTAAAGCAGTGTTACTATGTGTCTGTATGAGAAGGAAATAGCATTTTTGTTTTTGTTTTGCAGAAAGGCTATGATCTTTTGAATTCTTCACTATGATAGCTATTTTACATAAGAAATTAAGAAATGATCATCAAGTTCTATGTATTTATTTTTGTCCATTTCTATTTTGTTGTCAGATTAAAAAAACCCAGAGGTCAAGTAGGAATTACTACTATTGAATGTGTTACTATCTTCTTATCTTTCTCTTTTTTTTTTCTATTTTGGTATTGTTTTTACCTTTGGTATAATCTGATTGAATATAAGCAGCGAATTCCATAATTACCCCACCATAAATAACTATTCATTCCTATCCGTTCATAGATAGTCAATTTCATTTGTTTTTGGGTTTTTTTTTTTGGTGATATTATTCAGGGTTTGCTACATCCAGTACCATGTGACTCTTTTCTTAAAGAATGTGGGAAGATGCAAGTCTTCTTAGGAGTTTATAATTGAATTTAGTTAAATAAATATGCATTCGATGCCTACTACATACTAGAACATCATTTGATATTCTAGGTGTAGAAATTTGAAAAATGAAAATACCCTTATAGTATATAAATTCTTCTTAGGAAGACTGTCCCCCTCCCACCATCTCTCCTCTCTCTCCAATATTGTCTTGCCAAAACTATTTGGCTCCAACCCTACTACCTGTAGATATGCTGAAGTCTCTTTCATCCTTAGAAAATTCTCACTATTATTTCTTTCTTAAAAGCCCTTGGTGCCTCTACCTCCTTTTCTCTCATTCTTTAATCCTTTGTTGTTGTTTTTCAGTTGTGTCTGACTCTTTGTTGACCCCATTTGGGGTGTTCTTAGCAAAGGTACTAGAGCGTTTTGTTTTGTTTTGCCATTTCCTTCTCCTGTTCATTTTACAGATGAGGAAACTGAGGCAAATAGGGTTAAATGACTTGCCCAAGGTCACACAGCTAGTAAGTATGTGAAGCCAGATTTGAACTCAAGAAGATGAGTCTTCCTGACTCCTGGCCCAGCACTCTACTCTATCCACTGCATCATTTAACTGCCTTCTAAATCCTTACCAGTACGCCATTACCTGACTTCATTCTAACCTGAAACTGCTCCCTACAAAGTTACCAACTATATCTTAGTTGACAGTGCTAATGGCCTTTTCTTGATCCTCCATCCCATTTGTGTACATGTGCATATCACACAGGTGAAACTATTTTTACTACTTTTTATTGAAAACATACAACAATTAAATAATATGTAATAACAGTCAGTGCATATAACTTTTAGCAGTTGTTCCTCTGTGTGTCTATACACATATACCTGCATTGACATAAACATATACATATATACATATAAATATAAAGATATATAGATACATATACTTGATTCAGCAGATGATTTGTTACACACTCCATAGCAGATTCCAACTTCCATGGCCACTATCCTGCTGTCTATATCAACCAACACCTTTTCTGGGCTTATATCTACCAATGACTATAAAAATAACCATTAAAAGTGAATTGTCCCTAATTTCAAATCAGCACAAAATTTTCATAAAAATTCATTTCTATTTCTTTTTGTGGCTCTGCTTAGTGGATTGTATCCTGCCTTAATTTCCTATGATTTATGAATATTTTAATTTCATTCTTGTATAAAGGAAGAACAGCACAAAGGCCAGCTTGACTAGACTATAGAGTACAGGAAGTGAAGTAATGTATAATAAGGTAGGATAGGTACGTTGGGGCCATGTTGTAAAGGGCTTGAAAAGTCAAAGGAGTGGCATTTATATTTGTTTCTGAAGTCAATAGAGAGCCATTGGAGTTATTTGAATAGTTCAGGGGAGATGGTGACAAGGTCATACCTACACCCTTGGAAAATTACTTTGACACGTGTGTGGATAATAGATTGGAGTGTAAGGAGACATGAATCAAGGAGGCCATTTAGGAAGCCAGTGCAATTATCCAAGTGAAAGGTGATGCGGGCCTATACTAGAGCAGTTGCTGTGAGATTGGAAGGGAGATGGATGGAAAAGATGTTGTAAAACTAGAAATGACAAGATTTGTCAGTTGTTTATATATGTGTGGTGACAGAAAGTGAAGTGTCACAGATGATAGTGAGGTTGAGAATCAGGGTGACTCATAGGATGATGCTTCCTTCAGTGGAAATAAGAAAGTTTTAAAAAAGGGGTATATTTTGGGGGGCAGCTAGGTGGCTCAGTGGATAGAGCTTTGGGCCTGAAGTCAGGAAGACATGAGCTTACATGTGCCCTCAGACACTTACTAGCTGTGTGACCTTGGGCAAATCTCTTGACCTCTGTTTGCCTAGGAGGCAGCTAGGTGGCTCAGTTGCTAGAGTGCTGGGGCTGGAGTCAGTAATAGCTGTGTGACCCCGGGAAAGTCACTTAACCTTTTTTCCTTAATCTAAAGGAGAAGGAAATGGTAAACCACTCCAGTATCTCTGCCAAGAAAACATTATGGACAATATGGTCCAAAGGGTCATGAAGAGTTATTTCATATTTATCCTTTGTATAGCTTAATTTTATAATGTTTATTTACAATTGGCTCCCCCCTCCATTAGATTGTAAGCTTCTTGAGGGCAGGGACTGTCTTTTGCCTCTTTATGAATTCCCATGACTTAGCACAGAGCCTGACACATAGTAAGTGCTTAATAAATACTTACTGATTGATTGATTGAAATTATGTTTCTTGCAGTCCAAGGGCTATCCTTGTTGGAACTTAATAGATATTTGTTCAATTGAATTGTTGTCTTTAAGTGAAAGTGAAACCAATCATTTTATTTTCTAATTCAAGGAAAACCTGTGTTACTCCCATGTAGCTACAACTTCTTTGTACCTTCTGGTTGCTTACATTTGTAGTGGGAATGTTATCATGGAAATATTTCATTTCCTCAAGTTATATATCAGTTAAAAGGTCAATGAACAAAAATACTTGTCCCATATTATTTTTATTGCTTGCCACATTTCCTTGTAGTTACTAAAAAAAAAAAAAATACCATTAGAACCTCAAAGAGGCTGGTTTCTGTCCTGCTGTACTTCTTTCCTTCTCTTTGCCCTACTCTTCTCCCTCCTTTTCCCCCTCTCCTTTCCCTTTGTCTCCCCTTTTCACTCTCCCTACTTTTTCCCAGTCCCCCCCTTCTCTTTCCTCACTCCCTACTCCTTCCCTTTCTGTCTTCTACTCGCCTTTAACCTCCTTGTTCTCCTTCCTTTTTCCTCCCTCTCTCCCTTCCACCTTCTCCTTCTTCCTCTTTCCTTTCCCCTCCCCCACTCCTCTTCACTTTCCTTTTCTCCTTTCCTTCCCTCCTCCCCATTTCCTTCTCTTCCTTCCCCTTTCCTCTTTCTTCCCCTTCCTTTTTCCTTTCTCCTCCCCCACTCCTGCCCTCTCCTTCCCTCCTTCATTTTCCTCTCTTTCTTCCCCTTTCTTTTCATTTCCTCCTTTTTTCTTTCTCCTCCCCTTCCCCTTCCTTTCTCCTCTCCCTCCTCCTCCCTCTTTGCTTTCCCTTTTCCCTTCATACTTCCCCCTTCCCCCTTCACAGGGGGATAGTTGTGATCATGTTTTTCCACAGAGAGAAATGAGAGAAGCCTAAATAAGGACCAAATCACTTTTTGTGTCCTCAATGCATAGCATTGTGTCCTACACATTGTAGGCATTTTAAATAATGCCTGTTGGTTGATTGATTGATTAATTGGTCAGATATAACAGATAATAGTAGTTGGAAGGGAGTCCCTGGAACCTATAGGAGAAGGAAAAATGGGTCTAAGGTTCCTCATTTGTCAAATTCAGTGGTTTTATAGGACCCAGATTGAGAATGTTCCAAGTTTTTAAACAAGGTATGAAGCCATGTGCACCAAATGAAGAATATTATGTTTTCCATCTTTCAGGTTTTCTCTTTGTCTGGCCAAATTGTTAAATGTGTTGTCTTCTATATCTTGCTTACCTTAGCAGCCCTACTATCAGGTGCTAGAATTATTGGATGGTTTTCTAGAACGTTTCATGGAGTGATAATGAAGGGTTCTTGTGATAAGGTTTCTTATGTTTCCATTTAAATGCTTTAAGGTATTCCATTTTTCAGAAGAGGATAAGGAATTTGAAGCACTGATTAAGAATGAATATGTAAGTTGATATAATAGCTGGAGTGAAGGGTGACTGACAGCTTTTGAAAAAAAAGTGCTTCAAACAGTCTTCTCACACACAGTGAGCTGCTTGTACCTCTCACTGTAGCAATTAGAAAAGCTTGTAGCATTAACAGGAACAGCTTCCTAAACCAGGACAAAGACAGATAATACAAACCCAATGGTTCCTTTCATTTATCAGTCAAGCAACTCTGGGAGTATGAAAGGTTCAAATGGCATAAGCAGAAGCCAAAGGAACTATCAGAACTGGCCATATGAATTAAATCAGATTTATTATTAGTAAGTACTTATGTTCAAACTTTTGAAAACCACTAAATTAAAACTATGATAAAAAATAAATACACAAAAATCAAAAAAATTTCTAAAAAAATCAAAGACTAACTAAAAGTGAAATCTCATTCACAATAACTACAAAATTTGTAACATATTTAGAGATCAGTAAACTGAGGCATACTCATGACTTACATAAATTCAATTATTAAACAATTTTATAAAAGAATCAACAATGACTTAAATAATAGCAGATGTATTCAGTCATGGTTGAGCTACATGAGTACATTAAAAAATCACATCTACATTTGTTACAGATCTAGTCCTCTGTTGATCAAACTAACTTGGGAATATCTTATGTAACCATGCAAAGCAAAACAAAATTTATTTGGAGGGGAAAAGGTCTGGACTCCCAGGAGAATTAATAATTTAAAAAAGAAGAATAATAACAATAAATGGGACTAGTACTTCAAAACTTCAAATTATATTATAAAGCAGCAGTCATCAAATTTATTTGGTATTGGTTCAAAATTATAAAAATAGATCAGTAGAACAAACTAGATAAATAGGAATAAGAAATAATAGAACTCTTTACCCTAAGTTAGAATTTAATATATGGTAGAACACAGATTACTTGGGGGAAGTAGTCCTATTTAATGAAAAGCTCTAGAAAAATTGGAAAAGTTTTGCACAAATTAGATTTAGAGCAGTACTTTATACTCTTTTTTTTTGAGAATTTTTTATTCATATTCTTTAAACATTTACCCATTGGAGAACAACTCTTGGTTATCTATCTATATTAGAACCAGTTTCATAGGTATCTTGGTTATTCATGTAAAGGACTTTATAAGTTCAAAATGGATACATAATCTGATTATTAAGTATACCATAAAGATTAAAGTGATTAAAATATGATTCTTTTCATAGCTATGGTAAGTGGGAGAATTTTTTGACCAAATAAAGGATATAGAAAATAACCATAATATGGATAATTTTGAGTACATGAAATTGAAAATGTTTTACACAAATGAAATAATGCAGGTAGGATAAGAAAGGCAGCTATCAATTGGGGTGAGACAAGGAATATTTACTTACCTATCACTGATAAGGAATATCCAAGGTATCTATGGAACTGGTTCTAATATGGATAAATAATTAAGAGTTGTTCCCTAGTGAATAAATGTTTAAAGAATATGAATAAAAAGTTCTCAAAAAAAGAGCAAGTTATTAACCATCATTTGAAACATGACTCTAAATCATTAATTATAAATAATAATTACTTATAAGTAAAATATATTATAAATTATATATCAATAATTACTAATATATTAATATCAATATAGTAACAAATGTATAATTATCAATATTAATAAATAATAAAAGGCATGCAAAGAAATGAAATGCAAATAAAATAATTTTGAGGTTTTATGATATGATAAAATATGGTAATAGAATAGAATTAGAGGAGCTACATGTTGTAAAAATTAATATGAATTAATACAACCATCCTAAGAAGCAATTTAGAACTATTCTGAAAAGAGACTAATAATGTCCATAGCATCTGATCCAGAGATCCCACTGCTTAGCATATGCCTCAGGGAAGTCATATAGATAAAGAACTGTCCTATATATAACAAAATATTAATAAAGGTATTTTATGGTAAGAATTAGGGGAAAATGTGTATACTGATTAGCCTATAGCTAAACAATTTGTGTTACTCTATGTAAGGGAATATTACTTCATAAGAAAATTCAGAAAAACATGTAAAGTTTATGTAAAGTGATGCAGAGTGAAGAAAGCAGAGCCTGGTAAACAATCCAATAACTATAATAGTCCATTTGAAAAGAAGAGTGAGAAGAAATTGGCAATCATATAGATATAATGATCAGGTTTCTTTCTGGAAGTTGATTTGCCAAAACTCATATCCTTCTCTTCTTTGTAGAAGTTGGGTACTTTGTTTGCAGAATAATAATTTACTATCAAGCACTATTGACGTGCTGTTTGGTTTCACTGAACTGCCTCCTTCGCCCCTTTTTGTGATTTTTTTTGTTTTTTATTTGTTGTTACAAGAGAGACCTTGCTGGTGAAGGAGGGAGGAAATGTTAAAAATGAAAGTGGTGTAAAAGAAAATATACATAAAATTTGAAAAAAGGAAATGTAATAGGGCTCTTTCTGAAGATTATTGGATTTTCTTGATACAGTTTGGTAGTTAGCAGTGTGAGTTCATTTGCAAAAGAGAGAACCTTTGCAGTTATAAAAATACCGAATAATAAAAATATTATATGAGATGGGATATAGAAATTATCAAACATAGACTGCATTGGGTGGTCACAATTGAGTAGTTGGCTTTAATACAGTATCCTTTGTTCCAAGTTTCTAGACCTGTTAAGTGGATAGCTAATACTTTCTCTGACCCCAAGCACTTCTAAGTGAAAGCCTAGCATGGTTCCCCCAGGCCAATTGTGCTGTATATTAACAGCTTATTGAGGACAATCTGCTTTAATACTGGAGTAATGGTCTTCCCATCTTGGGGAAGAGACAGTCCTTATCCCTGTGAGTATAGGCCATGTCCCTGAAGTGGACCCTACAACTCCAAGGACCATGAGGTAGGCAAGAAACAATAGACAAGTTATATCAAGGGATCATCTCCCTTAGATCTGAGCGTCATAAATAGTAAGAATGCCATTAGGATCCTAAGGGGGTTCTCTATCAATGGAATCTTTTGGGAGTGGGGTGATCAAGTGATAGATGGGGTAGATGGAGAAGAAGGTTGTCTTATGTGGGAATGATGGAAGATCATGAAGTGCAGGAACTGGGGCCAACAGGGATGTTGGTTATAATCCAACCAACCCATCGGTTGTCTGTCTGATCAGAGCATTCATTTGGTGTCAGTGTCTGCTAAATTTCAGTGCCATGCTTTTATTATCCTGCCCTGATTATGGCTATGACCTTCCTCTCTAGCCCCTTTCCTAATACTCAAATGAAAGGAGGCTGGTATGATGAAAATCAGACTACAAACCTAATGAAACATTAAGTAGTTTCTACCTCCCTCTTTCTTCCTTTAGATTTCCTTTTTCAGAAGTCTCAAGGGGAACCCTGGGTACATTTCCAAAAGCCTGATGTCTGTAATCTCTCAGCCTAGTGATACAGCTCACAAGCAGGGAGATTAAGATACTTTTAAGAGTTGGCTTACTAAATATAGGCAAAGTTAAAAATGAATTTTGCATGCCTCATTTTTTAAAGAACTGTTTAGAAGGGTGGTATAAATGAAGTCCTGCCTATAGCTAAGAAACTGGATTAGATGATTTCTTTCCAACACTAGGATTCCTAATAAATATGACACACATAACCCTTTTTAAAACAGAAGATACCAAGAGAGTAATTGCCATAAATCCCACAGTAATTCCTATGTTATTACTGATAATCTTCTATTTTTTAGTTTACTAATAGGCACAAAATTTTCTGATTGTTTGTACCTGTGCCAGTGGGCTAGTGCCTAGATGAATAGGTACATAACAGCAGGAAGTAACTGAAAATAAATGGAAATGAGAGTAATTTTCTTACAGGGAAAAAATTACCTAGGGAACCTTGTAGACTGTTAGAATTTAAGACTGAATTCAGTGTTAGAATGGTCTGCTTCCAAGTGGTATCTAATGTATGGCAGTAGCTACAGTGTTTTTGTTAGAACTTTCAAAAACATAGACATTTAGAAGTCATTCATATTCATGCAAAGTATAATGGTAAAAAGTAACAGGAGCCCTATAGCTGATGTCAGTCTCAAAATGACACTAGGTATATGAATATGAATTAGTCACTTAATAAAGATAGGCATTATGGTACAGTGGAAAGAATACAAGGTTTTGAATGAGAGAAAAACTGGGTTGAAATCCCAGGCCTGACACTTACTGCCTCTATGAACTTGGGCAAATCATTTTAACTTCTCTGAGTCTCAGTTTCTTCTTCTGTAAAATTGTCTCTAAGATCTCTACAGCTATACATCCATGATTCAATTATTTAAGGTCCTCTCTGAGTCTTTAGCTCCGTCAGTTAAGCTAGTTTTAGGAGAATATTTGTAAAGTTATAACTAGGGTGGGGCAATGATTGCTTTGGTTCAGGATGCTAAAATTTAAGTGACTCTGACAATCTTTATAGCCTTACAGCAATATAAAACAACTGGTTTTAGCACATAGTAACAATAATTACTTAAAATATTAAGTTACCAGATGTTGCCTTTGCTTCTTCCAGGTGTTATTGTTGTTCAGTTGTTTTTCAGTCATGTCCAGCTCTTAGTGACCCATTTGGGTTTTTCTTGGCAAAGATACTGTAGTGGTTTGCCATTTCTTTCTCCAGCTCATTTTACAGATAAAGAAGCTAAGGTAAAGAAGGTTAAGTGATTTGCCCAGGGTCATACAGCTAATAAGTGTCTGAGGCTGTATTTGAACTCAGGTAGATACTTGTTCCTGATCCCAGGTCCAGCACTTTACCCACTGCACTGTCTAGCTCCTCCAGGTGGCTGTATCCTATTTGATGTTCTGTTTGTATTGATCCTGATTTCTTCTATTTCAACCTTGGGACTTTTCAAGTTTCTATTTCTTTCCCCAAGGCTGTGTCTCTGGATCTCATTATATACTCCCAACTGAATTTCTCTTGAAATGTTGATTTATACATTCTTTATACAGTTTGTGGCAGATGGAAAAATTGCTAGTTACATCACTGAGCACGTAGATCACCTACTTCACAAGGTCATTATGAGGAGAGTTGTGATACTTTGGAAACCAGTATAAAAATGTAGCTTTTATTATTAATAGATATTTAAACTCAATTATCTGAGTAGAAATTCAAACTCTTAACCTAGAAAAATGTTAATAATATTAATATATTAATTATTTATGTTGATGATTGTATTAATAATTATTATCCCATTAACAAGGTAATTAATCAAACGCCACTTGCATAAAGGAGCCAGAGAAAGTGAGGCAGGAGATGTGTATGAATGCAACCCTGGAAATTCTTTTTTGTTCACTAGTATGTAAATCATCATCTCTTCAAATGTTCTAATAGTAAAAACAGTCATGGCTTCTGGAATGAATAATGTATAATCTTACCACAGGGTAAGCAAAAGGTAGTTATTTTTGCAACTGTGAAAATCTTTGTGAAGACCATAGGGAAGAGTGAATGTGCGTGTGTATTTAATGGCCATCTCTAACTTGTCCTAGCCAAATACTCATTTGTAGAAATTAAGCAGCTAACTACACAATAGCGTGCTCACAAATGCATTTTTTCCTTTAATGAAAAAGAATCTACTAAACCAGCTCAGCTTCCCTTTGGAGCTTCCTTCCATAGTTAACCAATTTAAAACAATTGCAAAAAAGTGTTCCTATCAGTAGAGCCAGGAAAAATGGCAGGTATATTATGTAAAGCCTTAAAGAGTCCAGGGAACACTGATGCATAGTCATGTTGCTCATGAGGCGGTACTTTTTTAGTTCTTTCCAAATGTTAATCCAATGAATGAGTTTATCTTGACTGCTGACACAACCATGGTGACAGCTAAAAGGCTAGAGGAGGCATTTCAGGTGTCTACTAAGGGCAGCACACTAGGTGCTGGGGATACTTGAATAAAAAGCAGCACAGTCCTTGCTATCAAGGGGTCTAAGGGACTATTTCAGGGTTTTTCTTAGTATTCCCTGCATTTGGCACAGAGCCTGTTTATCTGGGATCTTGTCAGAAGGGTCCTTGTTCAAGTCCTGATTAGCTATGGTGGTCTTTTAGTCCCAAACAACTCTGAGATTTTATGAACTGTAACACAGAGGTGAAAAACACTGTCATTTTAGGAAACATGATCAGCGGTGTGGCATAAATAAGATGCAAGAAAATAAAATTCCAGATATGGAAGTGCCACAGAAACCCATTGTGAATGTACTGTATCTTACAGTGTTAGGATTGTTACTTTTTGAGATGCTGCAGTTAAGCAAGTGAAACCATAAGGAATTCAAGAAACTTTGTGTGTGTGTGTGTGTGTATGTGTGTGTGTGTGTGTATGTGTGTGTATTCCCTAATGTTGTTTAGTCTTTTTTTTTGTTTATTTTTTTGTTTTGTTTTTAAGGAGTGTCCAACTTTTTGTGACCCTATTTGGGGTTTTCTCGGCAGAGATATTGAAGTGGTTTGCCATTTTCTTCTCCAACTTATTTTATAGGTAAAGAGACTGAGGCAAACAAGATTAAATGACTTGCCCGGGGTCACACACAGCTAGTAAGTGTCTGAGGACTTCCTAACTCAGGTCTTCCTAACTCAGGCTGCACCACCAAGCTAGCCGTATTTCATAAGTTAATAGAATAGCTCAGACCTAGAAAATTACTAATTTCTGGATGTCTCAGATTGTTGAGCTAAATTACCACTATCTATGTAGAAAGTTAGTCTTTATTATCTGATCAATTTCAGGACGTTTTGCTTAGCACTTAGCACAGTGTTTGTCATATAGTAGGCATGTAATGTACAGTTGAGCAGCAGCAGTTTTTTGGCGTGGCTATGTGGCACGGGGGATAGAGCATTGGGGCTGGAGTCAGAAAGACCTGAGTTCAAATCCAGACTCAGACACTTACTATCTATGTGTGACCCTGGGCAAGTCACTTAACCCTATTTGTCTCAGTTTCCTCATATGCAAAATGAGCTGGAGAAGGAAATGGCAGACTACTCTAGTATCTCCACCAAAAAAAAACCCAAATGGGGTCACAAAGGGTTGGACATGACTGAAGAGATAAATTTTTATTGACTGACTTTTTCTCCTAATATATTTAAATGAAACCATAAATTCTTCTGCATAGAAATTAATGTTTTTAATACGAATATTATATTCAGCTTCGATAGTATTGCTTGGAAGTTTTACATAGTGGAAACAGTGCTGATTTGGAGGTAAAAGATGAGTTCAAATCCCGTGTGTGACATTTTCTATGTTGTCACCTTAAAAATGTCAGTTTATTTCTCTAGGCTTGAATTTCCTCTCCTGAAAAAAGACTAGAATTTTATTAGATGACTTTTGAGGTCCCTTCCTGCTCTAAATCTATGATCTTAAGTGCAGTAGTAAATTAAATTTTAAAAAGTGAGTGGGAGAGTGGGAAAGTGCTCAGGTGGTTATGGACAAACCACCTAATTCACCAACTAGGTTATAAGAAACTCTCTAAGTACCCAAGGCAATTTTCTTAATTGCCAAGAAGGATTCAGATGTTCAGATAATTTCCGGATTCATTTTAGAGTTGGAAATAGACAACTAGACATGTGCTTTGAAATGCAACTAAAAGACACAGGATCTGTACAATTGTAAGAGGTCTTGAGATGGAAATCTTAAATTGGAAAGCCACCGACTTTCTCACAGCCTTGTCATTCTTTGAAATGAAAGACTTGCTCTATCTTGAGACAGTCCAATTTGCGTGAAAGTGATTTCATTCTGAATGTATTTTTCATGTCTGCAGCTTCTGTTAAGCCTTTCACAGAGGATGGAGGCTTCTCCCCTCTCCCCTATTTATTAGAGTTTATGGATTTTGTTTTGGTGTAACATGTTTTAATTTAAGTGGCCTGTTAGCTAATTATTTCAAAGTTATAGACTGTGAGAGAGAATTAAAAGCAGCCTAGATTCCTTTTGTAGAATGAATAAAGTAACAAAGAAAAATTTGTCACAGTGTTCCTGTACCCTTGTTGACTTGTTCATTAGAAATGTCCTAAAAATAATTAGGAGGATACATGTGGTCATTGATCTGTTGAGCATGGAAGCTATCACATATACAGCCTAAGGGTTCATAGGTATTTCAAGCTAGAGAGATGACCCACAAGGCCACCCCTGACATCTTGTGCCTGCTTCTTCTCTCAAGGGTTTATCAAAAGAAACATCTCAGAGCCACTCAGGATGGAAAGGTGTGGAGGGAATATACATGGCAGTCATAGCGTGTATCCACGAGCTCAATTAAACAGCTATTTTTGAATGCCTAATATATATTAGGTACTATGATAAGTGGTACAAATATAAAGAAAAAAAATAAATAACCCCTGGCCTCAAGGATCTTATAGTCTTCTGGTGTAAAATAATATAACAGTGTGACTGTAAGTGGTGTAGAACATGGGCCAAAGTACCCATGTTCACTTACTCTCTTTATGATGATTTGATTCATGTGCAATTCATTATGAGCTTTAGGATTCCAGATATTATTTTTATAGGGTATGCTATTGTATTCATCTTTTGTTATCTGGTTTTGTTTCTATCATCTATGCATTTCTTTTCAAAGTCTAAGTTGGTTGGTGTGTTTCCTGTATCCACAGTGATGTCTTCAGACAAGGCACATTTTTCCTCCTTATTGATTTGTTTTTATTTGTTTGTCTTTAGAATTTCATTCTTGAGCATCTCTCATCCCTTCTGCGCTGACTCCATGGACTATTTTGGTTTATAGGATCCTACTAATCTTTACTGGTAGCCCTTTGAAATCTCTTTTCTCCAAATCTAGGGTTCGTGTCAGATTATGCCAAGGTTACCTTTCCTCTGTCACAGACTCAAGGATGTTACAGCTACAACCCCTTCTTAACCCACCAAAGTCACCAAATTTCTACTTTAGTAATCAGTTACTCTGCCCTGTTACTGAGAATCAGATCTGAAATAGTTTCCTCTTGATGGCTTCTATAAATCATCACCAAGGCAAGTCCAGAATTCATTGGCTGTTTTGCTTTTGCTCTAACTTCCAGAAAACAGTATATTGGGAAATGGTCAATTGTCTATATCTTGGAACAATGTAAACCAAGAATATTTGCTTATTCATATTTTATTTTTCATGTGAGAGTTGTATGGCTGATCAAAACATCTTCAGACACATGCAGCTGCTTTATGATCTCTGCTTTAAAATGTGTCTAATGTCATTTAAGAGGTAGCCATAGCTTAGTGGGTAGCTGAAGTGGGAGTCAGAAATACCTGAGTTGAAGTATTGCCTCTGATACATAATGACTGAATCCTACTAGGCAAGTCATTTAAGCTCTTGGTGCCCCAGGTAACTCACTGTCTGTGGCTATTAATATGAATTAGTTGAAAGTGTTTCCTCACCAGGAATTCCCTATAGCAATGACTTCAGAGGCCTATACCTCAAAAAAAAGTTATTTAAGAAATAGCTTCCAAAATTTTGGACTTTTTTACTTTTTTGCACTATTTGCACTTTCTTTTGTACTATTTCACTTTCCCAAAGTGCAAATTCTACTTTCCTCAGCTTCTTTGAAATGCCATTTTAGAATTGTTCCATGATTTCAGCTGTTCATTTTCTTTCAAATTGATCACCTACCCAATCAAAATTTCTTTCATTAGGTTCAACTTAATCCTTATGCCCATCTTTTACTCATTTCAACTTCAAGTAAAAATGGCCTTTTAGTCAGAGAAAAATTGCATGGGAGTCCCTTTTTATTGATGTCCTCTCTAGGTGGCCTGCTAGTGATGGGCAAATGAAGATGTTTCTTCATTGGAGTGGGGATATACATTATCTTCCACACTGGCAACTTCACCCTATTCAAGAGCCCAATACCACTGCATTCGGTTCCCTGACCATAGATACTTTTGGGGTCAGTACCCAGCCAGTGTTGTATTGTGATTTTTAATTTATAAAACCATTTAGCCTAACAAAACCACAGCTTGAAAACCTCTTTTTGGCCTATTGTGCTAACAAAGCGTGGAGTGAGGATTTCCCCAAAGCATTCATTGGTCTGCCACATCCTAAGACTCTCATGGAAACGCCTCAGCTGTGCCATGTCACTGCTTAGCAGATTAATTATACATTAGGGCGATAAGACATAAAGGTTCTGGGGGAAGATGTTGCAATATATCATGTGAATTATCTGTGGATGCCAAGTGACTAGGAGACTTGCTTTGAACTACACCTTTCAATCCATCTCTCAGTACTTTGAGGATGCATTGAGCCATGTTAATGCTGGAAACACTTCAGTGCTCCTCAAAGGATGCTTTAAGCACCTTAGCCAGTGTCTTACATGGCTCTGGTGAATCTGATGATACCCTCTCATAGCTACAGAGCCTTTTTATTTACTTATTGAGAGCAAAGTCATTCACAGGCCAGAAGAAACATGGATTAGAACAGTATTCAGGCTGGGACTCACTACCCACAGCTTAAATATAGACTAAACAGACCTTTTGTGCCTCCCCTTTTCTATGTGAAAAATAGGGATTCTGGTGTAGGAACAACTTATATGTAGGAGAGAAATTATTATTAGCCAAATAATAAGAACAACTATTTTACTGAGATTCTTAATGATTTGAACAAAAAGATCACGATGAAAAAGTTGAAATTCTAGGTGATAAAAATTGGAAGGTTATATGTGTTATATGGTAGAAGTATTCTTAAGGTTTGCTGAAAATTAAGATGTAAAAAGATAAAGTTAGCAAGAATTTTATAATTTTTAAGGCACAATGTGAAGATTTAGGATGAAGGGGAGGGCAGAATACACAGCAGCACTGAAAGCAGTACCATTAAGAGAGAATGGTTGACCCCAAAAACCACAGTTCTCCCATAGGGATTGGGGGAGGTGGATTCCTGAAAAGAGGTACAATGGTATTGAGACTTTTTCAGTTGTATATAGGGGTGGTCATACACCAACTGGAGGAACATAAGTATTTTCTATAGAGGCAGTGCTTACTTCAGGATGGAAACATCCCCTCTTTCGCTGCTATTGCAGAACCCTGGGTCAAAGCTCCCTGTTCACCCTCCTAGTTCCAAGCAAATCTATTAGAACAGAGGTTTGAGACCCAACATGCAGTACAGCATGTGACCCACAATACTGCAGAGGGTGGTCTGAACCAGATTAAAATATAATTGGGAAATATTGAACAAAGTAAATAAAAATACATTAAGACATAGATAATGTTAATATATACTTTTTGAAGTGAATATGTAGCACTCCTGTTGACAAAATCCTCCATATATATAGATGTTGTAAGCAAAAGCATGAGAATAATTAATTTGTTTAAGATAAACTTTTCAAACACTTTAAAATTATCCTTCATATATTTTATGTGTTACTCACAAATCTTACTGATTCATTAAAACATGTCTGTGAAGAACCCAGTCTAATTGACAGCATCACATTGGTCAACTTTAGTTATAGGATTTACTTGAAGGTTGAAAAAAAAAGTGTTTATTTTAAAATATTCTGTAGTTCCAATTTTTTATGAATTTATGTTGAATTTCTCCCCAGTTTGAATGAATGATAAGTTTTGAAAGTATGAAATGTAGACAACAGAATGTGTCAATTTTAAGTTTTGAATACAAAGACTTACTATTGTTCTTCGGATATTCAGATTTTAGAACTATAAGACACCCTAGAGGTCATCTATTTTACCTCTTCTTTTTTTTTTCCCCACAAAAAAAAAATTTAAGCCCTGTGGAGTGAATGAGTGTAAAGAAAAGCGTTTATTAAGGACTCCCTATGTAGCAAGCACATTGCTTAGCATTGGGAATGGAAAATCCCCAAGTGGAAAAAAGAAAAACAATCCTTGGTCTCAAAGAACTCACTCTAATTCAGGTAGACAACACAGAAAAGAAAATTTAGCTTTAGGGTCTGTGGGAAGGTCTTAAGTGCTAATGGTGTAATGGTGGGGGCATGACAGTGCCAGGAGCATGTAAGACATGGAAGCAAGACTGATAGTAAGGCATGGGTGTGCTCCATCTCACCAGAAGGGAGAGACCTAGTGATTCTCATGTGTTCCACGTGGTGTGTGCAATCAGGAAGCCCAGATGGGTTCTGTGAGTCCTAGACAGATGGCAGGGGGGTAACATAGTTGCCATTGGTGGCAGTTCTTCCTACCCCTTTACTATCCTGGAAGGATATTACTAAAGGCATAGTTTGTTTACATTTATCAACATGTTGATGAAGAATATATTGGACTTCTTTGATGAAATAAATTATGCAAATTTTAAAAACAGCTTTGCATCACCTCAGTATTTACAAACCTTAGTTTTTACAAACAAAACTCAATGAGTTCTTACTTATGTTGGATCAGGATTTGAATCCAGGTCTCGAAATCCAGGTTGGTATTTTTTTTTCCACTTCCCATTTTGGTTATTGTCTCCTCTTTGCCCTTTCATAAAACACCTGAGCTTGTACTTTATAGTGACACAGTTGTATTTTTCCTGCTGGTTTGGTGTGCTTGTTGCATAGGAAACCAGATTTCCTCTGTGGGGTACCTGAAGCATCTATTGTTCCCCTTCAATATTTCCTTTATCATGCTGTGGATTTGTTTAATTTAAAGTGAATACATCTTGTCTGCTAGCAACAGAAAAGGTGACTGAAAAGGTTAACTAGGCCATTTCAAAGACTGCAGTCTCTTTCTTATGCAGCCTGAGTTTCAGAACTGATAAATTTGGTTTCCTCAAGATCATCCCTTTTAATGGGATGGAGAAAACATCGAGTAATTAGACACAAGGCTGGTGCTTTTAAAACGCAGATCAGAAAAACTACTGTGTCACTTTGGACTGAAATATTTAAAATATAACTTTTCTTTCCAAACCACCTTGACCTTCTTTGATATTTGTTTGCCTTTCTTTTTTTTAAGTGGCTGTCACTATTGGGGCTGAAATAATTTTAGATTTTTCACAATATTAATAACATAATTTCCTTTTTCTGTATAGTAAAATTATAAGAGCTTTATATATGGTACTTTTTACTTTCTCAAAGTAAAACTGACCTATTGAATAATAAAGATTCCACAGTGGTAGATTAAAAAAAAAAGAGCTAGTGTTTGAAGCAACCTACACACAAGGCTTTCAGAAATGAAGGATTAATGTAATATTAATGAAGGTATAGTTCACTTGTTTATGTTTATCAACATAAATTTGAAAGGATCATTGGGCATGTTCATGAAGGATTTATTGAGCTCCTTTGATGAATTGAAGTATGCAAATAAAAAATTGTTTGTAAAGGTAATTGCATCCCCTAGGCCTTTACTCACCAAAATAGGAAGAAAACTATGCAGAACAATGTTAGTGCCCTTTAAGCAGAATTCATTTTCTGAGCAGTGTTCTGGGAAGGTTCTGCGTTAAGTCACTTGAGGGCAAGGTGCTTGTGTTACCAAACAAAGTGCCCTCTCTCACTCAGGACTTGCAATTTTTACAAATCGATGACGAGTTTTGATTTATTTGTATGTGGCTCTGGTGGATGCAGATGCATGTGGCTTACAGAAAAATAATAGGAAAGACAACAGATATTTTACCTTTCCATTAAACTCATTTTTGACAGGAATTAGTTCTTCCTTTTACTATTCTGGCAGAGAATTGCCCTATAACATAAAACTGCCTTTCATAAAATACCAGTAAATTTGAAATGCCAGATGGAGACCTTCATCTTAGCAGTTTTTGAACTGTTCTTTGCCATTTCAGAGGCTCACAGTAAGCATTTGTCTTGTCAGTTTATACTGTATTGTGTAAAGGTTCTGTTATCATGTAAACCCATTTTAGTCACTTCCAAAAAAAAAAAGTATTTTTCCCCCAACTAATAAGAATGAAATATCCTATCTTGCAAATGGTTTCTTGGCTACAAGTATTCTGTTTACATTTGGTCATTGCTCTAGGGTGAATAATTTATTTATATAAGAAGATATGCCATATACCATTAAAATGTTAAGTCTTGTGATGCAAAAGCCTCATATTTATTTTGATTACCTAGGAACTCTTCCATACTCAGCTAGTTCATTTAGCCTCTCATTTTACCCTTGCTTGACTGTTAAGGTGTTGGTAGCTGGTTTTGGAATCAGAGGAGCTAGCTTTGAATCCTGGCACTGTTAGGCCCTGCCTAATCAGGTTTAATCACTTTGCCTCTTTGGGGCTCCATGTCATCATTTGTAAAAATTAGGTATTTGTGCTATGTGATAGCTACGATCCTTTCCAGATTTGAATTAATGATCTTCCTGGTGGCATAGGAAATAGAACACTGGGCCTGAAGTCAGAAGACTTATCTTCCTGAGTTCAAATCTGTCTCTAGACACTTAGTAGCTGTGTGACCTTGGGAAAGTCATTTAACTCTGTTTGCCTTAGCTTCATCATCTGTGAAATGAGAAGAAGATGGCAAACCACTCCATTATCTTTGCCAAGAAAACCCCAAATACAGTCTCAAAGAGTCAGACATAACTGAGAAATGATTGAACAATTGATTATCTGAACTTTTTAGGAATAATGACCTCTCCTTGCCGGTTCTGAGTTCATAGAGGGAAGGGAGCAAGCATTTATTAAGAATCTCCTCTGTTTCAGGCACATTACTGAAAGCTTTACAAACATGATCTCATTTGAGATTATTTATTTAATAACTCTACTGAACTTATGATATGCTGTGTATTATTCTGTGTTGTTTTTGTTTTTGTTTTTTGGTTTATCCCTGTACTAGACCTTCAGATCTAGTAAGCAGCCTGTAAGAGCCTTAAGAGCCAATTTGTTAAATAGAGACTATGTAGTCTGTCCCAGTGCAAAAAGAATGCATTTGGAGTCAGGGGAGTTTAACTCCCAACTTTGCCAATTACTACATGTATGACTAAGGACAGCAAGGTGTCACAGTGGATAGAGCTCCAGGCCTGGAATCAGATACTTGTGAATTGTGTGACTTTGGGCCAGTCTCTTAACCCTGTTTGCCTCAGTCTCTTCATCTGTAAAATGAGCTGGAGAAGGAAATCGTAAACCACTCCAGTATCTTTGCCAAGAAAACCCTAAATGGGGTCATGAAGAGTTGGACACAACTTAAATGACTGAATAACAACAACAATATCACATGTATGGATGGGGATGGACTAGATAACTTTTTAGATCACTTCCAGTTCTCAGTCCATGATCCTGTGTCATAACCAAACACTGTGTCTCCTTTAGTGCCTATTAGAGTGTTCTGCATCCAGCAGACAATTAATTTTACTTGAATTATTTTAATTTATTGAATGAGTAGGATAAGCCTGAAAAGTCAGTGAATGAAGGAAAGAAAGGTGAGCTCCTGAGGGGTTTCTGCAATGTAAGCAAGCTAGTTGTCTGAAAGGAGAATAAAGCTACCAATCATTAGCTTACAAATGCCATTTCTGTTGAAAATTGTGCTGAAGCTTTAACAGGACCTTGAAAAGGAATAGCATAGCCCAAGAGAGTGTTGTTTTTTGCCCTTTTGACTGTTAGCTGCTATTGTTGTACTGATTTTCTATTTGCAATTACCTTTGAAGCATATTTTCCCCCCTGAGATGTTGATCATTGTTCTTAGGCCAACTGTAGGTTACTGTGATTGAAGGAAAAAGCAGGTACCCTATAATCTCCAACAGTGCTTCTTTCTCAGAGGCACACAGCAGCAGCCCCCAGAATTGGCGTTCAGCAGTGTTTGCGTTACCCTCCTCCACTGAACCCATTTGGTGACTTGTTAGCACAAGCATTCAAATTTGATTGCCAGGGGTAAATTAATGCCCTACTAAGGGGGTTGGCTGCCTACAGGAAGCACTTGATGACAAATGTTGATGACAGTTGGATTCTACTGTTTTAAAAGATTGACTGGGATAGTTTCAGTCTTAGAAATTATCCTCCCAGTTCAAACCAAGGATTTTCTTGTTATTGTTTTTTGTGTTCTTTGAACTGGTTTGTCTCAAACTGTCTCTTCTTGTGTCTCTCCGTCATGCTGGCTGCCATGCTGATGTTTAAGACACATAGAATTTTATTAATTATTTTATGATAACCTGCAGGAAGAATGTCACCTCAGTCCCTTGAGACAAATGTTTTATTTATCCTCTTTTATAGAAAGATTTTACTTAGAGATGGTTTCATACAATAAAAATAACTCATTTATATAATGCTTTAAGCTTTATAGTATATTTTTGTCACAATAACCCTGTGAGATAACTACTGCTGGGTGCCACAATAAAAAAATATTACTGTAGGTCAACACTTCATCATTCATAAATACAAGACAATGCTGTTGAAGAATTCCAGTAGAACGTGAACTCCTTAAGAGCAGAGAATTTTATTTTCTGTTGTTCTATCCCACAGGCTTTGCACAGTTCCTGACACACACTTAATAACTGCTTACTGCAAATATAATTGTTTAATATAATTTTAGGAAAAAGTGTCATCCCTCCTGATAAACTGTATTTTGGTTATAGTTGTAACATATCACTTATTCTCCTCATAAGCCTGAGGCTATACTTGTAGAAGGAGGAAGTTAGGGAAGGGGCATAAAAGACCAACTTTATCTCATGTAGAGAAATTACGTAGAACATGACGAGCACACGGCTTTTAAAGAAAGAGACGATGACAAAATTGTCATTGGCATGACTATATTTGGTCTTTTGACATGCTACTGCTTCAAGTGTCAAGAATATCATAGGGAGGTTGTGCCTGGTGGGCAGAAATAGGCTTAGAGGAGAATGATTGATATATGTAGCAGTCAGAGGCTAAAAGTAGAGCCAGAGAAGAGTAGACCAATGGGCAGAGATGAGATTACCCCCAGGAGGTTTCAGCATTTGATCCAGGTTGGTGTTCTTAAAGAAGCTGGAATTTATACACCTGAACTGTGTTCCTGTGAACTCCTGGGTTTTGTGGGGCTTGCCTATAGACAAGAGGGAGGTTTGTTAGCACCTCAACTTTGTTCTTTATACTGTGACTTGCCGGCAGACCAAACAAACATGCTTTGGGCTGCCTGGTCTGCAAAGGCACTATCTATTTGAAGGGTTCAGTGTTTTTATTTTTATTTCTTTTCTCCTATGGTTATTTTAAAAATATTTTATATATTTATACAATATAGTTTTAGTATCATGTTTGTATGAGTAACTGCCATGAAAATGCAGCAGGGAAGGGAAGACAACAGATTTTCTAGTGGATAAGAGGATGAGCCAAGGGTCTAATTGGATAAATCCACACAAACTAAACACTTAGACTACTGAGGCCAATGTGGCTAACCACGGAAGAGGTGGAACAAGGGCAAAGTGGCAACCATGTCTATGGAAACCACACAGGGCTTGGCATAACCTCAGAATACCATATTGGGTTCACAGCCATTGAGGATGAACATCTGATTGACAACACTTGGCACTTATTACAGAAGCAAATCAGGTACTTGATCAATAGAATCTCCTAGTGGTTAAATGTGGTTTAACACATACTAACTGTGGTTTTTTGTTGTTGTTGTTGGTTTTTTTTTGTTTGTTTTGTTTGTTTTTTTAGTTTCTTTAAGGGAAGCATGGGGATATCCTTTGAATTCCACAGATTTCCCTGGAATTTTAGCTTTTGTGGAATCTTTTCTGACTTTTTTTGGGGGGGAGGTAAACTTTCCCTTTCTCCTTTGTTTTGTTTTGTTTATCTTTGCTGCTACAGATACATTTCTGAATTGAATTACCCTGTCTAATTATAGCATTAATTTTATGCTAACCATCCAATTTGGTGCTTAATAATTTTCTTGGTTGTATATTTAAAGTTGATATGTTACATTTCTGTGACTAAACTTAAAGTCTCTCTCAGGAGAGTTGTAAATTTATGATTTTTAGGTCTTTAGTGATGAATGAAATGAAGAGGTGACCAAATTCTTCTGTCAGTATTTCCCTACCATTTAGCAGTAAATGCTGTTCTAAATTAATGTTGTTATGGTAAATCAGTATCCATGCTAGGAAAGGAGAAAAGGGCCCATGCAACAAAGTTGTGAAGATGAAGGAAATTTAATGAAGGGTGGCTGACTAAGACCTCAAGTTAGCTGAATATGGGGAGTCCTACAAATCTTCAAGCCTTCATCTTGATGTACTGAGTACAGTACTAGATCACCTCATGGGAGTCCCACAAAGAACATATCTTCTTCTCTTTTGATACAGGGAAGGCCACTTTCTTTAACCTATGTTTTTCTCATTTTTTACGGGTTCTAGGACAGTGATTGATGGCAATGTAAGGTGTCATCTATCCCTTCAACTCTCAGAATTATACTTTGGGCTCTCTGAGCATTGAAATTGGTTGGTAAAGTGAGAGAGAGAGAGAGAGAGAGAGAGAGAGAGAGAGAGAGAGAGAGAGAGTGTGTGTGTGTGTGTGTGTGTGTGTGTGTGTGTATTGGGGGGGAGGGTTATAGGAAGAAGGAAGAGAGATCTTGGCTTTCTCCATATCTGACTCTGTAAATGTATGAGGCCTAATCTCATAGAAAGGAAAACTTCTCAATACCTTGGTTAAATTCCATAAAATGTGAATCAGTAAATTTCTTGTAGCCCAGGGGCTGATTTCTATGTATAAGTGGTTATTTTTCATAAGCATTCTTGGCAAATCAAGGGAACAATGGTGGTATTGTTTGTTCATGACTTGAACTTCTGAATTAACTTAACTTCCCTAGAGTAGTTTTCAGATTCTGAGACATGTAATAGGTGCAATCAAACTAGTTAACATTCATTCAAGGTGTTTAGTTCAGTACTTCATGTAACAATAGCGTCATATCCATAAAATGGGCCAATAGGCAATCCCTGAATAGGCCCTACAACCTTCTACAAATGATGTGTCCTTATCATGAGGTAGGTACCTGGCATATAGAAGGCACTTACAAATGTTTATTGAATGAATGAATGAATGAGTTGGCCAGGGCCAACCATTGGCTTTATGGATACAATCAAGGGATAGACAGTTCTGAAATAAATACAGAATTCTTCTCTGTACTTATTCATGGCCTAAGATTTCCATCACATACATATATGTACATGTATATATATACCTTACATTATATACCATATAATGTATTGTTTATATAATATATAACAAAATTTGTTATATATTATATAAATAAGTATATATTATACTTTTATATTTTATGTATTTTTAAATAAATTATATGTCACACATATGCTATATAATTAGGAAATGACTTATTCTCATAAAAAATTTTCCACTATTATATCCCCATCGCTGTGGATTTAGGAATACAGAGTAACCCTGAGATTCATCATGAGGCATTTAGTATGTCTCTTGCCATGGTCAAAACAAATTAATGTAAAGAGGGAAGAGAGGTATTAACTGTAACAACACTAAACTGTTGTGTCATGTCTCATTTTGAGGTACATTTCTTACCACAGGTGTGGTTGATTACTGGTAAACGTCAAGAATTTTTTTTGAACAACCAATATTAACAACAAAAATAAAACAATGTAATTGTGGATTTTTTATATAGAACATAACAGAAAAATCTGTTGTTAGAATAGACTATACTAGGAGGGTTCAAAGTTGTAAGGGATGAATCATAACATTTTTCATAGCTCATATTTTAGGCCAAGACCCAAAACATTTCTAGCAGGGTTTATGCCTTATTAGAGAGATACGGAAGTTTGTCAAAGGATAGATAAAGGCCTTATTCCTTAAGTAGAGAGAGATTGTATTTATATAAGATGGCTTGGGGAGAACTTTTAGCCTACATAAAATAGTGGCCATCACCTAGACTCTACTTCTCATGACTCTTCATTCACTACTTTTTTACTTTCAGTATTTATAGAGAGGTATGTCAACCCTCATGGATGTTTTGCTACTCATCTTCCCTTCTAATTTTAGTATCTTTTCTATTTATTTATCTGCTTGTGCTCTGAGTTTTTCACTGAATTTACTTCTTCTTGAAATCTTTTAGACTGCGTTCTTTTTTTATAGTCCTCTGCTGCTGACTTTCTTTCCCTACCCCTAACCTCCCTGTGATTTAGGGTATTCTCCAGGGCTGAACAACAGGGTTTTCTCAGTTTCCTTTCACAATGGAGAATTTACTTTTTACTGTTCAAAAATGCTTATAGAGAGACAGGACTAGTTCCAAATAGATTCCATTGCTCTTTCCTTCAGGCCAGGTATGGTCATGCACAGTCTGCTTTAGTTTCTATTCTCTTTCTTTGATAGGGCTGAATCGATGTCAGAGCCACCCTTTGCCAATTTGGGAAAATTCCGAATAATAGTTCTGTGCAGAGTTTTTGTTGCTTTAGGATTTGCTAACATAGAAGCCACCCCAGGCAGAGGAAAGCCCCATTTCATCCCCTGTACATCCCCATGTCCTACAATTGATAGGTAAAGTTGATGTCCAGTACTCAGAAGAAGGACAAGGGTGGGATCTAGCAGTCTCTTCAGGAGCAAGAAAATTGCTTCATGTGTCCCAAAGCACAAGCCTTTTGGAGACCATAGTAAAGGAGAGGTGCTGAGAGACTTTATGAATTAACATTTTCTCCTGTAAATTAATAAGCCTATTACCTTACAGGAACTTCTTTCTTTCTTATTCTATGGTTTTGACTATAATTGTTTAACCTCTGGTGCATAATTACTTTTAGGTTTGTTTGGAGTTTTTTAGTAGTTAGTTGGGACAGGAGAAAATATCTACTTTACCATACTGTTGGTTACATGACCTCGAAATCCAGACTGTACTTTTATATACTCTTTAAAAGTTATCCTCCTATGATATGGTTCAGTTCAAAAAGGACTTGCATACAGTGCCAAAGTTCCAAATTCTCCTAGTTCATTGGTTGTTACAGGAGTCACATTTTCGAACAGCTAGGGGAAAAAATTATATATATGATTTTTATATTTAAATTGGGTCCACAAATATGCAGTCTGATGTGTTTCAGAAGAATGCTTACTTTCCAACATAAAATTCATAGCTTAAGCACTCCAAAATCACAGAATTCTAAATTCTTTTCCAGTTTACAACTGCAAATATAGTATCATAGCCTGTAGGAAAGATATTACAGGCACTTTTCAGGGGAAATTCACATGTATATTTTAGATGGATTCCAAGGCTCATGAATTTGGAGTCATATGGTTTTAGCAACAGTACATTTTGGCAATTTATACTCAACAATTTACATTCTCCTAAATATATCTTTATAAATAGGTGTAGATCTAAGAAATAATAATAACAACTAGAATCCATATATTGTTTAAGGTTTGTGAAGCACTTTACAAATAGCATTTTATTTGATCCTCACAACAACCCTAGGCTATTTTTATTCCAGTTTTATAGATGAGGAAACTGTGATAGATGAAAGTTAAGTGACTTGCACACAGCTATTTGGTTTTGGAGGCCAGATTTGACCACAGGTCTTTCTAACTTCAGGTCCAGCAGTCTATCAAAAATAGACTTTACCTTGATCACAGAAGGAATCATTGAGCAGAAAGAGAATGAAATCTATTAGGTCACTATTCATATGAAGGGGTTAATTTAAGCCACCTCTGATAATAAATCATATAATATCATAGTTCTCTGAACTAAACCAAAGCAATTAAAAAAAACAATTTCTTCATTCTTTTAATTCCCTCCTCAGAGGAGGGAGTACATTTAAGATTGGTATACATGTTTATCACTGTGGGAGCAGATAAAGTCAGAAGAAGGTTGTAGGTTCTATGGTTCACAATTCACATTTCTGAAGAGATAGAGAAAAAAAGAGGAAAGAGCCCTCCATAAGAAAGATAAAAGTGACTAAATTCTTTAAAAATCTCAGTTCTCCACTTAACAGTATAAAATGAAATACAACCATAGAAACTTTACCATGAATTCCAGTGAATAATGTAATCACGTAAGTGCTCAATTTTGTTCCCACTATAATTTGCACTAAACTCAGTCAAATTAATATTTGAGAATATCATGCTTAGTTTCTGAGTCATGAATTTAGTCTTTTCTTCATTTTCAACAAATTTTAGGAGAGAGAGGTAGAGAGAGGAAATATACATATATATGTATATATTATATATATGGAGAGAGAGAGAAGGAAATATAGTGAGTAGAAATAGAGAAAGCAAAATGTATTTACATGTGTACATATCTTTGCAAAATATACATGTATATTTACATATATGTACATGTATATTTACAGAGAGAGAGAGAAAAAAACTAGGTGGTGCATTAGATACAGTGCCGGGTATGGAGTGTGGAAGATCTGAATTCAAATCTGGCCTCAGATACTTACTAGTTGTATAACCCTGGGCAAGTTACTTAACCCATATTTGCCTCAATTCCTCGTCTATAAAATGGGGACACATTGGATAAATAAACAGCAAAGAACTCTGGTATTTTTGCCAAGAAAACCCTACGGACAATGTTCATGGGGTTACATTGAGTCGGACATGACTGAACAAGAACTACTTACCTACCTGCTGTCTGTCTGTCTGTCTGTCTATCTGTCTGTCTCTCTATTGAGGGAAAAATGGAGAGACTATGTCAGAGGGTTATTTTCTCTCCATTTTTCTTTCTTCTTTTTTTTTTTTTACTTTTTCTTTCACAATTAGCCAGACCAAGATGATGAGGGGAAAACAGTGAAGCAGCATCCCAGTCAACTAGTTCAGGGAAGCTTCTTACTGAAAATCTCCTATTTCTTATCTAACTTCAATGTTATTAGGAAACATTCTCATTGCATATAAAGTCATACATAAAGAGTGAAGAGAAACAAACATTCGTTTTGGCATATACTTATCTGTTATAGGCAAAAACAGTAACTTTACACAATTGTTAGCTAACTTTTCTGGGCTCAATGCCAAACCTTACAACTTTCTCTACTCCCCAGGATGGAGAAGAGAAGGGCGGCATTATCTCAGTTTCTTTTAACATTCCAGTGACCTTGTCAAATTCTCAGCATTAAGTTCAGAGCTATTTGGCCTGTTTGGTCACTAAAACGGTTTTTTGGGTTTTTTTTTTTAAGGTAAGGAGGGGGATTTTTTTTATCCCTCTGAAAGCACTTTTTCAAGCAGCTTATTTTTCTTGCACAGTTCTTTATGTGCCAAGAAAAGAAATGGGGACATTACTAAGCCTCAAGAGTGGAGAGCATATGTACCTTCATTTATTTTTCCCCAAAATGTCTCTGGTGTCAGGTTTGATTGGAACCAAATCAACCTATTAAAGGTATTTGCAAAGTCCTGTTCCCAGTGATCTGGGACATAGTATCTGTATAACTTGAACTGATTCTACACCCCCCTCACCATAAAAAAAAAAACCAAACCCTAACTAAAAAAAGAAATAGTAAGAGAGAACATCACAAGAGGATTGAATCTGTGTCCAGAGTTAACTTTGGTAGTTCACTAGTGCCTGGTGAATGAAAGGATCATTACAGGATGAAACTCAATGTGGGACTGCTATTTTCTTACTTTGGGATGGGATATTGGTTGAACCCAAGGAGTAACATTTAGAATTCATCTTAGAGGCTTCCACCCTTTTCAGAAATGATCTCAGGTTTGCCTTGTCAGAAATGGAAAGTCTCAGAAACCACCTGAAGGAATTCTTAGCCAATAATATCATCAAAGAGCTTCAGATTTTATATTCTTTACTGGTATTAGCAGTACAAAAGAAGACTAAGAAGAGCCAAACGAGTATAGACTTCTGGACATTAATCAAGAAAACTAAACGAGGACACATTGACCCACGTAAAAGAAATCCCTTACTTTTTCCTAGATAGTCAGTGCTTTCCCCATGTTGGAACTATTCAGTGGATGGTGTCAGGCCACCATGATAAAAGAAGAAACTAAGAAGACAGCCGCCCAGCAGGATTCTGCCAATTTGCACAGATACTTCAGATTATCTCAGCACCACTGACTAATTTTCAATGCTCATGATAAAGATGGTTGGAGAAATTTACTGCCCAGAGGCATTGATGAATCTGGGTAAATTCATTGTCTTTGGAAAGGCCTTAGAGCAGGAGTCATGGGCCCCTCTCAGAATGTTTAAAAATGAATAAAATTTTTTAAAAAAGATTATAATGGAAACCAATTATATTGAAATACAGTTATGAAAATGCTAAAAATAGCAAGTTTGTAGACCTCAGGATAAGAATCTCTGCCTTAGAGCAACATTAGAAAAGGTGATACAAGTGTTAGATATGCTAGAAGATGCTGGTCTGACACCATCAATTGATTAGTGACAGTCTTAGAGATTTTCTCTCAAGTTCATGGGTCAGTATCTTATCATAAAATGAACAGTGATTGAGAATACAGAAATGCTTGGCAGCTGGCCACCTCCAAAGAAGTTTCTAGAGCTTTATAAGAATTTGGCAGCTATTATTTAAAATTTATGAAGCATTATGTTATCATTACTATGTCATTCAACAAGGTAGATGGCTGGGAAGAACTAGTTGGAAAAAAATTAAGAAAGAACGATTTAGTCCTGACCCAACAATCAATCAATCAATAAACATTTATTTAGCACCTACTATGTTTCAGGCATATAGAACCTCTTGGGAAAAGAATTATGAACAAACTTTAAGAATTTGGAAAAGTTCCTCATGTATCCACCAATTTTGGCTTCTAAAGACCTAGGCAGTCTCTTTGTGCTATGCATTTCTATGCACAGGTCAGTAGAAGTTTTGTACCAAGTGAATGATAGCCACCAAAAACTATTGCATCTGCTGGTAAAGGAATTACTGACAGATTTGTTATTTCATTTACAAGCTGGAGTGTTTAACTTTGAAATGAGCTGCCCATGAGAAATCCCAGGCTTTGGGAACCAAGTTCTCTTACCTAAGAGATACCTTACAGTGACTTGTATACAGTAGGTGTTATATAAATGCTATCATCATCATCATCACCATCATCATCATCATTATAGAGACAATGGCAGAATTTGGAGCTATAGAGTAGAGTGTAGCACCATACCGTAACTGATCCGAAAGTGATACCAGGAAGTAGTTGATATAGTTACCCTTCTCCATTATAATCAGCCTACAAATGTTCATTAAATGCCTGCTGTTTGATAGGCACTGTTCTAAGCATTGGGAATACAAAAAAAGGTAAACCACAGTTCCTGCTCTTGAGGAACTCACAGTCTAATGGGGGAGATACCATGCATTATAGCTGGAAAGGACTTTAGAAGACATCTAGTCCAACTCTCTCATTTTACAGATGAGGAAACTGAGACCCAGGAAGGTTAAATAACTTAAACAACAGATAAAAAGAGCTGACAATATATTTTCATATTTTGTTATATTAGTGTGTTATGTATGTATGTTGCTTAGCACATTTGATGAAGTATATTATGACACTGCCAGTGTCTTCAGCAAAGAGAAAAAAAATGTACTAAAAAATCTTGCTGTGCAAGGAGCACACACAATATCAGACTGATGGAAATCTGTCCCATACTATGTAGTTGAAAGATTTAGTAATTTGCCGGTTTATAAAATAGTCTCAGAGTATGGTCAGGGTCTTACAAAGACAATGTATCAAAATCACCTTACTGTATTGCCTATTTGGAAAGTTTGGACTCCTTAATAAACTGGGGGAGAAAAGCAGAGGAAAGTTATTCAAGTGGACTATAAAAAGTAGAAACAACTCAGTTGCAGAGAGATTGTCTGAGCTAGAGACTGCAATATCTCAGAGAGAAAATAATAACTGCTGAGAAAGATGAGGTAGAAACTCAGTGTTGGTGTCCACCAAAGAGTCAAAAAAGTTAACCAAGTTCATCTTGGGGAGGGACTGAATCCAGTGGCAATTCCTTCCTAGCCCAAAGAGGTCTCAATAGAAGTGCCACACTTATTAGGCCAGTGAGCTAACTTCCTTATTGATGCTTTGGGTAGATATCGGAAAAGTGGTTTTGTAGCCTATGTCATTTTTGAAATGAATATAAGATTAGCTTTCTATGTAACTGTGCTATGCTTTTGAGTCACTTCAGTTGTGCCTAACTCTTCATGACCACATTTGGGGTTTTCTTGGCAAAGATACTGGAGTGGTTTGCCATTTCCTTCTCCAGCTCCTTTTATAGATGAGGAACTAAGGCAAACAGGGTTAAGTGACTTGACCAGGGTCACACAGTTAGTAGGTGTCTTAGGCTGGATTTAAACTAATGAAAAAGAGTTTTCCTGATGACCTGGCACTCTATCCACTGTGCCCTCTATGTAACTCTACCATAGGCTAACAATATGTTGTGTATGTATTTGCTAGATACAATACTTTCATTGCTGTTATACAACATACACACTATAGGGATGGTTTGGAGTCAGCTTGAACCAGCTTACAAGAGTCAGTAGTTAAATTTTCAGTGTGAGCGTTTATCATTTTACACCTCAGAAATCAACAAATAGTACAAACCAAGGTTGGATTTACTGTTTTATTGATTGTTTAAGAAAATGATGGAGGGAATGTTAATAATGTAGGTTAAATATGAAAATATGTCATGCCTTTTTTGAGAGCAAGTTTTTAAACATTTACTAGTACACACACACACACACACCATATATATGTGTGTGTGTATATTTATATGTGTGTGTGTGTGTGTATATATATATATACATATATATATGTATGTATGTATGTATAATGTCTCATGGAGCTTATCCTCTAATGAGCACTCACATAATTTATGCAACTGTGTAATATTGCACATGTATTTTTCTGCTGTATGCATGTATATTATGATTCCCTGTATAATATATTTATTTAGTCACCATGCAACATTGGTATGAGATGCTGTGTGTTAAAATTTCATGAGATTTGTGTCAGTAATTTAATATATGCACTGGTGTCATATGCTATTGATTGTATGCTATGTATTTGGTATTATATTTATCACATGCACTGATAATAGCTGCATGTAGTTCTAATATCAATGCCATATACTAGATGGCTACATGCATAGTGTATCAAGTTGTTGGAATGATTACTTATGATACTTTATGTACTCATAATGGTTTTGATTATATACATTCAGAGATGTTTAGGTATAGCCTTGATATCTGGATCCCTTTGGCAATCTGTTCAAGCCTATGATCATCTTCTCAGGATGATTTCTTTTAATAATTGGAAAAAGGGCTCAATTTCGGGTAGAGATTAGCACAAAATGAAGGTACATTAGTGTTTTTTTCCCCCACCCCAATTCATGACCCTCTGAAATCCATGCACGCACCCCAGGTTAAGAATCTCTACTCTGTATGATAATAAGATCATAGATCCTTAAACTCCAAATGTAGTATGCTTTACATTGTATCTCTCTGATTCACTTAGTTTTCCCAGAACTTGGTGAATGATAAATACTTCCTTTAATCTGTAGCTTCTTCCTCCTCTTCTTCATTTGGACTCGACTAGGACAACACCTATGTCACGCATGCAGGTGGAGGATGCTGATGGTGGTACCCAAGGTAACTAGCATGTCTCCTGTGGGGAAGTGATCTAGCACAGAGTTGCTGTTATTTTGTTTTCTTTTGTTTTTTTGTTTTTAAAGGGAGAGACAAAAGCAAAATGGCCATTAGCACATATAAGCTGGCTTTTTGCTCTGCCATTGCTACCTAGATGCGACTCTGGTAACACTGTGCTCTAAGAGGAGGAACAGTAGATGTGTATGGTAGATGTAACAAAGGGCTGGAGGTGAAACCAGGGAAGAGGAGCCAACAGGAGTAGGAGGTGAGATTGCTTGCAGAGACAGGAAATCGGCATTCTGTTCAAATCATTGCCTTCAAGGAGATTTGGATCTTGGCTTCCAAAGTATGGTTCTTAAACTCTTGGGTTTTGACTTGTTTGAAGACCAGAATCTGAGCTGCTTGAAGACCTGTAGGTAACCTGGCTATGCTGAGACTATAGTATATGTATTTTTATTTCCCTTCTCTTATGGGTATAATTAAAGAAAAATATGCAGTAAAGTGATATGTGTGAGAGGAAATGCTATTAAAATGCAGTAGTGGAAAGAAGATGGAATTATCATTGGAAGAAGGATTAGCCAAGAATCTAATGGGATAAATGTACAAAATTAATCTCTTGAAGTCTAAGGCTCAGACTAATGAAATGAATACTGTCACCCCGAAAAGGGGTAGAGCAAAGGGAAAGATGTAGTCAACTCTTTGAAAACATAGAGAGCTAGGTTTTATCCCTAGAGGATCCCCTAATTTGGGGGGAACCACTGGGGATGAGCATTTGATTGCTAGCTCTAGGTTTTTATCATTAGATATAATTAGGTACTTGGTTAGTGGCCCTGTGATTAAGCTAAATAGTAGCCAACATAATGACTTAGGTTTTACCTACAGATGTTTGATTTTAAGACAGTCCAAACTTGGGGAGCAGCCCAGAAGAAAAAGAAAGATTAAGGGGTGCAGTGGATAGAGCTCCAGCCTTGGAATCAGGAGGACCTGAGTTCAAATTTGACCTCAGACACTTGACAATTACTAGCTGTGTGACCCTGGGCAAGTCACTTAACCCCAATTGCCTCACCAATATATTATATATATATATATATATATATATATATATATATATATATATATATTTATGCAGCAATTCTGGGAAAAGAAACAATTGCCAAAATGAAGTAAATATAGATGCTCATAGTTTTGAGTTTTTTAAGACCTTTGAGAATTTGTATCTGTTGAGTGGGTAAGGAACAAAATAGAAACAATATAATAGTTCCTTGCAGATGATTTTATAAATTAATTGTGGCTTTTGTATACTCACCATGGATGTCTTCTTTAGAGATTATTTTATATTTAAAGTTTTTAGAAGTTATTTTCAATTTAATAGTTTTTACTATTGGTTTAAAATTGTGATCAGGAATTAAGAAGTAATTCAAATATTTACAATAGGCTTTTCACCTTTTATATCTGAGATATGCCGTCTAGCTGAATGGGAAAGAATACTGTATAAAGTATATGCACTCATTCTCTGATTTCTTAATACAAATATTCTGAGTTGCCCATATTATCTCAACTAGCTAGACAGGGTATCTTTAATCCTGATGCTTGCTTTAAAAAAAAAAAATAGCACCTATGTGGCACAACTCACAAAACATTGGGCTTGGAATCAGGAAGATTTGAGCTCAAATCCTGTCTCAGATAGTGACTAGCTGTGTGACCCTAGACATGGAATCTAACTTCCGTCTGCCTTAGTTTTCTTATTTTTAAAGTGGGTATAATAATATCATCTACCTCTCAGGCTTATTGTAAGGATCAATTGAAATAACATATGTAAAGTATTTTTGCAAACCTTAAAACAATATGTGAATGCTAGCTAATTTTATTGCTGTTATTTTAAATAGAATGTAGGGTTGGACAGCAAGGAGAACCAGGGGCAGTGTACTTAGTTGATGATATACTTTAGATGACTTGTTTGTTCTAGTGTGAAAGAAGCAGCAAAAAATGTTTTATAAATACCCTTAAGAATGTGTCTGGGTATGTGTTTTTTTTTAAAGAAGAAAATTGTTATAAATCACTGATTTAGTATACAATAACACTATTCCTACTTGTAAAGGTTTGTAGTAAGCATCAATGATTAATAATAACTTTGATTATATTCCATTCTGTTTCTGATTAAAGACAAATTATATTTTTGTAATTCTGGGCCTCTTAGTCTTTTTAAAGCTTCTTTGTACAGTAAATAAATGTCTTCACTGAGTGACCAAATGAAAATAAATTAAATGTATTCTTAGACCAGGCCAGTCTTGTTTAAGTATAACAGGACTAACCTAGTCTAAGAATACATTTCTCAGGGAGAACTTGGCTTTAAATTCAAATAGTTAAGTACAACTGCCTTTAAATCATATGTTTTCACTGGGCAATAGAAAAAAAAAGTAACTCTAAAAATCCTAAATTTATTTTTATTCTTCCCATTACCAACGTCCTCTATAAAATGTGTGTGTGTATATGAGTGTAGACTTAAGTGCAACTCTAATCACTATTCGGGGAGCCAGGTGCAACAGCAGGTAGAGCTTAGGTCCTGGAGTCAGGAGGACGTGAATTCAAATCCAGCTTCAGATACTTACTAGCTGTATGACCCTGGGCAAGTCACTTAACCCTGTTTGCTTCAGTTTCCTCACCTGTAGAATGAGATGGAAAAGTAAATGGCAAACCACTCCAATTTTGTGAAAACCCCAAATGAGATTACAGAGAATCGAACACACCTGAAACTACAACAACATCAACAACATAATTGCTCTTTAAGCTTCATTGATTTCTTAGTTTATTATCTTTGATTGTTTTTGCTCTATCATCGGCAGAATGTTTGAATTTTCAAAATAAAAGTCATGGGTTCCATAGTCATTGATTGGCTCATAGACTCAGAGCTAGAAAGGACTTCGGAAATCAAGTCCCCTTTTCTCACAGCTGAGATAATAAAGCCCAGAGGAGTTAGGTGACCTGACCACAGGCAAAAGCTGGGATGTGAATCTGGGTCAGCTGACTCCTTACTTCTCCCTGCACCATGGTACATCCCAACCATACCACATACCTGGTTCCAATTCAGATATGATCTGAGTGACCAAGAATATACTTTGCATCACCACTGTGTCTAATATTTGAAAACCCATATTACAGGATCAATGCAAGTTTATTTTTTTAATTGAAAAAAATGTTCCTCTTGGATATATATTTTTTGGTGCTGCTTTCATGTATCATAATTTTAAGCATTAAGTAAAAAATTAGTGAGTAAATAAATGAACGAAGGAACTAAAATAAATGAATGTTATGACCCCAACTCTCTCCCACCACCACTGGCTCCTCCCCAGGCAGTCAATCCTTTGTCATCTAAATGGTCAAGGAAAGCATTTATGCTAGGTACACCAGACTCAGAGTCTGAGTTCTGGATGCCAACTTTGTCACTAAGTAGCTCTCTGATGTTATTCATGTTATGATCTTGAAAGGATGGTACTTTTTTAAGGGAATGAATGAGTAAACCTTCAAAATTTGTTTTATTAAACACATATCAAGTACCAGTAATGTACAGAATATTTAAATACGTGCTGGGTAGATATAGGTTTACATAGGACATGTTTTCTGACCTCATGGAGCTTATAATCTAGCAGTCACCTTCATTAGAATGTAATTCTTTGATGGAAGAGATCTTTATTTTTGCCCTTGTCCCTAGTACCCAGTACCATATATATTAAATGCTTACTGTATGTCTTGCATACGGTAAACATTTAATATCTATTTGTTGATTTCTTGATTGTTAGATTGCTGTCATAATGCATTAGAGGGTTTCAGAGTACTGTGTGAGGTCTGTGGGGAACAAACAGTTGGACATCACTCAAGGTTTCTTTGGAAGAGGAAGCTTTTCATTTGGCTCTATAGGATGCATAGAAGAGTGATAGGGCATTCATTGCAGGCTTAAGAGAGAGCATAAGCCAACTGGGGAATAAGATATACAGGCAATGGGGTATAGAAATCTATCCTGCCTTACAGGAAAATAGAAAAGGACGGGGACAAGAGAAGGGGGGGTAATAGAAGGGAGGGGCAGATCAGGAGAAGGGTTATTCAGAATGCACGCCATCTTTGGGTGGGGGAGATGGGGAGAAAATTGGGAACTCAAGATCTTGTGGAAGTGAATATTGAAAACTAGAAATCAATTAATTAATTTTTTAAAAAAATTTTTTAAATGAAAAAGAATGAACATTAGCAAAGGCACAGATGTGGGAAATTTTTGTCCATTGAAGTCTTCAGAAGCCAGAGAGCACTCTAGCTCAAGGGGTGGGGAGGTAAAGAAAGTTAGATCATAGTCAATATGTTTAAAAGGACAGAGTTTAAAAGGACAGATAGCAGAAGCCCTTAAATGCCAGAAAAAGAATTCTGTATTTTACTCAGTGAACAGTAGAGAACTACTGAAGATTTTTTGAGCTGTAATGTGACATCTCTCTAGGTTAGAAGAAATATGTCTCATTGAAAATGTGTGAAATTTCTAAAGCAGTGGTTGGAGGGAATGCAACTAAGGGTTTAATGAAGAGTAGGGAAAACTCTTGTGATTAGAGAGGAGAGGTAAGTGGGTGGCAAAGCTCAAGGGTTTGAAGGAATGAAGCTGGGAAGTTGAGGTAACTCATGCTGGAGGATGTCAAGCTTCTCCGTGAGGTGGGAAGCTGGCACTTGCTATAGTTACATGAGGTGTCTAGGGCTGTTGTAGGCTTGAATGATGGGATAGTTTGCTATAGGTAATGATGTAGACAGTTGATAAGAATAGGAAATTATTTTATTACCCCCAAAGAACTCCTGCCTAACTCCACTCCATATCTCTGCAGCATTCAGTAGCAAAAATAAATAAATAAATGATATTTTAAAAAGTCCTTTAGTGTGCATAATAGTAATAGCTAATATTTATATAGCATTTATTATGTGCCAGGCACTGTGCTAAGCACTTTACAATTATTATCTCATTCTATCCTCACAACAACCCTAGGTAGGTGCTTTTTATTATTCCCATTTATACAGATGAGGAAACTGAGGCAAATTGAAGTTAAGGCATTATGTGGCCTGCAGGGACCCTTATGTACGGTTTGTTTTTTAGTTATTTCAGTTGTGTCCTGCACTTTGTGCCCCATTTGGGATTTTCTTTGCAAAGATACCGCAGTGGTTTGCTATTTCCTTTTCTCGCTTATTTTACAAGTGAGGAAACCGAGGCAAATAGGGTTAAGTGACTTGTCTAGGGTCATACAGCTAGTAAGTATCTGTGGCCAGATTTAAACTCCAATTTTTCTGACTTTAGGTTCAAAGCTCTATCTACTGGGCCACATTTCTACATTGTATATAAACTAAATAATGGCTTTAATGCCTTTCTTTTTCTGACTTTATGATTTGAAGGCAGTATAGTAAAATAGAACATATCTTGGAAGTCAGAAAACTGGTTTTAAGTTTTGGCACTACCTGTTACTAATTTGGGCAAGTCCTTTAACCTGTAGGCCTCTTCATTTTTTTCATCCCTTAAGAATTTTATAGAGCAGGGGTGGGGAGCTCGCGGCCTCAAGGCCACATCTGGCCCTCCAGGCCCTCAAGGGCCTCACTTGAGGATCTGTGTTAGTAGAGGAAGTTAACTCATGGAGAGTGAATATATATACTTTGCAAACCTTCAAATATTATATAAAAGCTGATTCTCATTATTACTATCTTCATCAATAATAATAAGTATGCTTCCACATGTATCAATGTTTGGAAATGTGTGGAAATTCTGTATCAGTATGAATAGTTGTTGTTTTTAAGGCTTAGGCCAAGGTTCTCCTAATAGCTCTATTGTGGTCATTGCCTTGGGGCTGGGCTTAGCCACCTTGGCATCTTAGTGTCTTTCCTATCTTTCCCATGACTTTCTTTTTTAATTTGTTCATGTATGTTTCAAAACTGTTTCAAGAACATCCAAATTAGTGCTTTTGGCCAAGATTCTTTAAAAATTTTCTCCTAAAATAATTTTCTTTATCTTTCTTTTTTTAAATTATTATTACTATTATTATTTTAGGCTAAGCAGTGGGGTGAATGACTTGCCCAGATCACACAGCTAGTAAGTGTCAAGTGTCTGATCTGAGGGTAGATTTGAATTCAGGTCCTCATGACTCCAGGGTTGGTGCTCTATCCACTGCTGCTCTTTTCTTTATCTTTCTTACTAAAGAATCCTCCTTTGTTTCTCAGACTATAAAGATAACCTGCTCTGCAAAAATGAGTTCCTTCATGGAAGTCAAGGCTGCTGTGCCTTTTCTGTGTTGGGCAGACAAGAAGACATAATTTTGGGGTTTCATTGGCACAGTCCTGTTTTTACTCCACTTTATTTTAATGTGAGAAGTGAGGCAGGAAGACTTGTATATATGCACACAAATAAGATTGATGAAAGTAAACTTAGAATGACTTAGAAGTCTCAGCCTTTTGTAGGTGCTCCACAAAGTCACTGATCTCCAAGCTTTGTGCGAGTTCCTGTACTGTACTTATATTTGACACCAGGTCATTTTATAAGATCAACACTAAATATTAAGCACTTAGCTGCTCTGTAAAATTCTTACACTGCATTTGCTCTAACTACTCATGCAGATAGTTTCCAAGTGCATGTTTATGTGCAAGCCCTTACATCTTACCAGCCTCTTCTCAGAAATAACTATACCATTGTGAGTTCTTTTCTTTCTGAATTGCAAGGATCACATCCTGGCAAATCCTTCGTACTTCCATGGTGAACTTCCCAATTTTTCTTTACTTCTTCCCCTCCAATTATCAAAGAGAAGTCTCCTTTGAAATCTTAGTTCAGTTAAGTCTCATTTCTCTTTGTTCTCTTTTCAACTGAACTTCATTTTTTTTCCCTGGGGAATCTTGCTTAAGTGTAAGGTATCTTAAAAAAATTTCCCTAGAGACATCTAAAAATGTATCACAGCCATGAATTTCAGGTTCCTAGTAGTATAAGAAATCCATTTCATTCTACTCTATCACCATGGTATGTAAATAGAACACCTGGTTATTTTTAATGCATATTGGTTCTGCCCTTTTTTGTTTTAAAAAAGGTATTCAAAATTTAGTATTTGTGGAATGAGGTTGTTATAGAGAACTCAAGATAGCTGTAAATTCATATTGATTTGGAACCATGTTGAGTGCTTTTGGGAGCCATTTTCATGACTCTTTTTTTTCTTTCTTCCAATACCATACCATTAAGGTAATAATTGAGGTTGCCAGAAACTGTTGGGATGAGCAGATGGATTACTAATATTTTGTCATTGATTGATTTCTTACACAGCTCTGTTATAAACCTTAAATTGTGATGCCAGTACCTACAGTATAAGTGGTACACATTGGGTTCAGATTTGGAGGCTTATACAATCCTCATTTTTATTAAAAAAAATTACTTTTTCATTATCATTTTTATCCTTCTTGTAATCTATTCAGAACTTTATTTATTTGTTTATTTTTACCTTCTGAGAACAATATCTTGTAAAGACAACTTTGTCAGGTCTCCTAATTTCCTTAATTACTATCTGGACTGGTTTTGGCAGTTATCCTTATAGAAATTTTTTATTATCTATAGACACCTTCAATTATAATAATCGTAATTGCAATAATAATAATAATGGCACTGAATATAAATTAATTAATTAAAATTCCTAGAAAACATGAGTATTTTTAAAGAGTTAAAAATGATATAAATGAAATGAGAGCTGTGAAAGAGACAGATGGGACAAGAATTAATGGAGGTACAAAACCTCACTCTAGTAACAGGCTCCTTAAAAATTTGAATGTACCAAATAAATGTTAATGACTCCAGGAGACAAAAAGAAATATTAAAACAAGGACAACCAAAAGTATTCATTGAGTGCTTACTCTGAGCCAGGCACAGTGCTGAACACTAGTGATACAAAGAAAACCCCAAATAACAGTCCCTGTCCTGAAGTTCGTGTTCCAATGAGTGAGACAGCATACAAACAACTATGTATATACAAAATGTATATAGTATAAATGGTAGGTCGTGTAAGATGGAAGCTGCTTACAGTAGGGAAAAGTTAGAAAGGCTTCTTACAGAAGGTGACTGAGTCAACTCTGCCTCAGCAAAAGAAGCCAGAAAGTAGAGGTGAGGAGGGAAAGAATTCTAGGCACTGCAGCACAAGTGGTGGGAAGGCCAAGACTTTATAGATGGAGTGTTGTGTATGAGCACAGTAAGAAGGCCAATATGGCTGGAATACTTAGAGGGAATAAAGTATAACCACACTGGAAAGGTATAAAGGGGCCAGATTGTAAAGCCAAACAGAGCACTTTAAACTTGATCTTGGAAGTAATAGGGAACAAGCTAATTTATTGATTAATTTATTTATAGAAGATGACATGGTCAGGCCAGTGCTTTAGGAAGATCACTTTGGTAGCTTCAACTAGCAGAAATTTGAGTTGTTGAGACAAATAGGCAATTGCAAAAGACCAGGAAAGATGTGGTGAGAACATGGTCAGTAAATCAGTCAATAAGCATTTATTAAGTGGCCACAAATGTATTCTTTTAAAAGGAAGTTGAGAGGGCAGCTAGGTGGTCCAGTGCATAGAGCACTGGCCCTGGAGTCAAGAGGACTTGAGTTCAAATCTGGCCTCAGACACATAGCATTTTCTAGCTGTGTGACTCTGGGCAACTCACTTAACCCCAATTGCCTTGCTCCTCCCACCTCCCCCCCCAAAAAAAGAAGTTGATAGATGTATATTCTAGTATACAAAATAATGTGGACTCCTTGAAAATAGAGACTGTCTTACTTTTGGATTTAGCACTGTAATTCACACTTACTAAGTGCTTAATAAATGTTATATTCATTCATTCATGCATTCAAAATTCTCTCTTCCACCTTTTGAACCTTTTGAAGCCTGCTTTGCCGATATCTGAGGAACATGTCCGACTGCTGTCTTCTCCTCTATCAGAAATCTAAAAATGGAATGGCTACTTCCTGCCATTATTTATACCCTAGCAACCAATCCTTCTTGTTGGTGAGAATCAGTTCTACAGTAGAATTTCTTTGTCCTGATTTGATCCCTTTTTGAAAGGTTAATGTTTTTAGCAAATTAAGAAGTTATTAGTTTGCTTAAGATTGAAGTTCCTGTTTTGTTGTTTTTAAGAACTGCAGGGAAAACTGGAAAGCTGGGAAAACTAGAAAGCAGTATGGAAAAAAATAGGCTTAGACTTCTATGTTACACTATATTGTAGTCATTCTAGTATTGCAAAATCATTTATTTTCTTTATTGTCATTGTTGTTCAGTTGTTTTCAGTTATGTCCGACTCTTCGTGACCCTATTTGAGTTTGTCTTGGCAAAAATACTGGAGTGATTTGCCATTTCCTTCTCCAGTTCATTTTATAGACAAGGAAACTGAGGTAAACAGGGTGAAGTAATTTGCCCAGGGTCACACAGTAGTAAGTGTCTGAGGCCAGATTTGAACTCATGAAGTTGGGTCTTCCTGACTCTAGTCCCAGCACTATCTACTCATTTTAATTGCATGATTAATTCACTGATGCATTTTCTCTGTATTTTATTATTATGTTTTCAAATAGATTAATTTACCTCTGATAATTACCTTAGCTGAATTCTAAAAGTTTGGATACCTTATTGATATATGAAACACAATTATTCATTTTTCTATGGATTGTTCTTTGACCTAACAATTATTTAGTACATCATTACCTATTCTTCATTTAGGGATCTGTCTTTTGCTCATTTGAAAAAATTCATTAATAATTTCATTTCTACTTTGGTCTATAACTATATGGTTAAAAAAACTCTAGAAAGAATTCTCTTCCCATTAGACACATGCCTCTTTATTACTCTGCCACTTATAATATTTATCTGTTACTGATGTATTGATTTTTTTCAAAAATATTAAATCAATTCATCCACATTCACTAGTTTTGATTTTTCCCTTTTATATTTTTTAGTCTTTAGATTATTTAACCTATTCAGCCCCTGTTTGCTTCCATTTAGAAAATAATGTGACTTTAAAATAGAAAATACAAATACGAACACAAGTATTATCCTTTCAGGGATAAAAATAGGCCCTTCCTCACAGGGCTGTTGTTAGGATTAAATGAGATGAAATCTGTAAAGTGCTTAGCTTTCCTTGAAAGCTATTTCATATATGAATGCCAGCCCACTATTTTTTTTTTAAGGAAAACAATTTCTCATTTACATTTGAGGTTTTTTAAGCACAGATTAATCCTATGTTAGTTTTCATAGTTTTTTATTTTTTCTTCTTAGAATGTGAAGGGATTTTTCCTTTGCTGCCTACAGAATTTGGTCATTGATTGTAATTCTGAAACTTGATTCAAATGATTTAAACTTTTAGTTGGTTGTTTTGTTTATGCTTTTAATTTGAATTTGTCACTTTCCAATATTTCACCATGATTTTCTTTGTGATATCATGGAATATGGAAAATTTATTTTTCATGATTTTTTTCCCCTCTAAGAATTGTAATCCTTAGAATATCTTTTTGTATCCTGTCTTCAAATGTATTATTGTGGCTCTGTGAAACTCTTATGAGTTCTTTCAGTCTTTTAAAAAAAAGTTGTTCCATTATTTTTCCTTCTGTTGCATTTTTGCTTTCCAATTCTTTTATAGAATCTACCATTATGCAGATACTGTGTCTTTTGTTCTGAATTCTCTTGTCTCTTGTTAGACTTGTTGATTACTTTCTTATGTAATCTAACTTCTATTCTTTTTTTCTTAGATCTTTTCACAGAATTCTTTATTGCTCTTCTGAATATCTCTGGATAGTCTCAGAGGTGCTTAATTGTTTCAGAAGTTGAAGACTTTTCAGCGCTATTGTCACTGTCCCAAAAGATTTTGACTTCTTTTCCAACTCCTTCACTGAGGCTGCTCTCAGCCAGCTTTAGTCTCTGTCATTCTGTTGATTTTCCATGGTATCCTTGCTGAAAATATTCTGACCAGCATTCACTTCCTTTCTGAAGTCTCACCATCGTGGTGTCCTTTCCTGGCCCTTGCTGATTATTCTCTTTCTCCTCCAACCCAAAAACTGAAGAAGTTCTGTTCGAAACAGGTGGCTATTTCTAGCAGTACTGCATGAACAGTGAGCAGTGACTATCTTTGGGACTATTCTCTCTCCATCTACACAGTTTCATCCTTCTGGGTGACATTCCACTCCCCATGTCTCACGTTTTTGACTCTCTGTGTTGATCATCGGAAATGGTTCCAAACTGGTTAGGGAAGAGGCTTCCCAGAAACGATACTTAGAATGGTGTTCTCAAAAGCCTTTACCTCTTTTTCAACCCTTTACTGCTTCAACTACCTTTCCATTTCATCCTGTGCCTTATTAATTGCAATCATTATTGCCTTTCTTTTCTCCTTCTAGTTTCCTGTCTCTTTGAATCTGCTCTGCCACAGCCAGCCCTTTCCTATTCCCTAGCTTTGGAGCTGATCCAATTTTGCCTCATTGATGGTAGTGGAAATTTCCCTGGGAAAATGCAAAGTGTTTAGCTCCAAAAATTGCATGCCTAAAATTTTTATAGTTGTGTGGTCACAGTACCAGTGTAAGGGGCAAGAGAGGTGTGTGGAAATATCCAGAGTATTGTGCTCGTAATTTGGTTTTCAGTTGTTATTGTTATTTTTCTACGCAACTCACTTAGTGATGAGTTGGTTCTTTCCCTCTTCTTGCCATTGCTGAATTTTCTGAATTTAGAAGGCTTTTCACTGTTACTATTTTGTCTGGTGGGGGAGAGTTGCCCCTACCCAAGTGAAAAATCTTTCATTTTGCCCTCTTCTCATACTGTCAAGAATGTCTTTCTATCAAAATTATGTTTTTAAAACTTTGTTTTCAAAAATATCATTAAACAACAAGGATTTTGACCTTCAGCAATTGATACTAAGAAGAAGGAAAAATTTGGGCATAATTAATATTGCCTGCTGTGCATAGTTAATAGCCAGTTTTTTGAGAAAAAAAAGATAAGAGCTTTGTGCAAAAAGTGTTTTAATTTCTAATCATGCAATAATATTAATTCCAACAATGATATGCTAAATACTTTTGAAAACACAAAAAAGTGAGACATAAATTTATGACTGTTAGATTCATATTACAGTATAAAAAGATCTGGAGATTTTATGTGTGATATTTTTTCACCCTATCTCCTTCAATACCCTCCAGTCCTGAGAAATATCTCTATTTTTGAAAGTTTAAAATTCCTTTCCCTAGAGGGTCAAGATTGATATGTCAGTAAAGGCCAGTGCTGTGTCTCAGGAGCTTTATAGAAAACCTTGGAAAGGAGACTAAGCCTAAGGAACTTTTATCATAAGTAGCAAGTCTTTCTTCTCAATAGGCAGAAGCACTCTAAGAAGGGTAATAGGCTCCCACTTTCTACATTCACATGGAAAAGTCAGAACTGGAGAAATGTACACCTTTTAAAAACTTTTAATACATTTCCTTCCTATAGTTCTATCTGTCTATCTATCTATCTACCTACCTACCTACCTATGTGTGTGCACACACACATGTATTTGTATACATACATACATATATTCAATTTGTTTAAGGACTGGAGAAATACACACTTTTTATAAACATTTTTATACATTTACTTCCACTGGTTATAAATCTTTCTATTGTGTGTGTGTGTGTGTGTGTGTGTGTATACACATACATATTTGTATTTAGACATATATATTCTCTTTGTTTAAAAGCCTCTTTATATTCCCCAAATCCATATACAGATATATGTGTGTATATACAGGTAGGTTTATGTGTGTATACACACACGCACACAAAACATATATAGCTATACATAACATATGGATACATACATACATACATATATCTGTACAGAATGAATCAAATACCTTGGTACTTGTCTTTTGCCTTAAGGAATGCACTACACTTATTTTTAGAGGTCAATCTAATTATTAGCATTGTGTTAACAAGTCTTACTGTATAATATCATGCCTCTCCTGGGTCATAAGTTTTCTTCTTTCACTCCATAAAAATGTTTCTCTTAGAATCTTTAATTCTGCTATCTTTCATGTAACCCTATACTGTTCTCTCTCTTTCCTTTAACCCTCATGATGAGAAAGTCAGTCCTATTAATTGTACTGACTTCTAAGGATTAAAAGGTTGCCTTCACCCTTTGAGTTGTATTTTTACATTGCTATATCTTCCTGTGAAACTACGAGTTTCCAAAAAAGTTTCAGTGTAATTTGTTCTAGATATGCTTTTGTTTAAGCCATTTTTCCAAATGAGGAAAATGACAGTCTCCTACTTTGTTCAGTCTTCATTGTCTAGAAACAAACTATCGTTGCATCTTCTTAAAGAGACCAGTGTTATTAGTGAAACCCTGGGCTCACAACACATTTGCATAAGACTCCCCTTATTGATGGACACCGATTACTAAATTCTGTAAGCCTCAATGAAGTGCAGAGTTGTTTTAGTACTTGAAAGTGAGATGCTGATCTTGAAATTCCCACTAACCTACCTGATATAAACACACACAGAGACACATCTATATTAAGTTCACATACAAACATTTCTTTTTATTAAATTTTTCTTTCAATTCAGAGGTTTTCAGATTGTTCATAAAATGATTCTAGTGTAATAGTGTGGTTCTACTCCTACCCTAATTAACCGTAAAGTCCCAAATAGCTCTTAATACCCATTAGTACTTGAAACCACAACCCCTCAGGGTTATCCCTAGAACACTAAATGGAACAAGGGGTATTTGTCAGGCTGGGGACCCAACTTGTCAGTTGGAGAAGTAACCATAGGGGTAAAAGGGGTGAGTTACTATACTCAACATATTTGGAACTCCTTTCTTTAGTTTTATATAGTAACATTTTACTGTGTCTGCCCCTTTCCTTCATGAATGAGCAGTGAGACTTTGCCCAGAAAAGGAGCAAGAGAATACTGTCAAGCTGAAGTGACAAGTGCCATGTACAATGCCACTGAAATGAGAGGTACAAAGGTGATGTGCTATGCCTTCCAGGCACCAGAAAAGGTCAGAGAGACACCTGCCAATGACTCCAGTCTCCCTGCTTTACTAGCTGAGCCAAGCAGTCTTAAGTCAAGAGGACAAGAGCACATTGAAAGAAAAATGACCAGCTATGAAGATTTCAATTCATACTTAATCCTGAGTCTGTGCCCCTTACTAAAAAGAGGAGGAGGCAAGTCATGGGTTCCTGAGTTCCTGAGTATTTGTATAACTAACTTTACTGGATAGCCATGACTTGCAAACTATGTTATTTATACTCCTTTATCATTAAGAGGAGAAACAGCTATGGGCACTAAGTAAACTTAATTGTGTATTTTCTTTTAAGTTCATTTTTTTGATTAATGCAAACAAACCTTCTCTCCTCTTCCCCCACTGAAAAATGAAGAAAAGCAAAAACCTTGAAAAATGTGCTTAGTCAAGCAAAACAAATTCCCTCACTGACTGTGTCCAGAAAGTATTTGTGTCACTCTACACCTTGAGTCTCTCACCTTTACATCAGGAAGTGGATGGCATGTTATTTTCATGAGCCTCTAAAATCATGATTGGTCATCGCATTGATTGGAGATTTAAAATATTTCAAAGTTGTTTGTATTTGCTATGTTGTTGTTAATGTAATGTTTTCTTGTTTCTGCTCACTTCACATTTCATCAGTTCATATAACTTGTCCTAAGTTTCTCTGACACCATGACTTTTATCATTTATTGGATTACAATAATATTCCATGGTATTCTTGCATAATTTATTCTCCCTAATTGTATATTTCCTAGAACTCCTGGGTTTGTAGCATCGTGTGTATTGTCTGGAAAATTATCTGAGGGAGGCTTACCACATTATGGGATTATTGTTTTTCCAAATAGACTAGCTAAAGTTTATTAAGCTCTGCATATTCCTTTCAAAAACAAAGCCCAGTGGATTGTGTTGACAGTGTAAGAGAATGTTAGAATTGAAAGAGATCTCAGAAATCACCTAGTCTCTCCTCCTTACTGTGCAAATGAGAAAAATGAGATCTAGGGAAATGAAGTTGGTTTGCCCACCTAGCACCTTTGAATTTCCCCATTCTAGAATTTCGAAGGATAGTCTCCAGAGTAGTTTTCTTCTGCTTGGGCTCAACATCTTTGGGGAAATAGAGAGAAAAGATAATGTCATAAATGCATGTTTATTTGCAAATGATCAGTTTAATTGACTTTGACATCAGAACAGGAACAATTTTTATGTTTTTAAATTTCTCTCTACCCACAGCACTTGGCATATAGTAAATGCTTGTTGATTGATTAATAGGGATTGGGTTCATCATTTCTGATTCTTTGGTTTTATATTTACTCACATGCAAGTACAATTCTGGTCACTACAGTCTCCCAATTAGAACAATTGGTCTAAAATCAGGACAGTTATGGTTTAATTTCCAAAGTTTTTTGAACTTGTGGGGATATGACTGAGCTTCTACTCAGTGATCTGATAAGACCATTCCTTATAACTAAGATATTTAATGAAGTCATTATTCCATGACCATCATGAATTCTCAGTAACTTGAAGAGTTGCTTTTCAGTTATTTCACTTATTAGCCAGCAAAAATTGCCTAAGTGGGACAACTAGGTAACACAGTTGATAGAGCTCCAGCCTTGGTGTCAGGTGGACTTGAGTTCAAATCCGGCCTCAGACTTGACACTTACTAGCTGCGTGACCCTGGGCAAGTCACTTAACTCCTATTGCCTCAACAAAAAGCAAAATAACAATAACAACAAAAAAAAAGCTGCCTAAGAAATAATGCTTACTCATGAGGTAATAAATTCTCCTTCACTGTATGTCTGTAAGCAGAGCTTAACAAATACTTTCTGGGAATGTTGTAAAGGAAATTATGATTTAAGTACAGGTGAGACTAGATAAACTCTGAAGTCCCAAAGGGGTGCAGTGGAAAGAATGTTGGATTTAAAGTTAGAGGACCTGGGTTCAAATCCTAACTCTTTCACTTTCTACCTCTATGCTCTAGGTCCTATGCCCTGCCTCTATGTGGACATGTCACAGAACCTCTTTCAGCCTTCATTTCCTCAGCTGTAACATGAAAGAGATGCCTCTAACATTGCCTAAGTGGATTTCCTCCAGCCCTAAATCTATGATCTTAAGAACTGTGAATTTTCCATGATTCAGTGGATCTTGGGCAGGGGTGTGCTGGTGTTTAACAATCTGCTCTCCAAAAACCATATGACATATTTTTAAGTTTAAGCTGAATAATTAACATTTTCTTCAGGGGCAGCTAGGTGATGTAGTGAATAGAGTACTGGTCTTGGAGGACCTAAGTTCAAATTCAGTCTCAGACCAGACACTTGACACTTAGTAGCTGTGTGAACCTGGGCAAGTCATGTAATCCCAATTGCCTCGCCAAAAAAAAAAAAATTTTCTTCATCATTTTCTAAAGTCAAGCCCTCATTTGTAGTGTTTGCTAATTTCTCATGTATAAATGCTCACACTGAAAATTTAATGATCAGGTCTCAGGAGTGAGCTTTATAAGCTAATTCCAACACAATCTGCATGGGATGTGGGAAGAATCTAGCTCATTCAGTAAGTAGACAACCTATTCCAAGGAGCAATGGTTCTAAAACCATCCCAGTCATGAATTTCAAACTAATAATGTCAATCCATGGACTGAACAAAATATTCGGCTGTAGCAGTCATTGGGCACTATAGATTCATATAGCCATTAAAGTAAGCCATATTTATTTATTGAAAGTCAATAATATTAAATCCTGGGTAAGTGAAATGGTATGCCATTCCTCAAACAAATACATGTGACCTACAGTTGGACAGCTCCATCAATATTTTTGGCAGAGGACACCACTCTCATTACCAACACCTGGTGCACATTGAGTAAATCATTTCTTGGCTAGTGATCCCTGAGCCCATCTGTGCAAAATGGCCATATGCCTGTTCAGAGTTGGCTAGACCTTTGTCCTAAGACATAGTTTCCAAGCATGATGGGCTTTGATGCCCTACATAGACCTGTAAAAGCTATATATCAAGCACAAATCTTTAATATGAATCAACAACATATGGGTGACTTTTTTACTCATCATAATAGCTCCTTACTTTGTACAGCCCTTTAGTTTACAATAAATGCCACAAAATTTGACAAATTTATCAAATATCTAGTATGCATAGAGCACTATGTTTAACCCTTGGGGAGTTATGAAGCTCAGAGAAGACATTTAGAATGTTCTTAGAAATTACAAACTAGGGAGAATAAGGGGGGCGGGGGGGAAGAAAACAAGATAAAGAGCCACAATACCCAAGATCAGGTGATAGATTCAGTATACAGAAAGGTATAAAACAAGGACCAGTAGAAGTTCTGGGGAGAAACTTTGTTACTCCCCAGAGGTTTCAGGAAAAGCTTTATAGACAAAGTAGCATTTGGGTTTTAAAATATGAGTACAGATTCAAAAGAAGAAGGGAAAGAAGGAAGATATTTCAGGTAGAGAGAGGACACTAATCAAAGGAACAAAGGAAAAGCATAGTGTATGTTTTAGGTAACACACCTGTTTGGTGTATAAGTACTCTCTCCTATATTATTTTATTTGATCACTTTTTTGCATGTATTTTGTGAAAGTTGGATGTTCTCTCTGTGTGTATGTGAAATAGATAGATAGATAGATAGATAGATAGATAGATAGATAGATCTATATCTGTATATCCATATATGAGAGAGAGAGAGAGAGGGAGAGGGAGAGGGAGAGGGAGAGGGAGAGGGAGAGAGAGAACGTAAAGCTCATAATAATTCTGGGTTAATAAGACCCCACAATGTAAGACTTTGTGGTTATCAACTTTTCAAAAGCAGCTGCAGCAGCACAATAATCTCTAGCATTTCTGAAGCACCTTAAGATTTGCAAAATGCTTTAGAAATATCTCATTTGATCCTCATAACACCATAGGAGGTAGGCATTGTCCTCATTTTGCAGATAAGGAAACTGAGGCTTAGAGGGGTTTAGTGACTTGACGTTGTACACAATACATATAGGTAACTGGATTTGAACTCAGGTCTTCCTAACATGGTGGCTCTAGTACTTAATTCATTGAACCACCTAACTATTGCCGATATCTTTAGATCAGCTTTAGACAATTTAATTAGAGGTCTTTTTTTTTCTTTTTTAGTGAATATACTGCTATATCCTTCTTACTTATGTCATTTCAGTTGCTTAGGACATCTACATTTCTATAAAAAAAAAAACCTGATAAACTACAAATTATACTTTCCAAAATTATGAAATTCTCAAATCTATGAAACTGTGAGGAGTGCCTTAGCCACACATATAAAAACTCAATTTTATTTACATATAAATATATGTTTTAACTGTTGCCAAATTTTTGAAAAAAAAAACTACGTAATTACCTAAAGCTTCAATAAAAAACATGCTTATTCACATAATGAGGGACTACTATAGTACCTCTTTAGTCCCAAATTTTTCCATATACTACCCACTCTTCTAGAAATTCAAGATTTTTTTTTAGCAACAAACTATCCATCATGACAAGATTATGTGATTCTTAAAAAACTTTACATTTTGTGTATGTACATACCATGATGGTCAAAATATATTCATTTTAGGAGCTTTCCCAGATTGAAAAATCAAATCTCATAAGCAAGTATGCTTACCTTTTTGAATAATCACTTGTTGCTTGAATGTGTAAAAGAATCCTCACTTCTTTTTATTGCCTACCAAATAAGTGCAAATATGATCTTCAAGGAAAGAAAACAATGGAAATCCTTGATTTATAATGTCAGTCTCTGTGTGCTTTTTGTTTTCAAAGGAGAGGTACTCTAAATTCAACTTCTATGCTTATGTGGGCTTCCTCACTTTTTTTTTTTTGCAGTCATTCAGTTTGAATTTTTACTTCTTACACACTAAGAACTTGAAAGAAAACTGCCTGTTAAAGACCCTCTTTATGACTAATTACAAATTCTAGTATAAATAGAAGAACTCTTCTCTTCTCTTCCCTTCTAGTATAAATATAAGGACACTTGCCCTTCCCTTTCCCTGATTCCCCTTCCCCTTCCTCATTTCCCCTTGCCCATTTTCCTCTTGCCCTTCTTTCTTTTCCCCTTCCCCTTCTCCTTCTCTTTTTTCTTTCTATTCCCTTTTCCCTTCTCTTTCTTTCCCTTTCCCTACTCCTTCTCCTCCCCTTCCTCCACCCATCCATCTGTCTGTTTTTAGAGAGTGAGGTAGGTAAGGTTTTCAAATGTATGCTTCCCTTCAGCTTTCCCTGTCTTTGGAGACATTGTGAGATGTCACACTGTGTAGTTAAGGATTGTTTTCCTTTTGATAAAACTGTTTAAAGCAGTATGATTTAGTCATTTTCACCAAGCTCATTATAAACAACTTTTGTTTCTAGCAGATTTTATAACCTAGCTATAAACATTTCTTCTAGGCTAATACTTGTACATAAGACCTTGGACAAACAGCTATTTTTATGCCTATTTTTATTGTAACATAATCTATAATAATACATAGGCTTTCTCTTTTTGTAGGCCTTATAGTAGTGAACTGAAAAAAAATCTACAAAAAATATCTAAAAAGTCTTCACTGCACAAAGTCTAAAATATTATCATTAAAATTCTTTTGTAGCTCACACACAGCCTGTTATTTCTCTCCCTAGGTATGTGTAACTGATTTTAAGGGGGAATATAAACCTGGGAAAAGATCAACTTACTTTGTGATAAAAATGGGCAAAACATAGCTAGCTGGAATCTCTCATTTCAGAAGTTACTGTGTAGGAATATATTTCAGTGCTTGTAATAGCTATGTTAACATTTTCAGCCCACTGGAGTAACATTTAACAAATTAGCTAGGAAAAGGAAACAACGTAAATAACACAATAAAACCCAAAAGATACTAAATAGAACCCTAGATTCTTCTAAACATAAAAACCTTTCTACTTTTTCCCCTTATTTTTTACTGTTCAGTATCTGAATTTTTGTATGTGTTCTACATGTATGTGTTAAACTAATTTTAGTTTCCTTATGATTAGAGGGGGTTTATTGGTTTTTAGCAATTGATTTCTACAAGTACAGATTTCTATAACTCAAGAATTAAGGAAAACATGATTCCAAACTAGCATGCCACAAATTCTATCTTTTTGTTTCTGGAATTGTACTCTATTTTTGCACTGGCATTACTCATTCAATTAGCGAATTACTTCTGTATACTGCTAATGGACTGCTACTGACTCAGTACTTGTAACTTCTCCCTTACTGTAAACTATCAAGAAGTATGTTGGGCACAGTCTTATTGGAGCTTGATTTCATATTTATAATGGTGTCAAGGCATTCCTACACTGTCCTTTCTCCATTGGGGAAATTTTCTCAACAGAGAAAATGCAGAAAGGAATCAGGAACACCCTTGACCTCAGCATGATGGGTGATGGGTAGCCGAGAGAGGCTAGAAGTATACCAGGGATTGTAGCTATGACTAGGAAAGTCTCTTAATTCATAAGGGTATTAAACTAGATAAACTCTCAGGTCTCAGCTCTAGAACTCTGCATAAGCTCATATAAATTGCAAGATCCTGTGGCCTCTACTTTCATATGAGTTCATTGTTGTTAATTTACAAACACTACATCTTTTTTTTTTCACAGATCTTATGAGGAAAAAAAGAAAATGTAAACCTGGTGAAAAATATATAGTACTAGACTTCACATAACTCTTTGTTTTGTTTTGTTACCCTCAAAGAGTGCCGAGTTCACAATATAGCTACCTACAATGAAAGAATATTTTTTTTTAGTTCTCTAGTTGAACAAGAAATAAGGTCTTTTTTCAAGAGGAATGAGAAGAATGGTAATATTTGCAAGGGGTGGAGATGGAAGGGGGGGGTAAGGCTCCCAGGTTAACATCATTTGAAATGTTTCAGCCTTGGCTGTTTTTGTTGTTCAATATCTGTCTTAGCTTGTAGCCAAAAACAAGTTCATATTATTGTTCTGTGAATCATCTCTACCCAAAAAGTACCTTTCTTTCTACTCCCTTTCTTAATGGCCTCAATTTTTTGAATTGACATGTAAGATTGATAGATAAATATATAGATAGACAGATCAACAAATAGACAAACAGATAGATAGATAGGTAGATAGATATAGATAACATATATGCTCTCAAGTGATTATCCAAACTTCCATTTGCCTGATGAGTCAAGTCCTCGAAACTCAGATACTATGTTTCCTCAGGACTCTAGGGGGACCCCTCAGGGACTAAAAGATTCTCTTTCTAGTCCTTTAGGGTCATGAAGCCCCATTGGTATGCAACCCACCATAATTGTCAGCTAATTATCAATTTAGTGAGCCAGGGTCAATTAATTTTTGGAAGTGTATATTTTGTAGGTTTGGTAAAAGCAGTAGTTACAAAATAATTCTTCCAAAAGTCTGTAACACATTCTTTCATGAGTAGATACATGGTACAATCAGGTGGACTCCAGCTTAGAGAGTACACGTGCCAAAGTGATAACTCACAGATCTTGGTTGCTTCCCTTTGTGGTCCTATTCCAGAAGTTCCCCTTGGGTTTGATATAGCTCTGGGCTGAGCTCCTAGTGAAGTTGTGAATCTTTATCCATTTGTCCCTGGCTCCCAGTGTAACCACTGCCCTCAAACGTTCCTGGGATGCTGCTATGATGTCCTTGAAACATTGTGAAGTCCTCCAGAAATCTGGAGTTTGTAAGGTCTTCCTTTGGACCAGGGGTGGGTAAGTTGGAGGTAGAAAGGAGTCTAAAGCAAAAAGCAGAGTGTACCTCTGCTACCCCCAAACAACCACTTAGAGGAAGCTTCTAGAACAATCTTTTTTGTTACCAGACATTCAAACAACTTGGGTTCTAAATCTATCTTCTGTTTTATAGATTATTCATAGGGTGTGACATATAGTTTCCTTGGCTATTAACAACACTTTTCTTTTCAACCTCACTCCAATGTATCCACTTTATCTGTAGATATTTCACATTTTCTAAAGTGTTTGGTTAGTTGACATATTTCTACCTCATTAAGATACATGGGCACCTTTAAGTGGGATGGGAAGGGACATGATTAATTTACTCATTTGAGAGAGAAACAGAGACAGAGAGGCTGAGAGCTAACTTATTTGTTGAGTTCGCCCAATATGCCAGGCACTGTGCTAAATACTAGAGATACAGTCAAGTAGCCCCATCTTCAATGAGCAGAGACCACATAGAGACAAGTGAAGGAAAGTAAGTGCCATGGTCAAGAGATGACTGGGAACTGGCATAGAGGACTGAGCCCCCATAAGATAAGGCAAAAATTCACCTACCAGAGATGAGGTATCAATGGGTGGAGTCTAACACACTGGTTGGAGGAAATCAAAGGTGGCCAGAAAGCAAGTGACGTGGTGAGAGAGTGATGTCCTCCTCCTCTCAGTTTATGACTGAGAGAAAAGTAACTCCATGGACCAAGAGGGCAATTGTAGTGGTAAGAAGCACTCTGAACAGGCAGCTCTGCCTCCTTGAAGTAAAACCTGGCATTTCCTTCTATGTCATTCAACTAATTTCACCATCATAGAAGATGTGAAGCATCCAGACAAAGAAAAAAGAAAGGAAAAAAATAAAATAAGATAAAACACAGTCCAAAATAAAGGGCAATACCAATAAGAAAGAAAAATAGCTTAGAGAATCTCTTAATTCCCAGTACAGAGCAGACCTGCCATGCTGTATTATCTCTTAGTAGCATTATTCAAGTTATCTTCTGACCTCTTTCTCTCACTTGAAATAGATTACTAGAGTTAATGACTGACCTTTAGATTTGGCATCATTGTGGATTTAAATCAATATGTTCTTTCCACTTTTAGCAATGAACTTAAAACATCTGCCTGTTTTCTTTTTTCAGAAGTCCAGCTAGCAAACACTGAGAAAATAATAATTCACCTGTAGATTGTAAGTCATTTTAGGCTCAGAAAGCTATGACCTCTGAGAATGAGTAGTTCCTCAGCAATAGATGAAGCTCAGAACTCCCAAACTCAAGCAATGCACCAGCTTCAACCTCCCCAGAAAGAGAGATTAGGGGAGTTTGTTACACACATGCCCAGCTCAATAAGACTTTCCTAAGGGAAACATTTCCTGATTCCCCTAGGTATTAATTCTTTCTTTTCTGCCCCTTCACACTTTAAGTCCCTTTCCCTTCCCATTTGCTGTTCCCTGAGCTGCTTGGTATTCCACTTCTGCACCTTTTCACAGGCTGTATCACATACCTAAAATGTATTCCTTCCTCACCTGTGCCTTTGAGAATCCTTAGCTTCTTCAAAACTAAATTCAACTGCTTCCTCTTATGGGACATCTTTCCTGATCTCCAACTTTGCCAGTGCTCTCTTTCCTCAAATGATCATATATCTGTTTACATGTAGTATCCTTTCAGTAGTTCAGGACATCAGTGACTATTTTCCTTTTGTCTTTGGACCCCCAGCACCTAGTACATAACTACTTTAAGTGCATAAGAATTGTTTGTTGGACTACATTGATTTGGTTTTAGTTCGCTAGCAAGAACTTTATTGTCCAGAAAGAAAGAAAAGTATTTCTTGCTTCCCAGAAGCTTTTATTTAATAGTATTCAAATGAACATCAGAACATGAAAATTAGAAATAATCTGTCAACTAAAAAAAAAACCCTTACAATAAAGTGGCTTATACATTATTTGAAGTGGCATTTCTTAATGCTGTACTCTCCTACTGACCAGATGAGGGATAACGAAAACAAAACAAAATATATATCTACACACACACACACACACATACACACACACACATCTTTTCCTCAATCCCAGAGATCAAGGGGAACTCATAACCTAAAATAATTAATTACTGTGATCTGCTAAGTACCAGTGAAATCCTGTTTCACACAAGCTTGTTTGCTGTTTAAGGAAGAACAAATACCAACAGCACACCTATGTCCTTTGATCTCTCAGCAGACAGTACTTTTCAAGAATGAGTGACAAAATAAAGCATTTTAAAGGCGTATAGTCACTGTTACCTTGAATATTCTGCTCTCCTGGAGTAATAAAAGAGCACTAGATTTGAAGTCAGAGGACATGGATGGGTCCAAATGATGGAGAGCTATGGGAGAGAGAGAGACAAAGAGAGGGAGAGAAACAGAGATAAAGGGAATGAGAGAGAGAGAGAGAGAGAGAGAGAGACAGACAGACACAGAGACAGAGACACAAAGAGAGACAGAGACACAAAGAGAGACAGAGGAGAGAGACATAGAGCAAGACTTGGACAAAATGATTTTCAGAATCTATTCTTTCTCTAAATCCTAAAATCTGATGCCTCAGTGAATGGAAATGGTCATGCCTCAAAGGCAGGGCCAATGGAAGAAAAGCCCTGGAAGGTGTTCTTCCAGCCAGAGTACACGTTGTGAATGGCTCAGCCGATGTTTGTCTGTCATCCAGAGATCAGTGCAGCTAAATCTTGAGAGTTAAATTACCAGAATGTTAACCACTAAGTGATCAAATATTTTGTTTGTTACTAGGCGGATGTCAGAAAAAACAGATGGCCTTATAAGGCCGCAGAAATGTTGTAGCCTCTGTCAGAGAGGGGGCATAACCACAACAGTGGAATGACAGGGTCTTTTGCAGTGTTAAAGAAAGTTACTTTTTAATCAAAAATTACAGGATGAATTTGGTCAGACGTTTTTGATAATGGGTGTAATTTCTTTATGGAATTTATGAGATTAAAATGATTTATAGACGTTCAGAACCTTGTGAATAGGTGAACAAATCATTCGGCTTTCACAAGTGCCCAGGGCAGGGGTTCCAGGCAGGCTATGCTCAATACCTGAAAGCAGCAGGTGGCCTCAATTCTACACTAGCAAGGTGTGGGTTTAGCTCACTCCCTCGTCTTACTGGTTAGGCCAAGTGGCAGTCCAGGTGAGAGCCTCTATAAATTTACCTACTGAACGGCCTAGAATATCTCCCTCCATTCCATTGCTTGGCATGAAAAAACTGGGACCCTGCCCAGCTGTGACTGTGTCCCCCACAGTAAAGCCTGCTTATTCTCATTGCTTTGTGTTAGTAATGTGCCTCTGTATCCTTTATCCAGTATCCAACAAACTCAAATAGTAAGAGCCAAGGAAAGACTTGATATTGAAAACAATGGTGAGATTGCCTCCATAACATGAAGCAACTTGTTCCTTTACTGTAGCAAACAACAGTATTCTTCTCCCTTTGTTTTAGAATTATGGGTCTTACTCTAGGGAGGGGTCTGTGAACTTAGATGGGAAAAAATATTTATTTTTACCAACTTCTAACTAAATTTTAGTAAATCCTTCAGTTATTTAGAGAAGTTATTTTGAAAAAGGGTCTAAGGGTTTCTCTGGAGTGCGAAAGAGGTGCCACGCAGGGGTGTGCTGGAGCCAGCTTGAATACTGGCTCAGTGCTAAATTTTTAGTAGGAGCATTTACACCTTAGAAATGGCAAACACTACAAATAAAGGTTTGGTTTATTATTTTGTTGGTTGTTTAGACTTAAGAAAGCAAATGGTAAAAATGCTGATAATATAGATTAAACTTACAAATGTTTTGTGTACATTTCTCTCCCCTACTTCCTTCCTACCCCTTGCCAGTTATTAAATGTTTTCTAGCACTTTCCTGGGTCCATGTCACAAGAAAGATTGAGAAATCCTGTTCTAGAAGTGTGGAGACTGAAATACAATGGAAAACTTACTAATACATTTTGTAGTCTAAATATTTGTTAGCTAGTTCTGATTGGTACATTAGTGTATGGTGAGGTTGAATTGGCCTATAAGGGCTCAGAATTGCCATTCCTCGTTCTGGTCAATGGCAGATTTGGGGCAAGCTTCAGGCCAGTGACTGGGAGGCCTTTGAGTTTTATTAGGAAAAGACAAACCCTGAGTAGGTGCCTTTGTCTTCCCACTTTCCCCATTGGCAGGAGGGCAGAGTGCTTTATCAGCTAAAGGAAAAGAGAAAATCCAATTAGGGCTCTAGGCCTCTTGCGATGCCTCACTAGAAGTCAACGAATTCTTTGATTATCAAAGCAAGACAACACAACTGGGTATTATTTCTCTCTTTAAAAAAATCATGTAGCATCCTATCCGCTTGCCATTGCTGTCATGGGAGGAGGGTGGTGAGGGTGGGAGGGACCAAAGCACCACTAAAGATTTGTTTTGTCTTTTGTTTTGCATCTGTTTGTGGTTGGTAGCCAAAGGGTTCTCCTTAAGGGAATTTGCTCCAGACCTGAGTAAAATGAGATCATATTATTTTCTCCACATGGCTAGAATCAGGCCCCAAGCCTCCTACGTGGTATACAAGAAGCAGGAATGGTGACTGAGTATACTCTGTGAAATGGCAACTATAGGTCAATTCAGCCTTGCTGCATGTGGATTCCAAATTTTATCAGTGTTCATAGTCTCTCCTGGCATGAAGATTGCAACCCCTCTTCACTTTCTTATTGATATTTTCCATATAAAGGATACTCCCAACTATTTGGAGGCCTTCCTTTACTTCCCTTAACACCCCAGGTGTTCTAATATACAATTGAGGTTCTTCATCTCTTATTCTCATTAGACTATTTGTTAAATTTCTCTACCCATTTATCATGTTAGTACCTTTTCTAACACTACCCTAGTTTTGATTATGGAAGTTTTCAGAGATTGGGTACTTATGTACATTTCTGTTCAATGGGTATTTCTTGTGCAATTTTTCTTACTTTGTCCTCTGACTTATTAAGAGGTTTGTGAATTTAGCTTTCAAAAGCATAATTGATGTCTTTTGTTTTCACAAGATAGTCAGTTATATTATGTAGAACCACAATGTCTCAGAATGTTGTGTCTGGATATGGAAGGACTTGAAATGTAGTTTGTGTTTTTTTTTTTTTAACTGATCTGAAAGGGGAATAGACTCAAGAACTTTTTATTTTCACCTCATTAAGGCCATTAATTAAGAGAATGAGCTAAATCATAGCCTACAGTCCACGTGAATATAATGCACAAAGATCTCTGCCACATAAACTACATTTTTTCCCCCTAAAAAAGATAATGAAACCATCTTCTATGCTTAATTGGGCCAGGGGACTAATTCTCAAACTATTAACATGGTTTACTGGTCACCTAAGGCATAAAGGCCAAAAACAAGAGTGCTCCTCAGGCGTCACAGACTGTGGAAGTTAATATCCCCTCCTGACCAAGTGTACCCTCATGGTAAATGCAGAGATGAGTGAAGTAATACTGTTCTGAATCAATGCTGAATCTTTGTAAATTATCCTTTCCATTCTGTGGTTGAATAAACTTTCTTTTGTTAAAAGAAATTATGGTCTTTAATTATGGTGGTTTAATTTCATTTCTGACCCAAGACTGAACCATCTGACACGCCTGCATCAGGTGTAGCTCAGTATAAAATGGAATCCATTTTGACATGGAAATAGGTTTATAAATACTGGTTATTTCCCCGGGATATACCATATAAGGATCTATAATCTATAATGTGGACAAGTATGGGAGTAATATAGGTATAGCTGAAAGGAACCTCAAAAGCCATCTAGTGCAGTCCCTTCCCCAACTATACCCACTTTTTTTTTTCAGATAAGGAAACTGAGGCCCACAACATTACGTAGGAGTAGGACAGGGATCATCAGAACTTCAAGAGGAGGAGGACCTTCCTCCTAGACCCACATAGGGTAGTGACAGTATATAAATTGCATAGCTAAATTCTAAAATCTACAGCTTAAAGAAGTGTGTGTGTGTATGGGGGAGGGGGTAGGGTGGACAACAGAAATCACCATCCACAAAGGCACATGGAGCCTTCTTTGAGGATGCTCCTAGCATTCTGTCACAAAAGCAATTTGTGCCCACTCAGATGATTTTGATAACCATTCTTAATCCATTCAGGACTCTTCCTAATAGCTTATTTCCTTTCCTGCTACTGGTAGCGATTTGTTTCTTGTCTAAATGTTGCTCAGAGTAAGATAAATAGCAGACATGGGTTTCAGGAATGTGATCTTACTTTATCTTTCTTTCAATGTTTCAGGAGTTCTACTTTAAATGTGGTGCACACCCAACCTCTGCCAGTGAAACATCGGTGGCTCTGAACCTGATTACAACAAACAGTCGCAGTATCAGCTGTATCACATGTACTGATGTCAGGTAAAAATAGCAAAAAGACTGCCCGCCTCAGCTAGGTTATCTTCCTCTGTATTCTGAAATGCTTCTCAACTGTCTTCTTTCCTTTCTCGGGAACACGCTCTTTGTTTTGATGTTACGCTAGGTGTGTGGATTTTAACTGTAAACCAAAGTATAATAAGAACCAAATTAAGCACTATAAGAATTGCAAACATTATTATCAATCTGAGAAAGAAATAATTGATAATGGAGGTGCCTTTGTACGTAAAATATTTTGGAAACCTGCTATTGAATCTCAACTATACATTTACTAGATTTTTAAAACTATATCTGCTGCCAAACATTTTATTATGGTATTACTAGAAACTTAACATTTGCTCTAGTTCTCCACTTTTAAAAGATGACTACATTAGTAGCCCATGCTATACAGGAGGATTTTTGAGGACCCAAATATACAAAAAAAAAGAAAACTAGAAAAAAGTTTCTAGCAGGGAGAATCAAGTTAATTTGAATAACAGCAATGTAAGGATGAAAGAAAGAGAAATTGATGTTATTTTATCTAAAGACTAGCGCACTGGGGGTAGAATTAATGTCTTGATATTCCTGGGTAGTGTGTGGTTTAAAAAATAAATGGGAGTGACAGGAAGGTATTTGTGTATTTTCCACTGAGATAAAAAAGAGAGAATAAGCTTAAATTTTGCAAAGAAAGATTTATATATTAGGAATAATTTTACTGGAAGGTTGATAAAACTCTCACATATCTTAACAAGGGAGCTGTGGAACTCCCTTGTTTCCAGAGTTTCAAGAAGAATCTTATTAAAAATGTCTTGTTGCCCTGAATCAGAAGAATTGTTAAAATGACCTTCTAGTCCCTCAAGATTACATAATAAATAGGTTATCAAGTGTCCCGAGGCACTGCTTCTAAGTCTTCAATAAAGTGATTTTAACTATAGTTTAATTGATCAATACTTGACAACCCCAATAGCAGCTGTTGGGAAAAAAAAAAAGTCATTTCCACAAGTTACGAATACTTAGGCATGTTTTCCTTTCCGCTGCCTGTTCAGTCAATAGAAGTCTGCAGATTTTTGAGACTATTGTAACAGAAAACAGTACATTATAACTAAGTAACTACACTACCTAGAATGTTACTGGCCTGCTTACAGGATAGAAAATTGATTAATTGAATTTGCAGAGCCAGTGTTTTTAGATGTGTAACAAGGCCACTCAGATGGTTCTCCAGTTGGGATAGTTGGGTAAAGAAATTGAGGAGGACTGCAGTGTTGTTGAGTCAGCTTATCTGAAAGCAGTGGCATGTTCTGATATCTTTTCCCTTTTTAAAGGGTGAAACCTTATTCTTCTACCCAGAATGAAACACGCTTGGGCACTATTTGGAAACTCTTTCATTAAGCTTGAAAACAATGGCATTAAAAATATGTAACTGCTCCCATAAACTCTGTGAAATGGTTAGTGTTATCATGGGGCAGCTAGATGGCGCAGTTGGTAGAACACTGGGTCAGGAGTCAGGAAGATCCGAGTTCAAATCCACCTGCACTTACTTATGAGCTGTGTGACCCTAGGCAAGTCACTTGACCCTTTTTGCCTCAGTTTCCCCATCTGTAAAATGAGCTGATGAAGGAAGTGGCAAATAGCTCCATTATGTTTGTCAAGAAAAGCCCAAAAGAGGTCACGAAGAGTCAAACAAGACTGAAACAATTGAACAGCAAGTGCTACTATGTTATAGAACTGTCAGGTTTGTGCTGGGCCCTCACTGTAAATATCTGAAGGAAATCAGCCTTCCACAAAGTTGGGCTTGTAATTGTTTGAAAGACAACAAATGATCTGTTCAAAAATAATTTTTCATATAACTTTAGAAAGGCTTTTTGGAACAGAATAAATAGTCTTTGAGCATTTGTGGGGTTGTCAAGCAGAAGAGCGATAGATTTGTTTTCCTAGGTCCCAGAGGGCAGAAAAAGAAACAAAAGGTACAAGTTGTAGAGGCAAATTGGGGCTCAATGTACAGAGATGGGGGCAAAAACCCCAATTATTTCCCAAAATTGAATGCGCTGTTTTGGGACATTGATCCTCCTTCAGCTAAAGGTATTTAAGTGAAAGCTGCATGATCACATTGGGTGATGATATTATTAATAATAATGGCGATGATAATGATTTGCAGAGTGCTTCACAAACAACCCTGGAAAGTAAGTGCCTTTATTATAGATGTGGAAATTGAGGTAAGCAGAGATAAGTGAATTACCCAAGGTCCCACAGCTATGAAATATTTGACACTAAATTTGTACACGGGTCTTCCTAACTCTTGCACCATGTTTCAGATGGGATTGTTGGTCAAGTACGATTTGACTAGATGATGTCTGACATTCTGTGATGCAATTAGAGTTTAATTATTTATCTTTGGTATTACAAAGAGTTATTTACTTCAGAGGTATAGCATGAACAAATATATGTACAAAGATTTCTATCCTATCTCTGGGTCATACTCTTACCTATACCAACTTGGTCTGTGGGGGAATAGGGTGAAAATTTAGCTTGGGTCCTAAGTAGCATTGGTCCCACCCATTGCTCACTATTAAGTTAGTCTTTGCACCGTTTGCTCCTTGGGGATTTGCTATTATACCCACTCCCAAATTCTTATGGCTCTGTTTCCCCTGGAAACAAAGGAAAAGGCAAAGGATGGAAGAGGGGAAAGGAGACCCGAAGGCTGTGCTCCATACTTTATGGTGTCTCACCAAATGCCATGAGCAAGAGTCACCAAGCTTCCCAGACTCACATGAAGCAAAGAGCTACAATATTTTATAAGTGGTTTATGTGGTTAACCACTTGACCAGGTGTTCTTGATAAGCTTGAAAGAGTTCCATACTTGAGTAATAAATGAGAAATGTGATCTGTACCCTTGATAATCAGTGCATAGAGATACTCAAACCAAGAACCTGTTTTTTTTTACAAAGTATTGACTAATAATGCATATGTAGACAAATGTTTTTTGTTTGTGTGTCTATTTTTTATTGCTCCTGTCACATTTTTTTTTTTACCTTCAATGAGTGATCATTTCCAAAAACTCTCTGGATGCTAGGAAGTTGGATAGCTCTGCCAGAGGAAATAGGGATAGTGTGTGTGGTGATGGTGGTGGAGGTGGATATTTTTACTATATTCCCCCTCACTTCCTTGCCCTACTATGTAATAGGCACTAGACTGAGACCTGAGGATGTAAAGAGAGAAAGAGAAACTTTCCTACCTTTAGTTCTTATGTTCTACTGGGGAGGATATAATAAGTAGAAAATTAAGTATTGTAAGATAAAGAGGAAAAAAGCACTAACAACTGGGGAATCAAAAAAAGATAAAATAAGGATTCAGTATAAAAATGGAGCCTTGAAGGAAAAGAAGCCTTCTGAGAATGGGAGGAGAGAATAGAGGCTATTTTAGGTGCAGTTGTTGGCTTGTGAGCATGCCCATGAGTGGGAGATGGAGTGTTCAGTGCAGGGAATGGCTCGTAGTCCAATTTCCTCTTCCTCTGAAACTTTTCTTGAATTGCACTTGTTTTTGTTCTATACCTCAAATAAAATTCCAGTGCCTTGAGGGTGAGAACCACTTTGTTCTTTCTTTTTATTTCTAGTAGAGTGCCTTAAACATAGTAGGTATTTTAAAATGTTTCTTCGATTCACTGGAATTCAAAACTCATCAAGGCACACGGTTAGCAATAAGCCAGAATGTGAATGTGCCTTGATTCCAGAGGACTGATGATAAAGCATGCTATTTACCTCCTGCCAGAGAAGCAATGGATTCAGGATACAGAAGGAGGCATATATATTTTTTTGTTTTTTTAGCTTGGCCAATGAGACAATTTGTTTTGCTAGACTCTGTATTTATTGCAAGGATCATCTTCTTCTTCTTCTTCTTCTTCTTCTTCTTCTTCTTCTTCTTCTTC
>NW_020954953.1:24648515-24724952 GCF_900497805.2 Vombatus ursinus | reverse complement strand
CTTCTTCTTCTTCTTCTTCTTCTTCTTCTTCTTCTTCTTCTTCTTCTCCTTCTTCTTCTTTGTCTTCTTCGTCTTCTTCGTCTTCTTCGTCTTCTTCGTCTCTTTCACTGTGTGTGTGTGTGTTCCGGGAGGAGAGAATAGATTTTTGTTAATTGAAAAAAAAACTCAAAAAAGACAAGGATTGTGGACACTAGATTGAGAAGTACATTAAATAATTGGGTAAGGAGTTTGGTTTTTAACCCATAAATAATGGGCATCTGTTCAAAGATTTTGAAAAGAGGAGTTACATGGTTAAACCTGAATTATAATAATATTATCATAGTTCCTTCAATATCTTGGTAATGTTAAATACACAATTTTACTGTTGTATTATTGTTCAGTTCTGTTAAAAATGAAGGAGAGCTTAAATAAAATAGAATCTTGGTATTTTTGTAGTAACTTCTTCTCTAGGTGGTTGGTGGTGGTGGGTGACATTTTTACTATATTCTTCCTTCCTTGCTGAACTATGTGGTAGCCACTGTGTTGAGCTCTGAGATTATAAAGACAAAAAGAGAAACTTTCCCACCTTTAGTGCTTAAGTTCTACTGGTGGGGATTGGGGGGGGGGGGATATAGTAAGTATGTAATTAAATACTGTACAAGGTAGATTGTAGACACACACACACACACACACTATAACTCACAAGTCAAAGTCTTGAAAGGGCATGGCATATTCTTCCGTCATTTTCAATGAACAAAGAGAAAAGAGATTGAAGAATTGATATCAGCTAAGCAAAGAGAGTCCTGTGGTCAGTTGTGTTAATGATACAGAAATCTTAGGTAAACTCTTTGGTAGTTTTCCCATGTTAGGACACATATGGAGACATTTCAGAAGGTGAAGAAGATGAGGAAATAAAGTCAATAGCTGGGTGCATAAAAGAGTCAGGTGCTCTGTTTCACTCCTTAGTACTTTGGAGACATTTGTGTAACACTTAGTCTTTCTGAGCCTTGTCATTGTGCCTGACAGAAAGTAGGCACTTCAGTAAATTCTTTTGATTTTATTTGACTTAATATGAAAGGTTGGAGAGGGTGATCTCTAAGGTCCCTTCCAGCTCTGAATCTCATTATTTTAATTTTTGTTGAGGAGAGGAAAAAAAGAAAAGGAAAAGGAAAACAGTTTGTTAGATAGCTGACTGCTTTGATCTTTAATTTCTTCAATAATTTTTGACTTTTTTTTTAGAAAGGCAGCCATATACTTTTTTCATGCTGCTTTATGAAAATGATACAAATGACTTAAAAGTAAGATAATTCAGGAAAGTTAGTCCCGACGTTGATGCTAGGTCATTATTTGTTCAGCCCTGTGCCCATAGTCTCCACATGAACTTCTTCACACTATAGCAACTAATGGTTATGTCAGTAAACTTGAATCATCATCAAGAGGTTAAATGGTGTTCTGTATATTCTGTTTTAGAAGACAGGGCAGTGTGTAAAAAATTTTAGAAAACTTTCCATGAAAGGAGGTTTTTTAAAAAATATATTATTTAGTTGTTGGGAAACTTGGTTATACAAATATAAGCTTCTTGGGGGAAGTGACTATTTATATTGTCTTTGTATCCCAGTGTTTAGAACAGTGTGTGGCACATGACAGGAACAGTGAACATCAGACCTGTGATTTCATTGGTATAGAAGACTCCCAGATGAGCAAATTCCTTTTGTCTATGCAGGTTGGCACCTTTTCTGCAACTTATGGTGTTAGATAATTGCCTAGAGCATTGAGAGGTTAAGTAACTTGGTCATATAGTCAACATATGTCAGAGGCTGAATTTGAACCCAGGTATTCCTGGTCCTAGAGTAGTGCTCTGTCCACTATTTTACACTACCTTTCACATAATAAGGAATTAATAAATGCTTGGTAAAATGAGAATGATAATAATAGCACTTGTCTCCTTGGGTTGTGAGGATCAAAGATGATATATACAATCCCTTGCAAACCTCAAAGTACTATATGCATGATAGCTATTAATTATGATTTTTTTTGGCTTAAGGTATTTTGTAAGTTCTTTCTTGTTATACGTTACCATAAATGATAGATAAATTTATCCAAGCAGTCCACATTTTTAACAAAAGTGAGCAGATCTTCCCTTATTCATATCTGCTTGTCTTAAAAAATAACTCCATCTCCGCTGTTCATAATCTAATTTTTTTTTTGAGAGATCATTCGAGCAGATAAAGAACTGGAATGGGAATAGACTAGGATGGAAACTACAGCATTAAGTACAGACCAGGGAACACTAGGCATCCTCAGGCAGCTAGCATGTGTTCTATGTATGTATATGTGTGTAGGTGTATAATGCTCAGTATCTGGTGAAATGAAAAGAGAGTTAGAGGCATGAGAGAAGTGTTCAAATGTGAATGAGCTTCAGAAAGCTTGCTCAGCGTATAGCTACATAGATACCTCTTCATTATCCCCAATCTGATCTCTCTCAATCAATACTTTATAGCCTGCAGATTTTCCAGGTTGATCTCAGCCCCCATCTTGTTGATATTAACCTTTGTGACACAGACTTACTTGAATGTTTTTATATTCATGTAAGCTGTCTCCATATACTTACTCCTCCTCCTTATTCTACACACAATTGGTTCTAAGGCATCTGAGAAACACACAGGTGTGTGATAGTAAAGATACTTTGCAGTTCTACCTGATAGGGTTGTTGTGACTGAAAGCACCCCTATAAATGTTACAACATGATATAAAGATGAGTTATCATAAAAAAAAATCATCTCCTCCCAAATGTAGTGTCCAAAAAATAGAGAATCAACATAATGTTTGTTTCTGATGCTTTAGCCTAAGGTTGGTATGCAGAACAGTCTGTTTGCTTTGGATTTAAAATTGAGATGAATAGTTTCATGTCATTCTGATCAAAAGAGGGAAATAGTTTGGGGCTAGAATTCCTTGAAGACTCCAGGCAAATAAATAACAGTTCTCATGGTGGATTTTGCTTAGCTCTAGCCAACTAAAATGGTTCTCTGTATATGTGTGTGTGTTTATATGTATATATAGATATATAACTTTTATTTTTTCAAAAGTTAGCACTCAAGGTGATAGGTTCTTATTTTGTGTTTGGGGAAGCAAATCCTAGCAGTTTTTGCAACCTCATTCCTGGAGGGAAGATCTGCTGCAGTGCCGTTTCCAGTGGAAACAGCATCAAAAGACTTAGGAGTCCCCCTAGGCACCTGTAAATCAAACTCAGAAATAACAATGATGTTAAGCAGTATAAAAATGAAATGTGCAGAGCCCAAAGTGCCTCACATCTCCTTTACCAAACTAAGACTGCAAATGATTCCTGGAGGTGCCTTTATTCTTAGTATTCCAATAGATGTGCAGGTATTAAGGATTTGTGGCGTTCATGCTCATTTTTGTGGAATCTCCAAGAAGGGCAAGATTTGTTACTGCTAGAATGCAGTAGTAGTGCTTTCTCTTTTAAATTTGCCTAGTCTACATTTTAGAACATGAAACTGAAAGACAGAAAATGTTTCACTATATTAGAATTTGAGAGAGTAGTGGTTTAATGACACTTACTAGCTGTGTGACCCTGGGCAAAACATTAACCCTGTTTGCCTCAGTTTCCTCATCTATAAAGTGAGCTGGAGAAGGAAATGGCAAACCACTCCAGTATCTTTTCCAAGAAAACCCCAAATAGGGTCACGAAGAGTTGGACATGACTGAAGCAAGTGAACAAAGTATGGTTTAATAAAAGGAATACCAGATTGAAAGTTATAGGTCTTGGATTTGAATTCTGCCTCTAACACTTGCTATATATGTGACCTTACCTTAGAAAAGTTGCCACCCCATCAGTAGTATGGTGCTTGGGGGATGGTGGCAGACTGCTGGGCTAGATCACTTCTAAGATCCATTCTTGCTCTTAATGCTCATCTGGTAACTACTAACTAATGAATATCTATGCTTCATGCCTCATTCCTTTATCTACTCTTATGTTAGTTTCAATTGATAATGAAAATGTTTGAAAACACACCATCAATGGTTTTAAACACAGAATTTCAGTTGATAGTTCTGAGGAATATGCATTGCCAAGAAGTGGGGACTGTAAATGTTTTTCCTCAATTTTTCAAAATTGTTCTACCACTGTACAAAGTTTGAGAAATAATGTTCTAACTAAATGATCCAAGAAGGAGGTGTACACTTCTAGTTTTCTTTTTCTTTCTTTTCTTTTGTGGGGGTGAGAGCAGAGAGAGGAATTCTCTTACTTCCTTGCTATTTAGTCCAGTAACCTGAAGTCTTAATGGACAGTATTCTATTCATTTATACTTTTCCTAGCATTTTCTGCAATATATACACACCTCTATTCATGATTATATTTCACATCCCCAGATTTCAGTTGCAAAAGATATTCCATGCAGTTATATATATATATGTATATGTATGTATATATATATATACACACATATATACATGTATATATATATGTTGAGCATCTACAATGTATGACATGGACATTTCCATAATGGATATAAAGATGATTAATATCTAATCTGTGCCTTCAACTGTGTTACAATCTAGTTAGTTGGTCAAGATAAGAATAAAAATAAAATTAATGGGAATTAAGTTAGTAAAAGATAGGATGTGATATGTCACAGAAAATTTAGCAATTCTATGGAGATTCAAGAATTTGGAAAGATGATATTCAGTATAGTGTCAAGAAAGAAAAGCTTCATCAAATAGTAAAATCTGATCTAGGCCAAGATGGATTTGAAGAAATTAAATAGCTAGAGATGGAGGGAAGAGGGCATTTCTGTTTGAGAAGATATCATCAGTAAAGGTATGGAAGAAAAAAATTATATGTTTCCATTGAGGTATTTGATTTGTTGTAAAGATGGAATAAATAAGTTTATATATATCCTTGTGAGAACGTGAACATGTGTGTGAATGTGAACATGTATGCATGCGTGCGCGCGCACACACACACACACCCACACACACACACACACACACATTAGAAGGCTCTGAATGCCAGCAGGCTGGAAAGTTCGAATTCTCTTTTTTTGATAGGGATTGGGGAAACATTGAAGGTCTTTGAGTAACTTAGTAGCATGATTAGAGTTATGGTTGGTCTTACAGTGGTGTATAGAATATTGGGAAAAGGGAGAAGACAAGATCAGTATTGCATATTGTTATAATCCATATGAGAGATTTGACTTAGTAGCAGCAGAGATGGAAGGGAGAAGGAGGAGAGATACAGGGATTACAAATATAAAGCTGTTTTTCTGTTATTATTTTCCTCTTCCTCCATCTATATATTGCATGTTGTTGTGAAATTATTGATCTACTCTTTCTGCTTTCCCAGAGAACCCGCCTTTTGATAAAGGGAAATAAAGTAACTATGTAATCAAGGGGAGAAGCTGAACTACAGATTTTAGAAATGTGCATTATAATATAATTAGCATGTTTACAGTCCTTTAAATGATTCTTTCAAAAGTGGATCTTCATTTCTGTGATGTTAAAAATTGATTTCAGTTTGAGTTTTCATTTGTGAATATACCTGTTCTTCATGTTTATTCTAAACTCTGATATTTAAGTTTTCTTTTTATTCTGTCTCAGGTTTGATGAAGGGAATTGGTTATCATCTTCTGCGTAATTGTATTTCACATGTGAGAATTTAATTATTTAATATCTGTCAATGTTCTCCAGGCTGAGAAACTCATTCTAAGAATTTTATGTAGCTGTCTTCTGGCCTTCTTCCTCTCCCTTGTGAATATTGGTTATGTTGGTGGTGCTTTCTCTTGAATCATCTCCAAGACTGCCATGTGCTCAAAAATGTTGAAGTCCAGACCATCCCATAGTGATACATTAAGGATCAAACTATGGAAGACTGAGCACGCATGTGCTAGGTAATTCCTTCCCAGGTATTTGTTTCTCCTCCAACAGAGAACAGTAGTAGCCTTCCCCTAACAACTCTCCAAGGAATTTGTACCACTTGCTGAGACCAAAAAGCAATTGATTTTAATATTTAAATATCACTGCCAGAGAAAGCCAGTTGCATCCCTCTGGCTTCAGATGTATAACTTTTGCAAGGTTGAAATTTTATAGTAGAAGGCTGTGATGCGATTGGCTAATTGTTGTGATTTGTCAAATGTTACTATTGTGGGAAGTATTTCATTTTTTTCTTGGTTAGGAGATTAACTACTTGGAACTCTTTCAAAATCATTTTTAGTTTTGACACCCTCTTTAAGACATGTTTTTCTTTTTCATGAGCACATATACACATGTGCACCCCCACAAACGTACATACAGCCTTCATTCCTCCACCATAACTACCACCACCCTCTACTTCCAAATCAAAGGAAACCATTACATTAATAACTAAATCTGCTTTATGAACTGTGACAATGAGGGGGAAAAGATATTCTCTGATCCTATCCCTCTGTCTCATCTAAAAAATCCCCCCTGAATTTAATGGAATCGTTTAAAATTAGATTAAGTAAAATATCAAATTAATCAGACATCAAACTGAGAGATGTAACTAATTGGTTAGGCCAATCAAAAAAAAAAAGAGGGGTTTGGGAGGGTGGATGTATAAGACCTAGCATGTCAGATATAGGTTCCTCAGCTCTGTCATTCTGGTCCAGTTACCTACAAAAGCATTGAGGAAGTATTTGATTGACCTTGATACTTTGAAATGTGAACCATAGCTGTTTTAATGCCAGTGACTGACCTTCATTTCTCTGGCAGTGAACTCTGTAGATTTTGGACTCGAGTAGCTGCAACAGCAGGGTTTCCTGAAACCATTACAAGCACTTGGGCATGAAATTCATATTTTTTACCTTTACGTTTAACCATCCCTGCTGCTGAATAGCAGCCCCCACTGGTGCACTGCATTGCAAATCTTGCTGGGTGGCTTCTGCAGCAGTTAGGGCTGCCCCTGCCCCTGCATTTAAATGTTATACTACTTACCATCCCGGCAGTTACATCACCTCATGATAAATAGCAAAACAATTCTACATCCCTCAAGTCTCAGCAGGGCTATAAGTAGGATTTTATTGACAGTGTGGCATTATATTTAAGGGTCACTTTTAAAGAAAAGTGCTACTCATGCATTTATTGCATAACTCTTTTTTTTCCCATTTGTAAAGCTGTTGTATGTGGCTCATTCTTTCTACACATTTGTTTTCCCTTTTTGTTTCTTTTTTCTTTTATTTTTTGTAATTAGCAACTGATAGTAAAACTAGGTCAGTGCAAGAGAATACTTTCAACCTCATTTATACTCTGATTCATGTCTTTTAGACAGATAGGAAATTGCAGAGGCATTGTTGGTGATAAGCAAAGTTTTAACTAACTTAGATACACACCATTCTCCTGAAGCATCTAACATGTGGTTCTTAATTTCTTGTGACACTTATCATGAGCTATTTCCATATTATTTTTTACATTTTCTAGAAATGGACCTGTTTTAGCAACAATAACAGTACATGTTCAATGTAATCCCGAATTGCCACATATTCTTGACATTAAAAAGGTTACTTATTCATTTAGCTTTCATTCAACAGACATTTATTAAACATTGGGAGTGTGTAGTACTGTGGCTGAGGCAGGGACTAGGAGGTGGCGTAAAGATATCTCACATTGTTCCTGCCCTCATGAAACTTACAATCCAACCTTGTGACTTAGTCAGGAAAGTCCTTGCCAGAACAACAAACTAACTACCTCTCTGTCAAGGACAAGTATTCAAATTCTATATCTGAATCACAACCAGGGGAGTACAAAACTCAAGTATAAATGGCCACTGTATTAAAGATTTTAACATAGCTCTAAAAACTGTGCACATATAAAGAATGCCATGCAATGGACACATATATTGTATGCATGTGGATGCATATATGCCTTTATATACAATGCATGTGCATTAACACTATGGCATAGGTATAGGGACCCTTACACAATCACAGTATTATTAAAGGAGGAAGATCAGAGAGCAGTTCTACAAACACTTCAGCAAGATACTTTAATACACCTATACACCTTCCACTATCAAGGATGACACCCCATCAAGTATTAAGGAAACAATATAATTCTACTCTAAGGGAAGTGTGGAGAACAGGTGACAGTAGGATGCTCAGGCAGCTATTGGATGTTTACTTGAAGTCTTTCCAGTGCAAGCCCGGAAGGAATGTTTTAGTGTCCTTAAATGCATGATCTCAAACCATGTGGCATCAATGGAAAGAGCTTTTTCTTTGACTTCTTTCCTCATCCTCTAATCCAGAACTTATTCCTTGTCCTCTGCTGTTGACTTGTCTTCTTTATATCTTCCACAGTATGCGACATAGTGCCTTTTACTTATTAAATATGCTGAATGAACAGAATTAACTAGTGAGATATACCATGTACAAATGTCATAGGGATAAGCATTCCACCTGTAATTTCATCAACTTATAAGTGAGGAAACTCCCTTTACCAAAATGCAGGGTGGCATTTTCTCTGCAAATTACAACCTCACTGAATTGCCTAGATTCTAGATCCAGACCTCACAGAACAAATCCCCTTAATAAAAGGATTTGTTCTGTAAAACTTGGACTCAGTCAAATGGCCATACCCAAAGACCTAGAAGACCACATGTGACCTCGAGGCCCCAGGTTCCCCAGCCCTGGCCTAGAACACAGAGAGGATGAGTGACTTGCCGAGGTCCAGCACAGCTAGAATGTACCAGAACCAGATCTGAACCCAAGGTCTTCCTGGCTATGAGGCCAGCTCTCTATCCACTGTGTCACAGCTACCATGTCCATTTTAAAATCCCTACTGGTTTCTGTCTCCTATTGTAGTCTGCTCTCTTTAGTCTTGATAGAAATATCAAATTATGATCACAACTACAATAGGACAGGTGGTTTTTTTTTTCCATTTATGAAAAACTGATTGCACATCTGTGTTTTTAACTATGTTTGCAGAGACCAACTAAAGACTAGTACCAACTTGAAATACATAAGATAATTATATATTTACATAAGCATACCTATATTGACACATGAAAATATTCATTTTTGCATTAATCTACATTAATTGATAGAAAATTTGATAACAGTAATTGATAGCAAAAAGGTTACTTCTATATTAGATGAAAGATTACTTCTATATTAGAAAGTTATTGGTGTCAGATTTCTTAAACTATGAATAGAACACGATATTATCTGATTAGTAGTCAATTGGCTCTCATTCAGTGCTCTCATTACTGTACCCTCCCTTGGAGGGTTTTTCCCAGTGCTACAGTAAAACAAATAACTCATTCTTCCACAAATAACTCATTCTTTCCATTATCTTCACCTTTTAACATAGCCCTCACCTGAGTTGATCTCCCACTTTCATTTACTTAATGCAGATCTCACTTTGTCAAAGTATTGCTCAATGGGGGCAGCTAGGTGGCGCAGTGGATAGAGCACCGGCCCTGGAGTCAGGAGGACCTGAGTTCAAAACCAGCCTCTGACACATAACACTTACTAGCTGTGTGACCGTGGGCAAGTCACTTGACCCCATTGCCTAGCCAAAAAAATCAAATAAACAAAGTATTGCTCAACATTTCTTCTCTGATAAAATCTTCTATATTCTGATTTTCCTTCATTCTACATCCCATTAGTGTTTCTGACTTTGGTTTACCCTATGTGAATTCCTACTTATCTGTTGAAGCCCAATGCAAATGTTGTCAGGTAGGTGGCTCCAGTCACAATCCAATGACTATTGTTCTGCCATCTTAGACTTTAGGAATGATGACAAATGTGCATCAATTCTAATTCTGACCCCAGAATAATCTAATTGTGTTAGTCAAATTAGTAAGTGTTGATTGAAAGAATGAAGATTTGTATTGTGTGCCAGAAATGATTTCTAGTGTATTCTGACTGGTTAGCTGCCCAATAGTATAGCTTTTACCATAGCATACTATTATATACTTGTTATGTTTCAAACATAATACCAATTTTTCATCCAGAAATTCTACTTGGAAAATGGCCTTTATGGAAGTAGTTGTCCAAACTTCTCTCCAAATCATTTACAATTTTGTATTCTTCAGTTCTCATAACAAGAACACTTTCTTAAAAGAAAATCCTTTATTTCATGGACAAATATTAGCAAAATAATCAATTATGTGAGGTTTATTTTCGTACTGTTTAATTTTTCCCTTTTTTATTAGAGTGATATCAGTGTCTACTCCATGCCCTGCCCCCCCCCCAGTTCCACCATCAACTCATATCTTCCAATCCTGGTACTAAGTGACGTATGCAGACTGTTCCTCCAGCCTTGACAAATACAAATTATGATTGCAACCACAAAAGGATAGATTTTTTTTTCTATCTAGAAGAAGTTGATTGTACATATGTGTTTTCAGCCATGTCTACAGAGATTAATAAAAACAGTGCTGTCTTAAAATATATAGAATAATTTTATATTCAAACATGTATGATTTACTCAATGTGATAGTTCATCTTAAACTTATCCTTCTTGGAAAATAAATGATCCATGATCCAGACCCTTCTTGCTCCTATAAAACTATAACTGTATTATAGAGAATACCCTCTGCTTCTCAAGATGATAATTCTGGAAGATTAACAAATAGGTGCTAGTCGTGGGTCCACTAGTCTATGTAGTCCATTACCTATGTGACTTTGGTCAAGTTATTTAACTTCTCTGAATTTATTTCCCAATCCCAGAAAAATGGGTTTAAGGATTCTTGCTGTGACTCCCACATGTAGTTTTTAAATGATATTTTATTTTTTCCCAATTACGTGTAAAAATAATTTTTGATATTTGTTTTTTTTTGTTTTGTTTTGTTTTTAGGCAATTGTGGTTAAGTCACTTGTGCAGGGTCACACAGCAAGTGAGTGTCAAGTGTTTGGTCTGAGGTCAGATTTGAACTCAGGTCCTCCTGAATTCAGGAGGAATTCACTGCGCCACCTAGTTGCCCCAGACATTTTTTTTTTTAATTGAGTTCTAAATTCTCTCCCTCTCTCCTTTCCCCACCTCTTCCTGAGACAGTAAGTAATTTGATATAGGTTATGCATGTACAATCATACAAAATCTGTTTCCATATTAGTCCATATTTTGAAAGAAAAAAAGGAGCACAAAACCTCCACCAAAAATAACATTAAAACATAGTATAATTCGATCTGCATTCAGACTCCATTAGTTTTTTCTCTGAAGGTGGATAACATTTTGCATCATGAGCCTTTAGAACTGTTTTGGGTCATTGTGTTGCTGAGTGTAGCTAAGTTTCACAGTTGATCAACACACAATATTGCTGTTACTGTGTATAATGTTCTTCTGGTTCTGACTTCACTTTGCATCAGTTCATGTAAGTCTTTCCAGGTTTTTCTGAAATCATCCTGCTTGTCATTTTGCATAGCGCAATTGTATTTCATTACAATCATAGACCACAACTTGTTCAGCCATTCCCTAACTGATGAACATCCCCTCAATTTCCAATTCTTTGACATCACAAAAAGAGCTGCTTAATAAATATTTGTGTACTAATAGGTCCTTTACCCTTTTTCACAGAGTTTTTATGACAGGATATGAAAACATGTACTGAACACACTTTGGAAAGTAACATGTTATATGAATGCAAACTATTTATTGTCATAATTAATAATAGAGGCAGTATTGCATTGGAGATAGTCAACCCTAAGGCCAGATAAGCTGGGTTCTCATCTCGCATCTAAAATATACTGACTTTGTGATTCCCAGCAAAGCACCTAACCTTTCAAGTACTCCTGGAAAATTTTTGAGACAAAAATTGTAGAACATTTTATACTCTTTAGTGGTAGAGGGAGTAGACTCAGTTACGTCTCTCTGTCAATGAAGTCAAGGTTCAGCTTCCAACCCTGTGGTTTTCCTAAGGGGGAAAAATTCCTAGTGATTATGCACTACTATAAGCTTTACAGCAGATGTGTCAAATTCAGATAAAAAACAGGGATCACTAAACTATATATAAGGATCCCTGTGGGCCTCCTAATTTGAAATGTAATTTTTAAAACAGTTTTAAAATATGTCTATGTTTTATCATATTTTTATTTATTTTGTTAAACATTTCCCAGTTACATTTTAAATCTAATTTGGACCATACTTGGGAGTGTTGTGGGCTGTATGTGGCCCATAGGTTACATATTTGACATTTCCAGTTTATAGAATGCTTTCACATGTTATCTCCTTTGTTCCTCACCACAGCCATGTAAGTTAGGTGTTAACAAAAGCAGACAAAGTTTAAGTGACTTGCCCAGGGTCTCATAGCTACTCAGAGTCTGAGATAGGATTTGAACTCAAATGTTCCTGACTCTAAATCTCATGTTCTCTATCCATTGCACCACCTGGTAGTTAGCTTGTGTGTTAAGAGTTCCTTTGTTTGAAATTCAGGTTCAATCTACCCAGACAGAAGATTTCATCATACCTCTCAGAAGAGAAGCAGATTGACAAGAAGATCTTATAACTTGAGGACTAAAATAATGAATAAATCTGCCCCCAAACTCCATAAAGGAGAGCTATCTTTTCATATGTATTCTTTTTTTTTTTAAGCCAAAGACAACGTTTATTACAACATCAATCAGGGGTGGGTGAGATTTAAAGAATCCACCGTATTGGCCAGACTCTTAAGGAATCCAAGTATTTGTGTCAGTAATACAAGCAGGCTAGATCTTAAGAATCTGAGCCTCATATCTATTCTTTGGGATCAACCTTGTTCTTTAGGATTTTGCCACATTGATCCTCAATTGTCTTGTGGATGTTCTTTCCATTGACATTGATGTTGTCATTGCTTATATTGTCTTCTGGCTGTGCTTTTCTTTCCTTTTTATCAGTTCATACAAGTCTTTCCATGGTCCTCTGTATTTCTCACATTCCTCATCTCTTACATTATAGTAACATTCCATTACATGCTTGTACCCATATTTTCTGAACTAGCCAAAAAAGTAATAGACTTTCTTCATCCACTTAGTTTTTCCTGTGTGGTTGATGAGTTGGCCAAACCCTTTTCCTTGGTTATAGATCTCTTTGAGCAGCTTCTGCAGTGTTCTGTAGAATGATTTCATTTGCAATTGGGAGCATTTGTGGGTTTTCATAATGCACTGTATTCTTTGATTTGGATTCCTTGATTTCATTGACAGAGCCATATCTCTTCCATCGCATTGGCAAACACTTTTGACAAGAAGCATACATCTCTTTGTTCTGTTCCTCATCTGATGTTTATGATCATCCACTGAAAAAGATCTTTATATCTTTCAAGGAAACTTGTACAATTTTAATGTGTGGATGGGGAAAACCTTATTAAAAGAAAGTCTTTAAGGGAGTGTATTTTTGTACTTGATCAAATGCCTTTAAAAAATAATAAAAATCTAGACCCAAACAAGTTGGGACAAAAACAGGAAAAGGAGAAGTGTAGATTGGATTGCCTTTAGGAAATTGTGAAAATCCTTTAATTATACTCTATTACTTCTTCCTGGAACAAAGAAAGTCCCATATTTTAATACGAATATTCTTTTGGTGTTAATTACATCTCTTATGAGTTATTAACACAACATTATCAGAATGAACAAGACAATGAGCATGGAACAAATACAAAAGAATATAGCAGCATATTGTTTGATAAGCCCAAAGACTCCAACCACTAGAGAAAGGATTTATTATCTAACAAAACCTGCTGGGAAAACTGGAAAGGAGTCTGACAGAGATAAGATATACACTATCATCTTTCTCTATATACCAAGATAAGTTCCAGATGGATACTTGGCCTAGATATAAAAGGTCATATCATACAAAAAAAAAAAGGAGAGGAGCAAGGAAGGAAATAACTTGTACAACTATGGGTAGAGAAACAATTCACAACTAAAGTGATGGCTAAGATCAAGAAACATAAAATGCATAATTTTAATGATGTCAAATTAAGTTTTTTACGAACAAAACCAGTTACAATTAGAAAAGAAACTGTTAACTGGGACAAAGTCTTTGAAACAAATTTCTCTGATAAAGGTTTGATATTCAAGATATATAAGGAACTAATTCAAATATAAGAATGTCAGCCATTCTTCAATAGTGAATGGGCAAAGGGCATGAAATTAGTTCTGAAAGGAAGAAATTCAGACTATCAACAGATATGAAAAAATGTTCCAAATAATTAATAATTAAAGAAATGCAACTAAAACTCTGAGCTTCTACCTCGTATCCATCCACAACAAAGGGATTGGAGAGTCTGTGAGAAAAAAGATACACTCTTGGTAGAGTTGGTCCAGCCATTCTAGAAAGCAATTTGGAACTATGCCCCAAAGGGCACTGAACTTTAGATATAGTTTCAAATAGCAATATCCCCAAGAATTCAAAGAAAGATGAAAAGGACTTATATGTATGAATTCTTTCATAGCACCTCTTTTTATTGTAGCACAGAACTGGAAGCTAGGAAGGTTATCATCAATTGGGGAATTGCTGAACAAATCATGGTGTAGTCATGTAATGGGACATTATTGTACTCTAAGAAATGACAAAAGAGATGACATCAGAGAAGCCTGGGAGTACTTATATGAACTAGTGCAAAGTGAGGTGAACAGAACCAAGAGAACAGTTTACATAATAATAACAGAATTATTTAAAAAAAACAGGTTTGAAAGCTTTTATTATGTTCAGTGTAATTATCAACCACAATTTTAGAGGACCAATGAGAAATCATGCTATTCACTTTCTGACGGGAAGGTGATGGATTCAAAGTACAGGATAAGACATACCTGTTTCATGTGGCCAATGTGGGAATTTGTTTTATTTGACTATGCATATTTACTGTGAATATTTTTTTTAAATTGGGGCAGGGAGATAGGGGAGAGAAGAGAGAGCAATAGGAAAAAATAATACAGGATCATTACAGCATTTTTTTAATTGCACAGAAGAAAACAGAAGGAAGACTTGAAGGCCAGGAAGAAACACTGACAGATGGGACAGTTTATATTGAATTTCATATATAATTTAGATGATTTATATCTATCTATATACAAATAGGTAACCAAAACAATTAAGGAACCTCAACAACTTAAAATAAAAAATGTCAGGGAAATGAAAAGTCAGGGGAAAAATGTGGGCGGGTCTTGATGCAAGAGTTGAGAGATAGCAGGTAACTAGCCACCCTGGAATCATAGTAGGAAGAGAAGAGGGGGAAGTTAAGAAGCATTTATTAAGTATCTTTTACGCTACAGCCACTGAGTTAAGCACTTTACAAATATCATGTCATTTAATTCTTACTACAACCTGGGAGATAGATGCGATTATTATACCCATTTTACTGTTGAAGAAACTAAAGCAGACAGTGGTTAAGTGACTTACCAAAGGTCATACAGGTAGTAAACTGAGACAGGATTTGAACTCACTTCTTAACTCCAGCCCAGCATTCTATCCATATAACTGTCTTCAATCTTGAAGGTGTGTCTCCAAACCCTCTTTAGCTTATGACTCCATCTAGTTGTTTTTTTGTTTTGTTTTGTTTCCCCGCCTTAGGGATATCAGAATCTGACTAACATCTACATCTCTCTAGCAGAAGAAAAATGATCTAGAGTTCCAGTATACTCCGCTAGATTAATTAAACGGTGAAGACAAGCTTTATTCAACTTGATGTAGACGGGAGCACCTGAGTAATTGTTCCTCACCAAAGAGGAGAGTCTCATACAAATGAACTTTGAGGCTCTGGTTGCTTTGAGGAAAGCAGACAACAAAATGCAAAGGTATCCACGCCCTTGAGAAGTCAAGCTGTCTAGACACCTGTCCTTCCCTTTTCAATGTCCCATTGCCTCTCAGAAATTTATAGAATCTTGGAGGCAGCTAGGTGGCGCAGTGAATAGAGTACCGGCACTGGAGTCAGGAGGACCTGAGTTCAAATCTGGTCTCAGACCAGACACTTGACACTTACTAGCTGTGTGACCCTGGGCAAGTCACTTAGCCCCAATTTCCTCACAAAAAAAAAGAAAGAAAAAGAAATTTATATAACCTTCCAGACTTATAGTACTTCCATGGGTAGACAACTCCAAAAGAGGTTAGGATTAGTGTTTTCTGTGGAGTTAAGTATAACCATCTCTCACCACCTTCACCCATCACAATCATAGAGCATTGAGTAGTCAGTCTCAACCAATGATGAGAGTCTTATGCAACTGGGCTTTGAACCCTTGGCTATGCAAACATCTTTCTTCTCATTGAAACCTACAACCCAAGGAACTATACCAGATTTATAATATCCTATGTGCCCCTCCTGTCAAGGAAAAAGCTGTCAGGTTGTTAGAGAGTGAGGTAGTCATAGGGGAGGATTCAGTGATTTTCTCCCAGGTTTAGGAGGATAATTGGGTAAGATGATCTGGAGTGTTCACTTCACCAGCCTAGTTTCTTCCAAAAATCCAGCATTACCTATATAACTCAGTTATAACTGAGGAGACACCTTACACATCTGAGAGGAGCTTTACTGGGTAGTTTCTTCATTCTTTAAATTTTATTTAACTTTCATTGTGCACATTTTTACATAGACCTCTACAGTGTTAAATCCTGAATCATGTAATATTCTCGTGGTCTTCACCAGAGGATGCTAAAAATAGATGTGATTGATTTATGACCCCAGTGTCTTCAGTGTAGTGCCATGAAGAAAGCCAGAATCAGCACTGGAGTCAGTAGATGCAGATGTGTTTATTTCAGATCAATAAATGGGTTCACGTTCATGGACCCAAGGAATCTGGGTGTGCAACTGAGGAATCATGGAGGTTTGTAGTAGACTGATTTCCAACGAACTGGATCAAAAGGATTATGTCCTATATTAATTCCATCAGCCAAACTATTTATACTGTACTGTTATCATGCCCCCACTTTCCCTTGACTGAGATGAGATAATCATGGCATCACTTTTGTTTGTTGGTTTGTTTGTTTCTCAGGAATCATCTTTGCCTAAGTCCTGTCTTCTTCTTTAACATGTCCCATGCAAGGCTTAGCTAAGCAGAGTCTTGTTTTGAAACAGGCCTGAAGGCTTCAGCAAGGTTATGAGACTTGACTGTATTCCTATTTTTTTTTTTTGTGGAACTAACCTAGATGAAAAAGCCTAGTTTTGTAGGTTGTTCTTCATCTTTCACTGTCAAAGAGGACCAATGACATCAGGAGAGTGATATCTTGATTTGCAAGTGAGTTGGATTTAAGTGAGGCAGAGCTGTGAAAAGTCCTCAGCCTCACTCTCTCCTCCGGAGTCATCAGAGTCCAGTGGCAAGACATAGGTCAGGGTGACTGATGATGGCCCAGGGTTATGTATGTATCATGTCCCAGAAAGAGTACAGAGCTGTTTGCTACTGCTAACTTCCCTTCCCAGTTAATTGACAGAACTTGCTCTGCATCTCCATTAACTGTGGAGATGGAGACTGTGCTGAGCTGCATTGACTGGTGGTTTTAGGGGTGCGGAAGAAATCATGATGCTATTAAAGTTGTCTCTTCAGATTCTTCATTTTATAAATGAAGAAACTGAGGCCCAAAGAGGTTTCAGGCCTGCATAGACTACTATACTGACGAGGCTGCTGACACTTTGTTTCTCTGCTATACATAGCCCACTTCACTCTATAATCATAAATGTTATGCAGTCATTGCCTTCACCTTGTGATTCAAACCCAAGCATTGATCAGCTTCTCTGGTCAGGCTAACGCGGGAATCAGTATAATCGACTTGTTTTGTGACTTAGTTCTTCCATGTCATCATGGTAACTAGGGTAACACAGTAGGCCCCTGAGACAGAGGGGTGTCTGTGGGTCATTCCAAGTATTTAAAGTACAGGCAGCACAATAGCTGACATTACCATTTGCAAAGCACATCTCATACCTTAGCCCCAGAACAACCCCTGAGGTCAATGCTATTATTATCTCCATTTTACAAATGAGAGAGGTAATGCTGATAGAGGTTAAATTACTTGGCCAGGTCACAAAAGCTGGTTAGTGTCTAAGGTAGGATTCAATTTCAGTTCCTTCTGACTCCAAGTTCAGTACTCTATCCATTATATGGTGGTGTCTCCAAACATTCATTTTTGGCACCAAAGGTTAGTTATTGGGTCACGTGGTTATGGGATTTTACTGTTAGGAGGGACCATAGTGGCCATCTTGTCTAACTCATGCCCCAAAAAGAAATTGCTGATATTCTGCACCCCACAAGTAATCACCCAGGTCATGCTTAAAGAAATCCATTGGAGGGATAGAAGACTACCTCCCAAGGCAGCCTATTCCACTGATAGATTATTCTAATTTATTAGAAATTTGCCTCTTTGTAACTTCCACTCATTGTTTCCTCTGGGGCCAAAGTAAACAAGTCCAACCCCTATACCAGCTCCCTAAAAACAGACATAAAAGACATCAGCCTATAATTCTTTCTTATCTCTCTTCTTTGTTCAACCTGTTTGACAGTAGACATTTTCTACCCTCAGAAAGCTCTTACCACCCCACCCTTAGATAAAGGGAATTGGGGCTTTAAGAAACCTTAGATAGCATCTAGCTCTGTTCTTCTTTTTCCGAATAAGAACCCTAAGGCCCAGAGAGGGGAAGTAGCATGTCCAAAGATTGTGCAGATTTTTTAAAGTAGCAAAGCCAAGGTCTGAAACCACATCTTCTGACCCCCAAATCCAGTCTCTCCAGCCTATCCATGCCTCCTCATTCTATATGACTCTTTTCTGTGTACCACAATAGTTTACTACAGGCACATTCTTCTTTTTCTTCTAAAATCTCAAAGACATAAGTGTATTGGAAGGGCTCCAATGATCTTGTTCTTACCACATGACAAGCTCATGACAAGCTCATCTTCATTTTTGATTTTATGGTTTCCTAGTAGTATTCTTTATACCCAGAAGAATTTTGTTCTACCATATAGATGCTTAAAAAAATGAACCAATAAATATTAAGCACAATACAATTTTGTTTTTGCTACATCTTTCACTGAATTGTGTGATGTGGTCTCCTGTGGAATATTGTTTGTGAAAGCCTGCCTATTATACCTAATGATACTCATCAAGGCTGTCCTTGTGCAGATTGTTCTAATAAAAATTTTATATACATGGGAAAATAAGCATATAGGCTTATAGCTGTTGGTGTTCTCTCAGTCTTCTTTTTAGTTTTTTGATATTAACAAAACAGAAGATCTCATCCATGTCTTTGGTGTCTTACCTTCCTTTAGATATCCTGTAAATCAGTGCCTCATAATAATACCACTTGTAGCCCAAATCTTTTCTATGTACATTTGTGTCACCTAGCTACTTTTTGTCATCTTTGTTGTTTTTATTGAATTAATATCCTCTGTGTTGTAGATGAGGAAATTGAGACAGAAAGATTCTCACATAGGTAGTAAGTGTCTGTCTGAGGCAGGTTTTGAACTGAGATTTTCCTAATTCCAAGTCCAGCACTTTATCTGTTAAATCAATTTCCTGTCACAGTTCCTTTGTAAATTTTATATCGTCTGTCTTCATGTCTTTTCTTTTGTCTATACCTTATTCTTATCATTATTCATTTCCTTGAATGCATAAAAATGTAGGTTTTTTTAAATTTAATGCCACCTATTTTTCTTATTTTTGTTATTTTTTATATTTTTTGTTATTTGTTTATTTTTTATATTTTTTATTTTTTTATTTTTTATGTTTTATATGATTTTTTAAAAAAAAACTTTAACATTTCAGGAATTAGCTCATTCAGGATTGACATTAATATCAGTAACAAGCGATTCTCTAGCTGTTAAAAACAATTTTATTTTTGTGATGTTATTTGGGGGTTAACACATCTAGTTCCTGCCAATTATTTTCTCAAAGACAGTATTCATGACAGACAGGTTTCAGCATCTTATGTCACCTACAGGTTACAGGCTCCTATGCTGATTAATATTTTCCAATCTGTTTCTCGGCGTCCTTACCTGTCACAAGTGTTGTCTTATCAAGGTACATATGTATTTAATTTGTAGAGTCTTCTCGAATTCTTTGTAGATCTTCTCTACTGTACTTCATCTAAAAACGATATTGGTGAACGAGCTACAATTATTTTCATGGTGTCTTTTTTTTCCTTTTTTCTTTTTTTCTTTTTGGTGAGGCAATAGGAGTTAAGTGACTTGCCCAGGGTCACACAGCTAGTAAGTGTTAAGTGCCTGAGGCTGGATTTGAACTCAGGTCCTTCTGACTCCAAGGCTGGAGCTCTATCCACTGTGCCACCTCATCACCCCTTAGCCATGCCTTTCTTAATATAGCCCAAGATCACATTAATTTGTTTGGCTACCAAATTAAACAGCTGATTCATATTGAGTCATCTCAAAATCTTTATCAGATTAATTACTGTCTAACCACTCCTCTCCCATCCTGCAAATGTGAAATTGATTTTTGGGCAGAAATGTCAGACTTCACACTTACCCATATTCTTTATTAGATTCACATCCAATTTCTAGTCTGTCAAGATATTTTTGGATCCTGACTGTCATTCAGTGGGTTAGCTGTCCCTCCCAGGTTTGCGTCACCTGCAAACTTGAATCTTTGACAAAAATACTGAATGGCACAGTACCAAGCACAGAACTCTGGGGCTATCTGAAGACCCCCTGTTATATGAGTCCAGCCATTCAACCAGGTATGAATTCATTGAATTTTGCTGTCTATCTTCTCCAAAAGTAGTATTGTGATTTCTTAAATAAAATCTAGATAAAATGGACCTACAACATTTTCTTAATCTACCAGTTTAGTAACCATATGGAAAAAGGAAATAAGTTTTGTTTAGCATGAGCTATTCTTCATGAGGACAAGCTGATACTTTTTTTTTATCACTTCTGTTTCTTAATGTTCACTCACCATTTTAAAAATAATTTGTAATAGAAATGTTCTAGGAATTGAAATCAAGGTCACTGACCTATAGTTTATTGACCCTTTCTCTTTTTAAAAAAATTTGGACACTTGCCATTCTCAAATCTTGTAGTTCTGCCATTTTTCATAATCTTTTGAATAATACTGACAGTGTCTTGGCAATCACATTTTCCATTTCTTTTATAATTTTTGTCACTATGTGGAATGTTTCAGAAATTATTGATGACACTTGTTGCCTCCCATGCCATGAAAATCACAGAAACAGAATGAATCTCTCTTTTGTACTTCTTCACTTATGATGAGTGTGATATTTTTAAAAATATAATTTCCACCCAAAAGAAATTATTCTTGAACATTTAAGATCTTTTTTTCCTCCAACTTATAAATGAAGATTGCACTGTCCTACAAATGTTAAATAAAAATCATATATTAAATCAAATTAAATAGAATTCAATTCAATAAGGAGTCACTATACACAAGGTAGCATGACAGTGGATAGAGAGATGTCTTTGGAATCTGGGAGACCTGAATTTTCATCCTGTGTTAGAAACATATGGTATGAGCTTGGGCGAGTCCCTTAACCTTTTAATGACCCAGACAACTGTCTGATATCATAATTTGCAGAACAGTTCATCAGCATTGGTGGAAAAGGGTTACCAGTTTTCATTGGTAGCAGGAGGTTTCCTCATTTGTGGCACCCTACATCACTAAACTAACCAACAACAAGCTATAAGGCAATATATGTAGACCAAAACAAAGACACAAAGTTCCTTGCACTCAAAGAGCATATATTTTACTAGATCTGTATCAATCATAAAATAGTATTCAAACCCCAAATATCATTTCCCCCCTATTTTAAGACTTGCTTATTAATTAAATAGGGGAAATAAGTGTCTAATATTGTATTTATTCAGTCAGTAAACATGTAGCCCCTATGAAAGGCCAAGCACTGTGCTTTGCACCGGGGAATACAAATGAAGAAAAAGATGGTCCCTGCCCTCAAGGAGCTAATGATCTAATGTGGGTAGACAGCACACAAAAGGAAGCTGAAAAGGAGGAGAGGGAGAAGAATGTACCTCATATAGGGGTATGATGAAGGAATCCAAAGGAGTGTAGCTGGAAGAAAAATGAAGAAATGGCTAGCCATGGTGTCCTTCTTAAGTGGAGGACTCTTTACCCCTTAAATTAGAGAATAGCCGGAAGCATAGAGTCCCTAATAAGGTGTGAGCATCAGGGGTGATATAATCCTGCAGAATGAAGAGGTTCCTGGGGCATGACTGTGAAGTCCAGAGGATGCAGCTGTATGGGAAATGAAGAGATGCCTTATCTGGGCTCCCTCCTTAAGTGGAGATTCTAGGAGAAACTCTCTACCATACAGAGGGTTTCCGGAATCAGAGGATACCAGAAGTAAGAGAAACTCTCCTAATGTTACCATTTCCTAATGCTGTTAATGATACTTAACCTAGTTATGTATCTTGAGATCAATTTGATCAACATGAACATCCTGAAACTTCCAGGAATCACATCATCCACAAGCATAAGGAACTGAATATCACTGTCAGTGTTACTGAGCAGTGTGATCTCTTCACTTGTTATACTGATTTTTCATGCATTTTTGTGGGGGGGGGGGGGGAAGGGGAAGAGAACTTTTTATTAAAAAAGGGTAATATTTGCTTAAAATATGAGTATTTTAAAAAGCACCACATCGATCCGTCAAAGCAGGTATAGAGCATCTGAAAAGTAGATTAAAGAAGTTTAATCTGTTCCTACAACCCAAGAAAACCAAGTAGGGATATTGTTTCTCTAGCTACCCAAATAGATTATACATTGGAGTCTTTTCAAACTGGTCATATCCTTTCTTAAATTTAATTTTATTTTTTTTTCTCTTTTGCTTAGGCTTTTCAATATTCTATATATATTCACCCAACCCCAAAGTTACCAAATTTTCATTGTTAGATCTTCAATTTTTTATGAATTTTGTAGAAATGGAATCAAGACAGCCTATTGATATATCTTGGTTCAATACTAGAAAACTCAGTGCATCAGGTAGCTGATTTTACAGGGATTACATGATTCACTAGCGGACAGATCCTTAAATATTTAATTCCTGGGACTTCTGAGTTCCGTGTGCTGACTGAATTGGTTAGCTGTGCAAAGATAACCATGCTAGATTTTCCTTCCTTGGTTAAGAAACATGTAGGTTCTTTAGGTTTGAGGTTTTTGTTTTTTTTTCCTCTGAGGAACTTTATGAAGTAATCTTTCAAATCATTAAATCAATAGATTAAGTAAATACTTTTATCATATTATAGACTTTTATGCCACAGTATTCTAGTATTCTAGGAAAAGTCATAAAATGTAGAAAATGTGATAACTGTGTCACACATATTGCATTTCACAGATCTGTCAGTGTACTAGGCTAATCTTATATTCCAATATGATATTTTTGGCTTTTTTCAATTCCAAATCCATATGGGTAGATATTTCACTAGGGGAAAAAAATCAAGCCTTGAACTTCTCTTTTTGTGCCCCTTTCTGAATTATAAGTAGATGAAATTATTCCTTTATTTTTCTTTAAACTTTAGCTTCAGAAAAGATGAATTTATCTTTCTATAAATACACTGCATTGCACTGCTGAGTGATTACCACCATCAGTTGCATCTTGTCCATTGTGATTTCTATTTTATTCACTGCTTATTTTCACCAAAGAACTAGCAGAAGGCATTGAAAAAAAATCTCTCCACCCCCAGTCTCACACAAAGTCTGTTTTTCATTTTTTTTGAGATTTCCACATACTGCTTGTAACATGCATTATGGTAATGTATCTCTTTTATTAAGAGTAGGAGTTGATGTGTATAACATAAACCACGCTTAATAATCATGATAATAGCTGACATTTATATAGTGCTCTAACGTTTACAAAGTGCTTTACATATATTATCTAATTTGATCCTTACTTCAACCTTGTGAGTTATGTTCTATAGGTGTTTCTATCCCTATTTTAAAGTCAGGTGAGCCAACAAGCATTTATTAAGCTCTTACTATGTTAGAGTCTTTGAAATAAGTGCTGGGATGAGGAAATTGAGCCCCAGAGAAGTTGAGTGATTGCCCCCAATCATTGAATATAGAACTTGAAGGAACTTTGTTGTTATTGTTGTTGTTGAGTTGTTTTAGTCGTGTCCAACCCTTACTGACCTCATTTCGGGTTTTCTTGGCAGAGATACTGGAGTGGTTTGCCATTTCCTTCTCCAGTTCATTTTACAGATGGGGAAACTGAGACAAACAGGGTTAAGTAACTTGCCCAGGGTCACCCAGCTAGTAAGTGTCTGAGGCCAGATCTAAACTCTGGAAGATGAATCTTCCTGACTCCAGACCTGGCATTCTATCCACTGTACCACTTAGGTGCCAGAAGGGACTCTGGAGATCATCTAGTCTAATCAATCCCCTCATTTTATAAATAAGGAAATTGAGAGCTAAAGAAGTTGTGTTGTTTGATACAGTGGATGGGGCATTGGACTTGGAATTAAGAAGATCTGGGGTTAAATCTTGTCTCGCTTATTAGCTGTTTAATGTTGTACAAGTCACAACCTCTCTGAGCCTGTTTCTTCTATAGAAATAATGATTTCTACCTCCCAGGGTTGGTATGAGCATCAAATGAGATAATATCACCAAAAAACTCAGTGCAGTTTTAAGGCCCATATAATTCTAGCCCAGTGCCCTTCAAGGAAACCAAAGAAGAGGCTATCCAGTGTCAGTGATCCTAGATCCTGCCTTCCCCTCTCCTGAGCAAAGCTGGTGGTGGCACCATCATGGACCTTCTACCGAAACAAAGGAGAAAAGGCAATGATGTTGGAGACTGGGTAGACCAGATCCCAACTCACATCGTATCTAATCTTGCCACACACATGTATCTTACATCACACAAATATATTTTATACCTGTAATTCACATGGAATAATTTGTCAGTACGTTCATAGTAATTCATAAATGATCTTATATTTTCTGATTGTACCTTCACTTGGCTATTTATTTATATAGCTCAGATTTTAGGATCCGGTATTTTGTGACACTGTACTGTTTTTAAATAATAATTCTCTTCTCATATCCCCACCTTATAAAAATGTTTCCCTTCCCTGACTTCTTATAACTTATATACTCTGCACCTCTCATAGAATATGTACTGACCATATATCTACATGTAGCACACACGTGCACTCACACATACGTGCACATACACACACAAACGTATTTGTTGTTTGTCCTTTGTTTTCGAAGAGGACTAGTGACATCACAGGGTGATATCTTGTCTTGTGGTTGAAGTGGATTCAATACATTTTTAGATAAATATACATATATTAGATATATATATATATTTATATAATATATAAATACATATATACATGTATATGTATACGTATATATATGTGTGTGTGTGTGTGTGTATATATATACAAATGTAATTATAAACACACACATACATAAATGTGTATGTATATGAAGATAAGCAGCAAGGGGCATAGTGGTCCCACCTGTAATACGTAGTAGCTGTATGACCATGAGCAAGTCATTTAACTTCTCTGTTTACTAGACAAACATCTGAGAGTCTACATTACTGAGGAGATGATGATCTGTATTGGTGGGGGGAGTTTACCACAATGGAGAATCACCCACACAGAGGACATAACAGTTCCAAAGGAAAGAAGAGGTTCATCTGGCCTTGTGTATACAGAAATGGCTTCAGGGACAAGTCCTGCCTTTGGTACTAAATGACCATAGACCCCAGGACTAGACAACTCAGGCAACCCTCTCAGATTATAAATTACCAATCTGCATCAGTAGGAGTTTTTTCACCAGAAATTCCTTATTCTAATGAAACCACATGTCTAGTCCAATAACTTATAGATACAGTATGGGTATGGATATAGAGATATTGATATAGATAAGAGTAATGCTTCTAATTTGAAGTTCAAGATTTGTGGTTTTAAATATCCCTGGTGCCACAAACCCAATCACAATTCTGTTACCTGTTGTCTTACTGAGTTGAGCTGGATGAAAGAGCTACTTGCAAAAATAGAGAAGTTCTGAGCTGTGTGCTATTTTATTTCCTAGAGGACTAGTGATATTAAGACTTGTTTGGAAAGACCACAAGCTTTAATAGCCCTGCAGTTCAGCCATTAACTCTGGTGGAGCAATTACAGTGTCTCTGTCACCTAAAGGGAAATGAAGTTCTATTTCCAGTCACATGGTCTTTATACCTTGCACTATTCAGACCAGCTGGTTTCCACTGGATTTCAAGATTCCAGTGGAGAAAAAATGGCTTCTTAGTGCTGAAAAACAGAATTCATAGGTATCAAATAGTATTCTGATTAGGAAGCCTGTACTGTAAAAGTGAGACTCAGTCTGGGTTTATAGAAATAAAATGGCTTCTCAGAGTCATTTTCTCAATCCAACAAACTGCAATTTAATGTTTAAAATAAATTACAGAACCTCTTCTTTCCTTTGGAACTGTTATGTCCTCTGTGTGGATATGTCCTTAGCATGAATACAGAAAACTCAATCAAGTTAAAAAGGTATCACTCACTGAGTTTAGAAGAAATAGGTTTTTTTGTCCTTTAATGGAAATTTATCCATAAATTCATGGAAAAAAAAAAAGAAAAAAACAGTTGCAGTTCTGTTTTAGAAAAAGTATAGAAGTTATTTAAATTTTCCTTTGTCAGGAAAAGAAAACACGCTACTAATGAAATGGCTCCAGAAATGGGGGATTTGTTTTATAACATTTAGCCTTTTCAAATTGAGAGCAGCATCCCTGCAGTAACTAAACATAGTAGAGTGTAGAAAAGGTCAAAGAATAGAGAACAGAGTGAATTAAATACAGAGAAACCTCATTACCAGTATTACCAGCCATCTTTATGCACGCTGGATTCTATTATGCTGCAGGTCAAGTATCTCCCTACTGGACTTAGAGAACAGCTGTCTTACGATGGCATAAGTCTTATCCTTGCCCCTGACACCAGTGTTCTGATGGGGTTCCATTTTAGAGTCAAAAGCATAAGTAAGAGAGTACCCTAGGTCATGTCAGTTTCACTATGATTAGCCATCTGCCTTCCCCAGTGTTCTTGGAGCCACATCTGTCCTTCAACAAATTATAGGTACCAAGATAAAATGTTCTAACTTTTTTCTAAACTTTAATAGCACTTCTAGTCTTTTCCTTACTCTGCTTAAATACATACACACATAACACACATATAAACAGACTTAAATGTATTCATATATATCAAGAGCACCTGGTTTGAGTATTATAGAAACAAATACTGTTTTTTGTAGCAACCAAAAACAGGTTCTTTTGTTCTTTTGTGGGTCCTGTAGAACAGTTTACTTAGGTGAAGAATTTGTGGTAAGCAAATGAGTTACTGTTGCATGGACTAGTTAAAATATTGGGATTAGTTTGAAAGACTGCAAATCTTAGCCTTTTACAGTTGCGGCTTCTTGCCCTCATCTAGTCTCTTCATTCAGTCTTGTGCATTCCTTTCTTGGAAGGAAGATGGGAAGGACAGCATATGCATTTTTATGTAAGTCTTTTGAGAAGAGGAAATCAGTTGAGTGATTCCCTCTAATCTCAGATTTATTGATTCTTAGCATGGATAGAATACATTCTCCAAGTTTTTAAGTATCTCCTAAACTCCTATTTTTTAAATGGTTATAGTGTTTGTGGTGTGTGTACAATGTATCCCCAATTAAATGGCAAGCTCCCTGACTTTCAGGATTTGTACCCTTCACTTTTTTATATTCCTCTGAAGTGCTTCTAAGTATTCAGTCTGAAAATTGAAGGAACTAGACAGTTGAACTCTAAGGTCCCTTTCTATTTTATTTTATTTTATTCTATTATATATAATACTGCCTTTCAAGCAAGGTTTTATTTATATAGCAAAAATCTTTCTTCTCAAATTAAAAGAAAGAACATCATTAGAATGATGCCAGTTTTCATAATTTCAGCAAGGGAAGTCAGAAGCTTAGAATTCTTAACCCTATGTTCATGAGCTTCTGAAAAAAGAACAACAACAACAATTTGATGATTGTATTTCAATATAATTGTTTTGTTGTTGTTGATGTTATTAAGTCATGAGCAACTATTTGTGACCCCATTTGGGGTTTTCTTGGCAAAGATAACTGAAGTGGTTTGCCATTTACTTCTCCTGCTCATTTTACAGATGAGGAAACTGAGGCAGACAAGGTTAAGTGACTTGCTCAGGATCACACAGTTAGTAAGTGTTTGAGACCAGATTTGAACTCAGGAAGATGAGTCTGACTCTGTGCCTTGCACTCTATGCACTGTGTCACCTATCTGCTCCATAATTGTTTTATGTATAATAATTGGTTTACTTTTTAATCTTATGTATTTTATTTTATACATGTGAAATCATTATTCTGAGAAGGGGTTCATAGGTTTCATCAGACTCAAAGGGGTCCATGATACAAAAAAGGTTAAGATAAACCTTGATATAATTCACCCTGCATGTAACCAAGGATGTCTTCTACAACATGCCCAACAAATGAGCATCCAGCCTACTCTTAAAGACCTCAAATGAGGATTATCCCATGACCTTCTGAGACAACTCATTCCACTTTTGAATACCTCTATTACCGAGTTTCCCTAACATCAAGCCTAAATGTTTTACTTTGCAAACCATACCCTTTATTCCTGGTTCTCCTTTGTGGGGTCAGACTGAATAAGGGTAATACCTTTTCCACAGGGCTTCATAAGAGAGGAGAGTTCTCCCAATACTTGAAGATATGCACTCTTCCCACAGAAACTCTGTGAATCTGTAATAGTGCACCCCAGATTTATATTCAAGCAAGTCTGAAACTAACCTTCGTGTATCCAAGCTTTACATAAAAGCAGACTACTGTATATCCATAGACAGGTAGAGGAGCATTCTAGACTCCCTTATTGCTCTTTGGCAGAAGAAGAACATAGGACAGCCTACATGGCTAGCTTTAAAAGAACACAAGGCAAAGCTCACAGCAAGACAGAAGAACTAGTCCCTCATCATCTTGAAGTTCTTCTTATTATGGTATGGTCATGTTAGGTCACTGGTTCCTATGTATGTATCTCTACTGCTATTATTCAGCTCTGTTCCAAGGGTTACTCAACCTTTGTCAGGAAAAAGTCCTTTATTTATTTGAAGGGGTCCACCAAGGTCAATGCGCAGAAAACCACAGCCTTCTATCCAGTCCATATGACTCATTGGGGACCAGATCTCCAATCAAGGGATCACGCCCTATCCATGATAGAAAGCATATAGTCCCTTTCAGAGAATCTGGCAGTGAGTGCTGGAGATAACATGAAAGTTGAAGATTGAGTGCTTTATGTGAAGAATAAGGAAGGCCAGCTTACCTGGTTCACAGAGTACAGGAGGTAAAAAAATGTATAATCAGGATGGAGTTAGGTTGTAAAGAACTTTAAGGTACTCATTAGAGAAGTTTACATTTTATCCTATAGGCAATAGGGATCCACTGGAGTTTATTGTATTGGGAGAATACATGGTCAAATCTTACTCAAGGATAAAAGTTTTGGCAACAGTGAGAAAGATGGACTGGAGTGAGAGGTGACTTGAGACAGATCAGTTATCAGGCTACTACAATCATCTAGACATGAGGTGATGACATCACAAGGGCCTGAATCAAGGTGAGTGGGATTGAGAAGTCCAGGATGAGAGTGTGATCGTGAACCTGGGAACCTGGGAAAATGGTAGTGTCTTCAGCAGAAATAGGGAAATGTGGAAGAGAAATGGTTGAGGCAGGGGGAGAGATAATGAGTTCTGTTTATAAATATTAAGTTTAAAATGCCTACAAAACATCAATTTCAAAATGTCTAATAAGAAGTTAATATTAAATTGAAACTCAAAGGTGAGACCATAGTTGGGCATATAGATGTGTGAACGGAAGGGAAGAACCTCGGACAGAGCCTTAGGAAACATCCTCCATTAGAGACCAAAATATGGATGATGAACTAGCAGAGGAGACTTAGGGATGGTCAGATAAGTAGGAGGAGAACCAGGAGCAAGTAATGTTATGAATAACATTCAGGAGGAGAGGGCAGTCAGCAGTGCCCTATGCAGGAGAGACATCTAAAAGGATAATAACTGAGAAAAGACCATCTAATTAGGTAATTAAGAGATTTTTGATAACTTGAGATGGAGAAATTTTAAGTGAATGATCAGGCCAGAAGCCAGATTGCAAATGCTTCACAAAGATAAAGGGAGAAGTAGAAGTAATAATGGCAGATAGTTTTTCTAGGAGTTTGACTGAGAAAGGGATAATGACTTGTGGAGGTGATGTGATCTATTGAATTTTTTTCTTAAAGTCAATAGAGAAGAAATCAGTAGATTTTGAGAAGTGAACGGGAGAGGAGGCAACCTTTACATAAAATGAGGGGATGGAATTAAGGACACATCTTGATAGAAACTTGCCTTCTCAAGGAGAAAAGTATTCTTTTTTAAAAATTTCATTTATTTTATTTTGAACTTGTGATGAAACAAGCATTTCCATAACATAATAGAATAGAGAAAGGTATTCTACTTGTCAGAAGGTATCGAAAAGGAAGATTGAGTGGAAAATTATGTCATCTGTAGTATTGTATTCAGTTCTATGCACCATGATTCAAGAAGGCTATTGATAACATAGAGAGATTCCAGGGTAGGATAACCAGGATTATGATGGGCCTTGAGTCCATGCCATATAAGGAGTACTAGCTGAAGTCACTTGGCTTGGTGAGGCTAGAGAACAGGCTTACCATGTTCAGGGGTACATTATAACTGTCTTCATAAGTATATGAAGAGCTCTCATGTGGAAGAAGGGTTGGACTTATTCTCTTTGGCACTAGAAGGTAGAAACCATAAATAATGGATGGCAGTTACAAAGACATAAATTTAAGCTGAATATCAGGAACGCTTTCTAACTATTGGAACTGTTCAAAAATGGAATGGGCTGCCTTGAGAAGTTATTGGTGTTCTTCAAGAAGAAGAGCACTTGTTGAATAAGTTAAAGTAGGGATTCCTTGTGTGTGTAAGTTGGACCGTATGACTGCTGAGGTCCCTTCTAACTCTCAGATTCTCTGATTCTATTATTTATAGCTTTGAGTGAAGAGAAGAGGAGAATGGGTAACTCTTGGGAAATGGTCTTGATTTTCTAAGTAAATTGAGAGGCAAGATCCCCAATTGAGAGATTGTGGGTCCAGAATGTGGGAGAGACTTGAGATATGCTTTGGTGGAGATTGAGATGGAAGTGTGGGCAGTTGATGCAGTGTGGGCACAGTTGATGTTGGGTACCATGAATTTATGGTTCACCCAGCCATCAGAGCAATGTGAATGGAATGGAGGAGGCAAGTAGTAGAAGTAATCCAGGGCTAGGTTTTGGCAAGGGGAAGCATAAAAAGAACAAGAAGATGAGGGATTTAAGAGTATATGATAGTGTGGAAGTGAATTGATGAGAGGCAAAATGGTATGTAGTGGATCTTAGAAAGTCGTGGATCAAAATTCTGCCTCAGACATTTTTCACCTCTGTGACCTTGAATACATCACTTACCCAGTCTAGGAGCCATTATTTTTGCCTGTAAAAATGAGGAGGTTGGACTCAGTGTTCTCTAAAGGCCCCATCAACACTAAATCTATGATACATGATCCTATAAATTGGCTGTCTCTAGGGTCCAGAATGGAAAGGCAGGAAATTGAAATCAGACCAGAGGTAATGGCCTGAGAAATTACTAAGGGGTAGAGGGACTAGAGAAGCTATCTATTATCATATAGTTTTTGCTTTCTGGGTCTCCCATCTTTACTCCTTGGTCCCCAATTACATGCCCCAGAAATTGTGGTTCTTTCTGGATGAACTAATATTTCGCCAATTTGGCACAGAGTAAATGCTGATGCCCTACCAGCCCTGTGCCCACCAGTTGGATATGTTTTCAAAAAAATAAGATCTAGATATATGATCACCTTTAATTGAATATGTCATGAATTACTGCATTGATGAAGCACTAGGAGTTGGTAGATATGTCATAAAAATAGGACATTTTAAAATATTTCTGTAGCCTCCTCTAGGTCCATATGCACCCTTTTGGGCTTTAAAAGTCTTGGGCTCAGGGGCAGCTAGGTAATGAAGTGGATAGAGCACCAGCCCTGGAGTCAGGAGGATTTGAGTTCAAATCTGGCCTCAGACGCATGATACTCACTAGCTCTGGGACCCTGGGCAAGTTGCTTAACCCCAGTCATCCCCGGAAAAAAAAGTCTTGGTGGTCAGCATAACACTAACTCTTGGCTTTGCTGTTCTTCCATGTAGGTTTCCTTACTTGGTACACTTGTCTTGGGCTATTCTCCAGGAGGCATTCTTGTTTATATTAAATGGAAGTAACACACCATTGCTTGTGAGTTACGGCCTTCACCTCTGTTAGCTTCTTGAACTTGTGTGTTCTGGGGTTTAACCTGAAGTTTAGATTTACTTGAATAAATGGACATCTAGACTTCCCAGTCAGAATTTTCTTCTTCCATAGAGAGCAACCTAATATTTTATAGTTCAGAAAACTACAGTGTCAGCTGCCTCTGTAGCAAAATCCTATTTAATTATATTCAGTTCACTCTATCATGCTTTGGTTGCTGGGCTCTTTTCCAGGAAGAAAGGAAGCTTTTCCTTCTCAAAATGAATTTCTTGTTGGTCTTTGGCAGCACTACAAATTGATTCTTTGTCTGTTTTTTTGTTTTTTTGTTTTTTGATACCCACGGGAGTTATAATTAGGGTCCTTCCCAAGCAGGGATAGGTGAACTCATCCTTGTTTATGGGCTTGTCAGGATCCTCCACCCCTTCTTCACATGTTTGGTGGGACATTAAAATGATTAGACAACTTTCCAAGTATATTTCTCATAATTTTGAAAAACATAAGTGTATCACAGGGAGGTAGAATCCATATGTCACTGATTCCTTTACAGCTAACCCCTCAGGAAGTTCTTTTAAATAACTATTTGCCATATATGTCATTTGAGCTTTTCTTCCGCTTTTAGCTTGGGGGATCAGAGATTTAGAGCTAGAAGGCATTTGACAGGAAATCTGGCTCTCCCTCCTTATTGTTATTGTAGTTGTTAAGTTGTTTTAGTTGTGTCCAACTCTCCATGACCCCATTTGAAGTTTTCTTGACAATGATACTGGAGTGGCTTGCCATTTCCTTCTCCAGCTTTTTTAAAGGTGAGGAAACTGAGGCAAACAGGATGAAGTGACTTGCCCAGAGTCATATAGCTAGAAAATGTCTGAGGCCATATTTGAACCCAGGAAGATGAGTCTTTCTGATTCCAGGACCAGCAATCTATCAACTTCACCATCTAGCTGCCCCAGGAACCTGATATCTAGAAAGGTAAGGTTAAGGGACTTTTCCAAGGTAACACATATAGTAAATGGCAAACCCAGGATTAAAATCAGGTTCTCTGATTTCCACTGCAGCCCTTTGCCTCAATAAGAGAAGTTATTTAATTGGCAAACAATTATATGATAAGCAAGTGAGCAAAGGCTCCCCAAAGAGGAGACTAAACACCTAAGCACTTCTGTGGCTAAAGACCTTAGACTTTGCCTTTGTAGAAAGCATGAGTTGAATACAGCACCCCATCTATCCTCCCCCTCACATTAGCTAGGTGTACAAAGTAGTCTTGCAGACCTATTTCAATATTCAGGAGACACATGGTTTCATCCCTGTGGCTAAGTCACTCCTCCCAGAGAGGTCACAGTGCCTTCCTACCTTAGCAGGTAGTCCATATGAGTTGCTGTGGATAAAACAGCTCCTTGGGCGCAGAGCCAAGATGGCAGAGTAAAAGCAGTGACTTGCTTGAGCTCTCCCCCAAACCCCTCCAAATACCTGTAAAAAATTACTCTAAACAAATTCTAGAGCAGCAGAACCCACATAAAGACAGAGTGAAACAAATTTCCAGTCCAAGATAACCTGGATGGTTGATGGGAAAGTTCTGTTGCACCAGGCTGGGAGAGGAGCGTAGTTCAGCATGGGCCATGCATGCAAAGACTGGACCTCAGTGAACCTGGAGCAGGCCTCAGGGCACTGAATCACTGGTAGGTGTGGCATTTTCCAGACTTCTCAATACACAAATGCCAAAGACAACTTAGAAGATCAGTAGGAAAGGTCTGTCAGAGGAGTGCAGTCTGGCCTGAATCCTGGCACAGCCTCAGGGCAGAGGCTGCTTCCAGAGCTGTTGGCCCATAGATGGTGGAGGGATCCAGTGGCTGATCAGAGGGAGATTGCAGGGATCTCTTTCCTGGTGCTGAGACAGGATTCTCATGCTTTGCCTGTGCTTGGATCAGGGTTGCAGTTCTGAGTGGTGGTCCTGGGGCAAGGAGGAGTGCTGGCATGGTGGAGCTTGTGGCCATGGTAGAGAGGGAATCCCTCTCAGAGTTCCACAGCAGAAAAGAGTGCTTGTGGTCACTCATAGACCAGAGCACAGTCCAGGAAAGGAGTAAACACCTCGCCTTTGATCATACAACCTTGAAAGAACAGAAAATTTACAGGTTCCTAGAAGTATCTCTGAAAACAGTTGCACAAAACCCCTGAAGCTTGGGACAGTACACACTCCACAGTGGAAGCAGAACCCTGTCTTAACAAAGAGTTTAAAAGTCATATAATTGACTGGGAATGTGACCAAACAGTGCAAAAAAAGTCAGACCATAGAATCTTTCTTTGGTGAAAAAGAAGATCAAAACATACAACCAGAAGAAGACAACAAAGTCAAAGCTCCCACATCCAAAGCCTTCAAGAAAAATCAGTCCCAGGACATGGAAGAGCTCAAAAAGAGGTCCAAAAAGCCAATGAGGAGAAAAATGCTTTGGAGAAATGGAAAAGGAAGTCCAAAAGCTCACTGAAGAAAATACTTCCTTAAAAATTAGAATGGAGGAAATGGAAGATCGTGACTTTATGAGAAATCAAGACATTGTAAAACAAAACCAAAAGAATAAAAAAAAGAAGACAATGTGAAATATCTCATTGGAAAAACAACTGTTCTGGAAAATAGATCCAGGAGAGATAATTTAAAAATTATTGGACTGTCTGAAAGCCATGATCAAAAAAAGAGCCTAGACATAATCTTTCAAGAAATTATCAAGGAAAACTGCCCTGATATTTTAGAAGCAGAGGGTCAAATAGAAATGGAAAGAATCTACCCATCACCTCCTAAAAGAGATCCCCAAAGAAAAATACCTAGGAATATTATAGCCAAATTCCAGAGTTCCCAGGTCAAGGATTGCAAATATTGCAAGCAGCCAGAAAGAAATAATTAAAGTATTGTGGAAACACAATCAGGATAACACAAGATTTAGCAGCTTCTACATTAAGGGATTGGAGGACTTGGAATATGATATTCCTGAGGTCAAAGAAGCTAGGATTAAAACCAAGAATCACCTACCCACTAAAACTGAGTATAATCCTTCAGAGGAAAAAATGGTCATTCAGTGAAATAGAGGACTTTCAAGCATTCTCAATGAAAAGACCAGAGCTAAATAGAAAATTTGACTTTGAAATACAAGACTTAAGAGAAGCATGAAAAGATAAACCAGAAAGAGAAATCATAAGGGACTTATTAAAGTTGTATTGCTTATATTACTACATGCAAAGATGATATTTGTAATTCTTGAGACCTTTCTTAGTATTAGGGTGGAGGGAATGTGTGTGTGTGTGTGTGTGTGTGTGTGTGTGTGTGTTTGTGTACAAAGGGCACAGGGTGAGTTGAAAATGAAGGGATGATACATAAAAAATAAAAATAAGGGCCGAAGGAGGATTGTACTGGGAGAAGGTAGAATGGGGTAAATTATCTCATAAAACAGACAAGAAAAAGCTTTTACAGTAGATAGGAAGTGGGGGAAGTTGAGAGGGAATGAGTGAATCTTATTCTCATCAGATTTGGCTTAAGGAGGAAATAACATACACATTCAAGTGGGTATGGAAATCTATCTTATCCTACAGGAAAATGGGGGGGAGGGTATAAGAGAGTGGGGGAAATTATAGAGGGGAGGGCAGATTGGAGGAGGGGTAATTAGAAGCAAACACTTTTGAGGAGGGATAAGGTGAAAAGAGAGAATAGAATAAATGAGGGGCGAGGGATAGGATGAAGGGAAATATAGTTTAGTTTTTCACAACACTACTATTATTGAAGTGTTTTGCATGACTACATATGTATAACCTGTATTGAGTTGCTTGCCTTTTCAATGAGGGTGGGTGGGGAGGCAGGAAGGGAGAGATTTTGGAAACCAAAATTTTAAAAGCAAATGTTAAAAATTGTTTTTACATGCAATTGGGAAATAAGATATACAGGCATTGGGGTATAGAAATCTATCTTGCCCTATAAGAAAATAGAAGGGGAATGGGGTAAGAGAAAGGGGGAGTGATAGAAGGGAAGGCAGATCAAGGGAAGGAGTATTCAGAATGCATGCTGTCTTAGAGTGGGAGGGAGAGGACAGATGGGGAGAAAATTTGGAACTCAACATCTTGTGGAAGTGAATGTTGAAAACTAAAAATAAATAAATTAAAAAATAAAATTAAACAGTTCCTCACCTGGAAGTCAAACTTGTCCATACTGGATTTGGCTAGTTTACAGGCAACAGCCTGATTTGATAATTAATTTATAAAATCATGAAGTGGGGCAGGCACCCCCAGTTCTATAGGTACTTACCAGGAAAGACTACAATGGCAGCAGGAAGTGGGGTTGCAATCACATTTTAATAAGGCACAGAGGGTGTTGGGGTGAGCAGGCACAGAAGGTACAGGGGTAAGCAATGAAAAGGGTACTGAAGCAGACAGTTTGGGGATGGGATGGAATGGTGAAGGAAGGCAGGCATATGAGGAAAGGTGATGGGGAGGAGAAGAGGCACAGATAATCACTGCCATTAACAATGCATTAAGGGGTAGGAACACTAGGCAGCATGGATCTGATAGAGATTGAGGAGTGCTGGGGTAGGCAGGAGGTTTGGGTCTCATTTTATAGGGTTTTTCAAGGGGAACAGACTAACTCTTCTCTGTTATTTTTGGGTTAATTCATTAACATATCCAAATCATTTCAAAATTCTCAGTAAAATTTTAAAGTTCACATAAACACTTCCATTTCAAAGTTATCAGTAATATTTGGTGTTCTGCTGGTTTTATTGAAGATGTCTGGAACTCATCTGAGATTCACATATCATAGGACTAAAGGGGCCTGAGAACAAAGCCTAGATGACTTCCTCTGATTCAGCACATGTGATTTGCAAAATGTGATTTTTGGTTACCATGTGATACAATTTGTAAAATATGCTCCTTTCACCTTTGGGACAGGATGTACATGACTTCAAGGTTCCCCTTTGTAATGGGGAGTAGGGAATCTGCGGCCTCGAGGCCTCATGCGGCGCTCTAGGTCCTCAAGTGTGGCCCTTTGACTGAATCAATTCCCGTGAAGTTTGGATTCATTCACAGGGTCACACTTGAGGACCTAGAGGACCATGTGTGGCCTCGAGGCCACAAGATCCTCACCCCTGTACTATACTGACTAGAAACTGGGGAGGAGACTTGAGGGGACCAGAACAAGATAGAGTTTTTACACAGACCCATAGCTTTTTGTTGGGCTATGGTTAACTCCCTCATTGTTTGCAGGGTTGGTGCTTCATTTGCACAGCTCTTAAGAATCCACAGCAACCTTCCTACCGAGGTATCAGTATAGGACTATAGAAGCAAAAGGCCAAGGTAGGAGTCAGAGAAGGATTCCGCCTACTGCAGACTGGTGTGCACACTCACTCACTGTTGTTGCTTTGTCAAATGTCCAGTTCTCTGGTCTTGATCTGCAGTATTAAATTCTCTTATAGAGTTTTGCTATACTGTTGATTCCACCAGTCTTCTATCTACCCTCCTCCCCACTAGGCTCAGTTGGATTCCTACCTGGTAACCTTTTTTAAACCTATAATAGAAGATTAGAACATGAAGAGCTTAATCCCATCAGGTCAGCACCTGGTTCATATTCCTTCATGTAGATTTGAAATTTTAATTACAAACTTAAAAAAATAAGGGGAAAACTGAGTTCCAAAGTTGTATAACATCATAAGTACTCAAATTGAGGCAGCTAGGTAGTGCAATTGATAGAGTACTATACTTGGAGCTAGGAGGACCTGAATTTAAATCCTACCTTAGGCCCTTATTAACTGTGTTACTCTAGACCAGTCACTTAAACTCTGCGTACCTCAGTGTCTTCATCTGTAAAATGAGGAAATAGTACCACATACCTTACAGGGTTGTTGTGATGACTAAATGAGGTAATGTTTTTAAAGCACACTGCAAATTTTAAAGAAATATTATTATTATTAATTACCACTACTACCACTTCCACTACTACTATTACTACTGCTACTACTACACTAAATAGACCCATGATCTTATTGATTTGGAAGTTTGCTCCACTGGTGAAGATTGCCACCTAACCACGCTTGGCCATCCTATGAAACTCTTGTTCATATTTGCCCATCATACCGGTTCATCCATTATGATAGAGTCCATCCTCAGCTTTTTTCTGACATCGTGAAGTTGCCAGTGGAGCACTCTGGCTGTCCACCTGTCATCTCTCCCCCTCACCATCTGATCTACCCATCTGTTCATATCATAAAATTCCTTGATGACATCTTTTACTCCTGTTTTTCTTTGAAGTTCCTCATTGGTTATATGCTGCAGCCTGCTTACACTCAAGAAGCATCATAAATAAGACATACTTTGATAAATAATAAGTACTGTAATAAAAACAATTCATTGGTTTGGTTCTTCTTCCTTAAGGCAAGAACCCAAATGGAGTATGAAAGACAAATGATCATTTATTTCAAATAATAAATAACCCTATGAGTAGCCTCATCATCTTTACCTGTGAGCTCCTTTGGGCTAATGTTATGCTTTCTTCAACCCCATGGACAGTGTCACTTCTTCTATATATCCAAGAAATAATTGCGAAGACTAAATTCAAGATACTTTTTAAAATTTTCCTTCCTTGAATTTTTTTTTCTTTTAAACACTACTTGTCTGTATCTCTGAATAAAGGAGTGAAAAGGTTAATGTTTAAAAGGAAATTTATTAGTGGACTGCTAGAAATAATTTTTGTGATGCTGAGATTACTATAATGGATTTACTGCTTTCCTGAAATTATAGTGTGTATCTATTTATAATCTAAGAAGAAAAAAGAGCATTTAAAAATATAAAAAATAATTTAATCAGGTAATTACAGTTGATACTTCAGTACTGACCATTTAGAACAAACTGTCTTCGTTCGTCATCTCAGATTCTATCATCCCAGCCACACTCATGTCTCACCCCAACACTGCCCACCTTTTCCACCTAGCCCGCTGTAATTCCCATTCTATTGATAAAAAACTTCCCTTCAATAAGGACCCCTTCTCTCCTACTCCTTTCATCTATTTCCCCTCAGTGAGACCTGCCTCAGACACAGGTACACTTGTATTCAAATCTTTCCTCTGTTTCTGCAACTGAATCTTTCCAAATTCCTTATTTTTTAGTGCCCAAGGCAATTCTCTTAAGACTCTCTGGGCCAGAATAATGGCTAATCTGTATTGGTACCAAGAGTCTCCTCACCAGGAAGTTCCCTTCACAGATGAAATAATAGTCCTAGATCAGATTTCTATTGTGTGTATGTGTCACACAGTTTTTATTCAAGTTACTTATTACCTTATGGAGAAGATAATATCTATTCACATTATATTTAACAGTATAAAACAGGACATAATTAAGTGCCAAAATGATTATATCATGGGATGTGAATATATGTATGTATTTATGTATGTCAAGATAGATTGTGACAGGTATCTATATGTTTAGATGTATATATGTATGTGTGTGTACGTGTACACATATATATGCATATATTTGAATATTTTTACTTATGCTGATAGATTGATTAGTTCACACCCTATGTAGTAACTAGCACAATGCCAGGATTCAAGGATATCCTCAATAAATAACTGTTGAAGTGAATTATGTTATTGACTTTCCAATTCTTTATGTTTCTCTGAGCTGGGAAACTAAAAATTATATTCATGGAGTACCCTACCATAGATCTGGCCAGTTCAGAATATGAGCAGATAACTTCACATTCCTGCAGCGTGGCATTATTGTGAAATCACAATAGAATCTCGTGATACCACCTGTAATTAGATGGATTTTTTGTACCACCAGTCAAATAGAATAATTATCAACATAATTTGAATGTATAATAGCCCGTATAATATGGACTACACCCCTAAAATAAAATATCACTGAAAAGAAAGCTATATATGATTAAGTATATACATTGACGAAAAATTACACAAAAAGTTGGTTATGTTGCATCAGAGATCCCATCTCTATCAAAGCAAATTTGAAGTTACTTTATGCTTTTTCATGCTTTTTCTATTCTATCCTCATCCATATTTCCCCTCATAACTATAGAGGATCAGCTCAGTTCTCTAAGGGCCTTTACCTGGTTCTTTTGGATCTATCTGAGGTCCTACTCCACATGAGCAACCAAGTATAGTGGCTTTTATGCTGCTTTTCATGAAGGGGTCATCCTTAATTCTATGTTGCAGCCTGCTTTTGCGCACTGAAGCTCATTCGTTTGTATCACCACTAATTCTTCTTGGTCTACTTCATTTCCACTTATGTTCTCTACTAGGAACCCCATTGTGACCTTCACTTAGGTTTTACACTAGGTTTTGGGGAGAGACCTAACATCTATAATCAGAGCAATATGACATACTACAAAAGGCACATAAGGTTAATCTTGTACCCCAACAGCAATATTTAATAGAGTTCTCCTCTGAGTCATTATATTTTCTGGTTTCTTGTATCCCTGTGTCATTTCTACCATTGGTCCTGATACTCCTTAATCCTGATGCTACTATTTGATCAGCCTGTCTGATATGCTTCTCCCATGACTATAGAGAATGTAATAGACTAAGTGTGTAGAATTGAATATTGAGTTTTGTTAGCAGTGAATCATGTGAGATCTTGGATAGTGATTGGGATATTGTATTTGAGGGTATTTGGAGGATTTTATTGATTTTGATACATTATCAGTTCAGCCTAGAAAATAGAAATTTCCCGGCAAGAAATAGTCCCAAACCCAAAGCAACAGATGACAGAGGTTTTATTTTGTTTTCTTCAAAGATGATGCAAACCTGGAATAAACTGACTCTCAAGCTTATGTCTCACCTGGAATTTCATTTGAAAATTGAAGTCAAAAGGCCACATTATATTTCTTTTGTATTCTTGTAACTCACACCCACCCAAAGTATGGAAATGGAAAAACCCCAGCTTTGTTAGCTGCTATCTGTGTAACCGTGCTGAAGTCACTTAATCTTTATTGTCCTCATTTTTCCTCATTTATAAAATGAAGAGAATTTGACTAGATAACCTCATAGTTCCCTTCTTGCTCTAAACTTTTGATTTGCTAATGTAATTATTCTTCACAGTATATTGGTACAGGAAATTTGGCCCATGCCTAGTTGTCTAAAAATCTATGCTGGTAAAATTTGCATGAGTTAGGAAAGACTAGAAGATAGTAATTAGTAATTTTAGCTTCTGTTTGCCCTTAGGGCAGTTGCATTAATTGTCCTTCTTTTAAAAACATCCACTGCCCTCTCTCTACAGGCATTCTTCAATTTTACTCAAATGTCTTAATGGCATCACCTTCATTACAGAACTGTGTCAAAGCCAGGAGGAAATATCTTATTGTTAATCTGTCACAAAGTGACATCATACTTTTGCTACATAAATTCTTAAGATCTATTTGTTGAAGGTGTGATTGAATGAAAAATGTGAGGAGGCGTGTTTAAATATGAGTGGCTTCTTTATAACAATAAAAGATCAGTGTGAAATGCTTTTTAGCTCTAAAGATCACTGAGGTTTGGTGAGCTATTAATGACAACATTGCTGTTAATTGTGCCATATCCCAAATTATTATATAATATCCCAAGTAACCTAAAATGTATTTCCTAAAGTTTTCATTATCCTACATAAATGTAGGGATATATATGTGTATACAAACACATATTTTATGTATACACATATATGGACACACACATTATACACACACTGCATTATGTGGACTTTGAAAAAATATGAAGTTAGGGATAATCATGCTATCCTTCTGTATTTCATATGCATGGTAAAATAGAGCATACCTCTCTTCTTCTCCATTGACCTTTGCATTTAAGCAGAGGCAAAGTGAAGAGGCACGGAAGAGGAAAAAAAAGTCTATTTACGTTTGCTCTACTAAGAAAAGTGAAAATGAATAACTCTCCTGACATATACAGTACAGAGGCAAAATATTGTGTGCCAGCTATGGAGACAAAACCAGAGACTAAGGCTGTTAACAGGGCGGCTCCATGTGGAAGCCTCTAATTTTATTCTTTCTGATAGTCTTAGAGTTAAGAGGAGCAACGGTGATACAAGTGATCAATTAAAATAGCCAGCTTAGACCCAGCCATTCTGGAGAGAAATTTGGAACTGTGCCCAAAAGTCTATAAAACTGTGCATATCCTTTGAACCAGCAATAGCACTTCTAGGTCTATATTCCCAAAAGATTTTTTTTTAAAGAAAAGGGGAAAAGGGAAAAGGACCTATTTGTACAAATGTATTTATAGCATCTCTTTTTGTGCTGGCAAAGAATTGAAAACTGAGGGGATGTCCATCCATTGGGGAATGACTCAACAAGTTGTGGTATATGAGTCTGATGAAATACTGTTGTGCTATAAGAAATGACAAGCAGGATGATTTCAGAAAAACTTACACGGACTGTTGTAGAATGAAGTGAATAGGATCAGGACAACATTGTATGTAGCAACAGCAGTACTGTACAGTGATTAGCCATTCTCAACAATACAGTGGTCTAAGACACTTCCAAAGGATTCATGATGAAAAGTGCTATCCATCTCCAGAGAAAGGACTGATGGAGTCTGAATGCACTTTAAAGCATACTATTTTTCACTTTCTTTATTTTTTCCATGTTTTTTAAAATTTATTTTGGTCTTTGTTTTCTTTCACGACATGACTAATATGGAAATAATATTTTGCATGACTGCACATGTGTAACGTATATCAAATTGCTTACTGTTTCAGGGAGAGGGGAGAGGAAGGGAGTGAGGAAGGTAGAGAATTTGGAACTTAAAATTTAAAAGAAATGTTAAAATTGTTTTTACATGCAATTGGGAAAGTTATTATGAAAAAAATAAAATAGCTAACTGTGAATGTAGGGGTCAGTAAATTTGGGCATGGTGAAGTTCAGGGTACTTATAAGTCTTCCCTCCCACTAAGCAGCAAATGCTCTCTAAATGAGTGACTTCTATGGTAAGTCAACTCTGATACAAGAGAGATCAGTGATAACCTACATGCAAAACGTGTTTCTGAAGTCAAATTTATTTGGGGGTGGATTCTTAGTCACTCACCAGATAGGCAAGCCAGAAGGAGCAGAATGCCCTAGGGGAAATAGGAGGGAGTTTGTGCCAATAGTCAAACCACCACCACCACCACCACTTCCTCCTCACAGTCCCTGATGTAAATAGCCCAGGACCCTGAATACCAGGGTCTTGTAAATAGCAGTGATTCTAGATCATTGTCTGTAGCCATCATCCTGGAAAGCAACCCCCGTGGACATCAAAGCCGTTGGCACTGTCAAATGGTTCATCAGCAGAAACTAAATGAATTTATCAGTGGAAATAACGTTAAAAAAGAGGGACTAGCATATGCCTTTAAGTTGTGCCATAATTACAGTGGGACCTTTCCATCTGATTTGCAGTTGAAACCTTCCATAAATGTTATCTCCCCCATTAGAATGTGAGCTCCTTGAGATTAGGGACTGTCTTACTTTTCTATTTGTATCTCCAGTGCTTAGTATGGTGTTTTGTACATAGTAAGCATTTAATAAATGCTTTATTCATTTATTATTTACAAATGGGAAAATTCATGGCTGTTAAGAGTCTCCTTGAGCAGTTTCAGTGTGGGAACATGTTCCTTCAATTTTACAAGCAGTTAAACCTGCTTCACTAGGTCCTCAGCCCCATCACTGATCTCTCCAGAATAAACTGGCCAGTAGGAAACCATCAAAACTTCTTGAGCAGGGTAGTGATATGATCAGACCTATATCCTAGGAATTTGACAGCTGTTTGGAGAATAGATTAGAAAAGAAAGATGTTGGATTCAGAGAGACTAATTAAGATGCTATTATAGTAGTCTAGATGAGAAGTGTTAAGGGCAGAACAGTAAAGATAAAAAAGTATTGAATTTTAAGCAAATGGAACTTCATCCGGAAGATACATTTTATCTGTCCCTTAAATTTTTGTTTTCATTTTGATATAAATATTTCAAGAGATTTTCACTCTTTTTTTGCCCCCACCACTCAGCAACCTCTCCTCCTTTGAAATCCACTTAAACCAAATTTTCTACCCATTCTTCATTATAGTATCTGTCAAATAATTAGCCCAGGTCATTTTCCTTCCTTTCTCAAGAAGTTCAGTTTATGGCTCATATCATCCTCTCTCCCCTAACTCTTTTCCTGGGGGCCCTCAATATTCATATATATGTTCCCTCAAACTTGTTAACTTCCCAGTTCTTCGTCTTCCTCATATCCCATAACCTACTCCTTCACTATACCTCAGTCACACAAAGGGATTGTCACACACTAAATCTCACAATTACCCGCATTTGTTCCTCTTCCCTAAACATTCCCCAACTGACCATAACATCCTACCATTCCTCCTCTGCCCTATGCCTCACTTCTCAATTAGATCACCAATTCCTTGTCCTTTAGTAGTTTGGCTGTTATTCTTCCGTCTTTCTTCATTTTCCTTGCTTTCTAAACCCAGCCAAGTAGCCAGAGTTGCCAACTCTACACTCTCCTTTACTCTTGTCCCCTTTTCCTATTAAATTTGAGAACTGGGCAAAACTCATCATTAAATTATCCCTGCCATCTACCTACTCTTTCTATTCACAAGCAATCAAATATGACTAGAAGAAGTATTTAGGGATAACTACATACAACATAAATTTCTGTTATCCAACTTCAAATGGACTCTTACTCCCCTCTGAAGCTATTAGAATCATAATCTTTTTACCAAGGTTCTAATTTCTCCCCCTACCCTTCTCTCACAGGAGGAACCTACCTCTTAATTTACTGAAAAAAAAATTGATAGCTCTTTCTCCATTCTCTCTTCATTTCAAAATCCTTTAACGTCATCTCTCACTTTTTCCTCCTTTCCTCTGACAAAGAAAAGACCCTTCTCCTTAACTGCGTTGACCCCCTCTAAGTGTGCACTAGCTCCCATCTCCTCCCATGCAGAAGATTGTATCTTCATTCATCCTCAGTCAGTTTTTCTCAAGTCTTTCACTTCTCTCTTTTGATCCCTACTCCACTATCTCCAAACATGTAAATGTCTTATCTTCTGTAAAAACCTTAACTACCCATTTACTCAAGCTTGTCTTATATCTCTCCTCCCTTTCTCAGACTCCTGGGCACAGCTGTGTCTACCTTTGTAGCCTTTACATCCTCTCCTTTAGTATATTACTCATCTATTTACAATTTGGCTTCTGAACATCACAATTAAAATTGTTCTCTCCAAAGTTTACCAACGAGCTCTCAGTTGTCAAATCTGATGCTTATTTTTAATTCAGGCTTCCTTCTTGACCTATCTGCTGCATTTGCCATCATTGACCACCTTCTCCACCCAAGTACTCTGTTTTCTGGGTTTCCATGACACTATTTTCTCCTGATTTTACTTCCTATTTATATTACTGATTTTTCTCCATCTCCATCTCTTTTGCTGATTCATCATCCATATGAAGCACCCTAATTATTGGTGTTTCCCAAGCTTGCTTCTTTCCTAGGCCCTCCTTTCTTCTCTCTTCATTATCTCTCTCTCTCTTTCTGTCTCTGTCTCTCTCTCCCTTCCTCCCTCCTTTCTTCACTCCCTCCCTCTAACCTCTCCCCTCCCCCCCAACTCTTATGGATTTAACCCTCATCTTTCTGCAGATGATTAATAGATCTATATATCCAGTTGCTTGCTGGACATTTCTAACTCTGTCTTAGAGACATTTCAAACTCAACATTTCCAGCTCAAACTCTAAAATTGTCCTAATTGTCTCTCCCCCCCCCAAACCCTACCCTCTTTCAAACTTCCTTATTTCTGTTGAAGGTACTACCTTGCTAATAGTCTTTCAGGTCTGTAAACTTTGCCTCATCATCAGCCCTTTACTTTGCCCCACCCTAGCCATTTGCCACATTTGCCACTTATGTTTCCATACTGACATTCAGTACCTTCTCTGCAGTCATACAACTAGTTCAGGCTCCGATCACCTCTCACCTGGATTATATTGCAACAGCCTCCCTATTGATCCTCCTGCCTCAGGTCTCTCACCATGCCATTGCATCCTATGTACTCTGGCTAAGTATTTTTCCTTAAATGAAGATCTTCCCCTGTAATTCCCCTGTTCAATCAACTTCAGTGGCTTCCTATTGCCTTGATATAAACTACAAATTCCTCTGTTTAGCTTTTAAATTCTTATGCAATCTAGCCTTTGTATTTCTAGTCTCATGGGACAATACCCTTCTTCTTACACTCCATGATTCAGCCAAATGGGATTTCTCTCTGTTCTTTGCACAGGGTACTCCAACTCATTTCCTATGACTTAATACGAGGTCATCCCACAAACTTACAATTTACTGCCTTCTTACCTCCACTTTATGATGTCCTCATTTCCCTTTTTTTTTGTCAGAACAGTAAGAAGCAAGAGGAAGATCATACACTATTTTCTTCATGAAGCTTTTCCTGATCCCTCAAATGTTCTCCCTCCCAGACTCCCTTGTAGATATTTGTACTTAGTCATTTTATATTTTTGTTGCGTATATTTAAGGGAAAGGGGAGTGAATGAGCATTTACATAGTGCCAGATATGTGCAAGACACTGTATCAAGTGCATTTTATAAATAATATCTCATTTAAGATTTTTATATATACGTGGATACATGTTTACATATGAATTCGTTGACTCCTGCAGTAGAATATCAGTTTTTTGTGAGTAGGAATTGTTTTATTCATTTTATTTGCCTGTCATATAGCAGGTATTTATTAAACTCAGTCTCTTCAAATGCGATTATCTGCTTCTCCATTCTGTTTCAACCATGCATAGGAATGGTCACACCCTGGCTCTTAACATTCCCAGTAATTGTTGTACTTCCTTCATCCAAAACTATGACATTCTTCTATCTGAACATAACCTTCTACAATTCTTTGTCTTCCTATGCTTCACCCCTCCTGAACTTCCTCATATTGTTCTCATTTTGAACTTTAATCCCTTCACTCAGTACTTTCTTAACTATTACACAGGCTCTAACTTCATTTTCCTCTTTCCCTGTCTGAACCCTATCTGAATCAGCTCTAGTACTGAGATGAATGAAAAGCCAGGGAGACAGAGTTTTTGGGTAATTAACAATCAATTAATTAATTAGGCTAGCTGATAATCAATAGATGGTCAGTGTCTTTTCTAGGTCAGCGCTTCTTAAACTGTGGGTGGTGAGCCCGTAATGGGTTATGAAAAATTTGGCAACAGTAAAAGGTTTCTGAATGCACAACAATCAAAAATTAATTAAAAGTCAAATGTGGAACGAATCCAAGGTATTTCTGGCAGCACTTGCCTGTGTTGCATCATGCAACTTCACTGCAGCCTTGGTTCTGAACACCGAGCGTGAGCATTTTGCACTGCACGTGCCATCATGCCCATGCAATGCCTGAAATGTGAAAAGGGGTCAAGAGCAGAAAAAGTTTAAGAAGCCCTGCCTACATAATCAAAGACAAAACCATGGAGATCACTGAATGTTTAATACTTTTGGAAAAGGAAGTGCCCCGACAGGTTAAAATCAACCCTGATTAGTGAAGAAGGAATGAGGAGGTGGGCATATTAATGAGGAAGAGGTAGACTAAAAGTCTTAAGCTCCTCCTGCGGAGAAGATGGCTTGATCATGAGTTTCAGCCACCTCCAGCAGTCTGGACAAAGGAATCCATCCCTACCCAGATCATTCTGGTTGGTTTTCTCCTTCATGAGCTGGGCTACCCTAGACTCCAATGGAGGGGTACAAGGACTTGTGCTTAGTGCTTTGAGGCTGGAATTCACCTAGATTAGATTATATTTATACTCCTCTAAACAAAAGTAAGGTCTTCTAGTTGAGTGGGGTCCTGCTTAAGATCCAGGAGAATGTACCTGAGGGCAGTCTCAACTATCAGCAGTGTCCTTTAGACACTGACTGATTTACAGGGGCTTGTCCCTGAATGAGGACATAGAAAGAAAAATTGGTTATTAATATAATAGAATATCTGAATTTCTCTCCCTACACGTCTTTGTATTTATATGTATTCTCTAGATTTATTCTGTATACACATGTATGTACATGTTGTATTTGCCAATAGAATGTGTGTTCCTTGAAAGTTAAGGATTTGGGTTTTGGTATATATTCCTTAGGATTTTGCATAGGGACTGCTTGGCATATAGTAAGCATTTTATCAATGCTTGTTGTTTAACTGATTGAATGATATAGAGGTGAAAAAAAAATCTTATCAGATACTTCCAGATCCTTAGCTACCCAAAAAAAAGTTAATTTAATATCTAATAATATCTCATTTATAATAAGAATAAGAGAGGAAAAAAGTAAAGTATGAAAAAAGGTCATCAATAAATTAAATTTGGGAATTTCAATTTTGACACACACTGGTCCATGGACCAGTTACTTCAAGTCTCTGAACCTCAGCTTCTTTTTTTTTTAAAGTTTTATTTTTAATTTATGACATAAAACAAGCATTTCCATAAGATAGTATAATAAAAAAGATGATTGCATATGAACCTGCAAATCAATTATGTACAACTTGCTATTCCTTTTAAATATATAATAAAGTTATTATGTAAATTTCTTTTTTTTCTTTTCCTTTTTCTTCCCTCCCCCCTGCCCTAGAGATGGCTACCATTAGACACAAAAAGGTATATGTAAAACTATTGTATACATACTTCTCTTTATCAGTTCTTTCTCTGAATACAGAGAGCATCTTTCTTCATATGTCCTTTATAGTTAATTTGTTTATTTATAATCGTCAAAATGATTTATTCATTCAAAGTCATTCTTAAAACAATATTGCTGTTACTGTATAGCTCGATTTTTAGAAAATCATGGAAAATTTTGCATGAAATAATGAAGAACAAAATGGACAGAACAAAGAGAACATTGTATACAGTAGTAGCAATAATTTTAACAAGCATTCCTTAACCTGTTTGCCAGTCACCGTATTATATGTTAGGGATATAGAAACAAAGAACGAAACAATTTCCATTCTCAAGGATGCTGTATTCTAACTGGGAAAACAAATATGCTTGTAAGTATATAGAGAATAAATATAAGGAAATTAAACACAAATAATGTAGTTGAATTCAAGGTAGTTTGGAAGGAAAGTACAATCAATTGGAGATGAAATTAGTAAAAGTTTCACATAGAAAGTTGAGTTTGCTTTGTCTTGAAGGAGAAAGGGGATTCTTTGAGGTGGCAATGAGGAAAGAATGTATTCTAGTCATGAACCTCATTTTCTTTAATTGTAAAAATGGAGATGATAGTAATTATCAAACCTAATTCATAGGGTTGTTGTAAGGAAAACATTGTCATCGTTGTTGTTTTTAAACCATAGGGTGCTATATAAATGTGAGTTATTATGAGAGTTATTACTGGGTATTAGAAGCTGGCTCATTAAATCGTAGATAGTTTATTGAACTGAAATTCATATAACACATAGGTGAAAAGATCAGTTTCATTTCCTTTCATGAAGATAGGTTTACTACTCACATACAGCTCATTCCAAATTGAATTTCACACTGTCAACCAAGAAGAATGAGTCTATACTAGACAATAATTCACTTCTGTCCTTCTGAAGTGAGTTACTTGGCTCCAGTCTCTGCAGAACCAATAAGAATTATTTACTAGCATATGTTTTTTTTAATATCCTAAAAATAACAACTGAAGCCATTAAACTAGTTTATATTGTGACATGTGAATATGAACAGTGGCAAGGAAGAAGGGCAGTTAAATATATTCAAAGTAGCATAGAAACACATCCTTCATGAGGCCATATTAGAGCCTTATGTCACATTGGTCCATCTAGTTCAATATTCTGCTTCTGGCAGAAACTTATTCTTTTAGTACTTCTGTATACCTGTGATATCATAGATGTGGATACTTCTTCCAACAGTGTATGAATAGTTACCCATACATGCCTCACCTTCTTCAGAGCAGTAACAGTGATACCAAGGAATATTATGTGCCTCCTATGGCATTAACTCTAAAGAAAAGGTCACATGCCATAGCCAATACTCCCAGGTGCTCCTAAATGAGATTAAAATGTAATTAGGATGTGGAAATATGTTTGATATGATTGTACATGTACAGCCTATATCAGATTGCATGCTGTCTTGGGGAGGGGTGGAGGGAAGAGAGAGAGAAAAAAAATTTAGAAGTCAAAATCTTATAAAAGTGAATGTTGAAAAAAACAACAATAACAAAATGTAATTAAGAAATATTTAACAAAATAAATTAAAAATACAGTAGAACATAAATGACATTTTAAAACTAAGTCTGCCTGCAGGCATCCTTATGTAGGACACGAGGAATAGTGGCCTCATTTCTGTATGGGTTTGACACCACTGCTCTGAAGGTTAGAGAGGTACCTCTAAACATTTTAAACTTTATTTAAATAACCTACAGATGTGGATTTTTTCAATCCAAGTTGATAAACAATCATTCAGTGCCTATTATGTGCCAGGCACTGTGCTAAGTACTACTAATAACGAAAACAGATCCAAATAAGAAAAATAAAGACAATCCTTGCCCCAAAAGAGCTTACATCTATTGGAGGAAGACAACACACAAATATAAACTAAAAAGGGAGGAGAAAACGTATGTGGTGCAGGGATATGATGAAGGTGGGGTCCATAATGATGGTGGAATTGAATCTAAAGAATAAAGCTTGAAGGAGGTTGAATTGAATTGAGATTAAAATAAATAATTTGCAAATGTCAATTTGATTTCTAATGAATAGAAAGCCAATCTCAAAATCAGTAAGACTTAGATTCATGTCCAACCTCTGACACCTTCTATTAGCTATGTGCACAGACTTAAATCACCTCTCCATTACCCTGCCATCTTGTTGAGAATAATTAACAAAGTAAGGCTTAACTGAATTTTAAAATCACAAATCTAGTTGAAAAAAAATAATGCACAGTTGTTCTCCATTCATTGATGACGAAGAAAGGTATTCCTAAGAGGAAAAGAATAAGCATTTATTAGGCAGTTACTATTTGCCAAGCACTGTGCTAAGCACTTTCCAAATACTCTCATTTGACTCTAAAATAATTGAACATTTAAGAAAAGGAGGTTTACTTTGTGCTAACACATTAAGAGTATGCAACAAGGATAGAGTGGTATGTAGCTTCTCTGCATAGATATCCTCTTCTCTCCATCCAGAAAAGTGTCTGGTCAGAAGGTCAATGGGATGGCTACTAGTGTAGTTTGAGAGACCCAGACTTGCTATGCCTTGTACATAACCAGCAAGCTGCATCAGAGACTCTAGGGCCCAATGGGCCCCAGGAGCAGCTTTATCTTCTGTTAGGTAAAGTTCCCCCTGTTTTATAGGTAGGAGGTAAAACACTGGTCCTATCACAGGACAAGACAAAACTGAAACAGGTCCCTCCTTCTAGTTTATAATATATCTGGGGGAGACAATGCAAACATATACACATAGTACATACAGAAGAGATGCAAGATGATTTTGCAGGGGAGGCACTAGCAACTGAGAAGATTAGGAAGCACCTCTTATGGAAAGTAGAATTAGAGCTGAGTTCAAAATGAAGGAAATGGGAGATTCCAAAAGTGGGTTCCCCCATGCATAGGGGACAGCCAATGCAAAGACATAGGTACAGATAGCACGTAAAGTGCTGTGTGTGAGAAACATTAAGATATCCAGGTTCATTGGATGCCAAAGTTCTCTTGAAAAGGAGTGATGTGTAATAAGGCTAGAAAGGTAGGCTGAGACCAGGTTATAAGGCATTTATATTTGATCCTTGAAATCACGTATCACAGGGAGCCCCTGAAAATGACTGAGCAGAGGGAGTACGGATCTGTGATTTAGGAAAATCTCTTTGACAGCTTTGTGAAGGATGGATTAGAGGGGGTGGGGGGACTCGAGGTAGAGAGGTACATTAGGAGGCTATTGCAGTGGTCTCTGAAATAATTGAAAAGTAAGGCCCAAAGAGGTTAACCACCTTACAAAAAGCCATACAGAACCTAAATGGCAGACTTGGGATCTGAACCCAGGTCCTCAGACCCCAAATGCAGCCCTCTTTCTATGGAACCACACTACCCAGTCCAGATGCCTTTTGAGTTGTTGTTGTTTCAGATATAGGATGATGATACTTTGGATTTGATTATTTTCCCTGCTGATGCCCAATATCTTATTAGTCTCTTGGATTTCATGAGGACATTTGGGTTGTAAGGATCTTCTTCAGTAACTCGTAGCTTAGAAATTATTGTTCTACAAGGGCACTTTGGGTTACTTCCTCCTATAAATGCCAAGTATATATTTCCATGATATATATTCATCCCTATGAGCCTGGTATATCCCATCTCCTCTTGTGTCCTCTGGGAGCTCTTCTGTTTCCTGTCTAATCTTCAGTTTCATAAAAAAAGAATCATAAATTCTTCATGCCTTTTGGCTGAAAGATAATGGACTAGAGGTACCTGGAGAGAGAAATATTTGCATCTACCACCAATGTGTTGATTTGTTTGATTTGATAGGACTTCCTACTTATAAGGGAGAGCTTCTGTTTGGCAATAGAAGGGAGTGAATTGATAGGTAATAAAAAATAGTAGCAAAGACCATCTGTGAAACATTTTAAAATACACAGAAGTCAGCAGAAGGAAGTTTAGAAAGAGATACTAAGAATTAGGGCAGTTTTGTTAATGTCATGTAAATTTCATACATAAGCCATGAGAAGTTTGAGGAGAGAAAAGAAGGTTTGAAATAGCTATGGAGGAGAGAGGGTTAGTGAACCAATTAGATCATAATGAAATATGTCATTTGTGTCAGTGAAGGACCAAGTAAGATCATATATAGCCCAGATTTGTAGTGGGCCCAGTTAGCATTGTTTTGTGACTTCCTTCAGTAACACTCATTAGCAGCTGAGTAGGAACAAAGGAGGCAGATAGTGGAAGGAGTCCAGAGTTGGAGCTTAGCAAAGTGCCATTGTCCACAGGACTGTGGGGAAAGGGAATTAGGGATAGAGGAAAGTGTAGAGCTGGGTTAGTTTACTGAGGGATAGAGATAGGGGAAGGAGGAGAGGGAATGAAAGTCACAATGAGGATGAAGAACATGGTTGGGTTTTAGGCACGGGAAAAGGTGTAATTTTAAAAGGTTATTATCAGGTAAAGGAATTTCAGAGTTCCTGAACATGAAAGTGGAACATTTGTGAGTGATGGCAAGGCCAAATGACCTTCTCTGTGTGTAGCTTAGGTAGAATGGGGATTCTTGTCATGAGAATTTATTACATTGTAGAGTTGGGAAATTAGGGTATTTGAGTATCAACACATAAGTTGAGATCCATCAGCATGTAGGCAGGAGAAAGACTGTGAGGCAGGCATTAAATTCATTGAGGAAGGAAGGAAAATGTCCTAAGAATCTATAGATAACAGCTACTAGGATAGGGATTGGTGAATAATTTGGATAGCATAGACCTCAAAGGAAGAGATGTTGCTTAGGGATGGTGACTGGAGAGTCTGTAAGTGCCAATGACAGACAGGGAGTATTATGAACCTCAGCGTGTGACTAGAAACATGAAAGAAACTCTAGCTAATAAGAGTAACAAGGGAAGCTGTATCATCAGGAGGCAGCCAGATCTTAGTGATGGCCAGAAGATGAAAAGAATGAGAAGTAAATAGGCTTACAATGATAGGAAGAATTTCAATTCTGAAATGTGTTTTCAGGAGGGCACGGTGTCAACCTCTTTGGAGAGTATACCAGCAATTATGTTGCTACTGCTTGTCTCTATTTCTTGTCTGTATTTCTTTGTGAATCTCTTGAGTTAAACCTTATTTTGTGTGGAGAAAATAAATAGCTTCTTTTTCTTGATTTATATTATACACTAAGTACCTTTCTACCTGCCCCCCTTTAAATTGTGCTCACACAAGCTCTGAGTCGAGGGGGAAAAATAAGCCCCAGAAGGTGAGGAAAAAGACTATAACCTTTCTCTAGCGTCCAGGCTGGCTTGGTGCTGAACCTATCTAAGTGTGTGAGTCGAGGCCTCCATAAGAAGGAGAGTGTCTCAGACCCCCCTAGAGCCAACAGCACCAATTGTGACAATCCACTTGAATGAACTGATTCAGCAGAAAACAGCAGAAAACTGCATTCATGAAATATCTGTTGAAATACCCTTGCCCAAGAAGAAGGCACATCCCACTGAGTTTCATGAAGCATTCTGTATTATACAGAGTGTGTTCTTTCATAGTAGATGTAGATATAAGAAAACATGCAAAAATAACTAAATTATTTTGCAGAGTCCACATAGAATAAGTCTAAAGACTTCCTAGGTCAGTCTACAGCAAATCACTTTATCTATCTTACTTGTCCAAGATCATGCTGCTATTGAATGTCAGAAATAGGATTCGAACTCTGGTCTCTTGGCTACAATTCTAGTACTCTATCAATACACACTGCTGATGCTTTCACAAGGAATCAGAGAATTAAACCCAGAAGTTTATATTCATTGAGAACGTAGCTAAACAGAGTTAGTTTTCTATTTGACTTTGAACTCCAAAACAAACTAATGGTGTCTCCAGATGTATTTCATTTCGCACATTAAATGTGTTCTTGAAAATGTGCATTTAAATCAGATAACATTTTAAATGTAGCTTTCGTGATAAGTCATTTTTTTAGTCATAGTGATTGTTTTTCTTTTAAAAAAATAAACACCCCATAATTTGTTTCATGAATCTACTTAAGTTTACTTTTGAAAAGTAGTGGCAACAGGAACATAGAATTATAGGGTCATAAACTTAGAGCCAGAATGAGACTGAGAATTTATCTGGTCTAACAGTTTCAGTTTACAGATGGCACAAGTGAGGACAGGGGCACTTAAGAAGCTTAATTACCCAAGGTCACATTGATACTGAGTAGAAGAGCTTAGATTCAAGTCCAGGCCTTCTGACTTCAAACCCAGCGCTCTCAGAATTATCTTCCTTGTGTAACATATGGTTTAAGCATTTTGTGCAAGAACTGCATGTAGTAGTGCTATCACAATTCTGTCTTCCCTGATATGGCTAATTCCCCAATATTTTGCATGATAAGTGAATTACTTAACTGCAAGAATACCCCAGAGTGATTGCAGATATTGAGAATTTGGTTTCAGGCCACTGCAATACAGTGAATATGGCAATAAAATGAGTCACACGAATTTCTTTGCTTTCCTGGTGCATATAAAATTTATATTTACACTATACTATAGTCTATTAAGTGTGCAGTAGTATCACACCTAAAAAAATTGTACATACCTTAATTAAAAAATGCTTTGTTGATAAAAAATGCTATCATGCCCTCATAAGACAGTGAACTTAATTGATAAATGCTGTGTGTGCTTTGAGTGCTCCAATGATCAGCCAATTTCCTGTCTCTCTCCATATTTCCTGAGACCCAATGATATTGAAATCAGTCCAATTAATAATAACTCAAGGCACCCCAAAACAATAGTAACATCAAATACCATAAATCACAGATCACCAACATAACAGATATAATAATAATGATGATGATGATGATGAAAACATTAAAAAAATTGTGATAATTACCAAACTGTGAAACAGAGATATGATGTGAGCATGTGCTGTTTGAAAAAAATTGGTGCCAGTAGACTTGCTCAATACAGGGTTGCCACAAACCTTCAGTTTGTTTAAAAAAATGTAGTATCTGCAAAGAGCAATAAAACGAAGTGCAGTAAAACAAGGTATACCTGTAGTAGAGACGGGTGTCTTACATCCTTTGAACAGTAGGTAGAGATTAGACTATCTTTTTCTCCTGCACACGTACAACTGAGGTAGCCTCCAGGTTTAGTAACAATTATGTGCTCCCATAGTACCAAAAATATAAAATTCACTAGTTTAGACTAGCCTTTTCCTTAAACAAAATATTGAATGTGACTAATGATAATAATAGGCTTTGCTTTAATCTCCAACTACTGTTGATAGTATCTTCTCAGTTTCTGTTCCATGTCTTAGGCAGTTGGAGACTCTAGTAGAACAGGTCATTTAGTCATTTGCTTTTCTTTGCTGAAGAGCAGACCACTATATATTTTAGCATTCTTACTTTTTCCCAAGAAATAATTTAGTGTTTTGAGTTGATTTTCACTTACCAGGCTTAGTCCAAAATTGTATATGTGGTGGGGAGCATCTTTAGTTATTAAGACTTTCTACAGGAGTTCTTGGAATAAACAATTATTTTATAGGTGCAGTTATACTCCAGGAACTGCTAATGTCCTTCCTCTCAAACTACCTTGTGTTTAAATACCTTGTATTTATTTGTATTTATTCTCCTTATTTGTATTCCATTTATACTTATATATGTACTTGTCCTGTATCAGAGTGTAAGCTCCTTGAGTACAGATTATTTCATTGAATTTTTATCCTTTTGGCACCTAGCACAGTGACCAGTGTTTGATAATTGTGAATTGATTGATATATTTCATTTAGTGGGAGGATTCCCTGAAGTTTGCAGTAAAGCTCCTAAGTAAGTCTGAATCTTAGCAATGTTAATAAGAAATAAAGGATTGAAATTTAAGAAATAATTTTTAGTTCTGTCCTTATTTTTATACCTTTAAGTTTCAACTATTCAGAAATTGTTATGTCCCTACTACATAGAATATGCTATGCTATATGCTAGAGTAATAAATATGGAAACAAAACAACAAAACAGTCTTCATCCTCAAAGAACTTAAATTCCATAGGAGGAATACAGTATAAATATAGATAAGTATAAATCATGTTAGAGAATGAGGGAGCAAGGAAGATATCAGATGAATTAATGAACAACGAATTGATGAAACATGCATTATTTGCCAAGCAGTGTGCTAAGCAGTTGAGATACAAATAGAAGAAAAATACAAACAAAAACTTGGCAGTTCTTGCTTTCAAGAAGTCTGATCATTTAGTTGGTGGAGAAAATGAACATATTAAAAAAAGTTTAGCTACACGGAAGATGGAAAACTAAGAAGTCCTTAGTTTATGTCAGTAAGTCAAATAGCAGTGCCAAGGTCTGCAGGGCATAGAGTCAAAGCAGATCGTAAGGTCCAGAGGACTTTAGGAGGTAGTGTCAAGACAGATTGTAAGGTCTGGTGATCCTCCATCTCACTGGATAAAATAGAGTTGGTGACTCCCACCTTTCCTAAGCCAGTGAGCACTCAGGCAGCCCAGATGGATTCTAGGCAAAGGTGGAAGAAAATGGGGTATGGTGTAGTAATGAGTATTCCTGTTTGTCAGATGTTTTGGATATATTCTGGGCCACCCAGAGCTGGGGAGAGGAGGGAATATAAAAGGATTAAGATTTCTCCTGTTGGTAGCAGGTCTTCCTGCTGCCTGGCCCTGCTAGGTAGGTTCTGGAATGGTATGGAGCTGTGAGAGAGAAAGTAAAAAATGGGATAAAAAGCCCAAGAAAGTTTGAGTTTGGAAGACAGGACCAATAACTGGAGATGTGAGGGGAGACTTCATGGAGGAAATGTTCCATGAACTGAGCCTGTAAAGAAGATAGAGATTCCAAAAAGGCTTAAGTGAGGATGGAATGCATTGTGGACATTGGGTTCCAAATGTTTATATGTGCATGTAAGCAGGAGATGAAGTGTTGAGCATGAATTGTACTGAGTAGTCTCATTTGAATAAAATACAGAGTATATAAAGGGAAAGGGAATTTAGTGGAGATATGGTCTTTTAGACATGTTGAATTTGAGGTACTAACAAAACATCCAGGTGAAGATGTTAAAGTGACAGTGGCTCTGCTGGACTAGAGGTCAGGAGATAAATTTGGGATGGATATAGAGAATTCAAAGGTGTCTACATCTGGTAGTCATTGAAGATTGATTGAGATTCCTAAAAATAGATGAGATTACTAAGGGACAAAGTATATAGATAAAAAGAGGCCTCAGGACAGAGCCTTGGAGAGATCTGTGTCTAGTACGCAGGAGGTAGATGATGAACTAGTGAAGACAATTGAACAGAGTGATCAGCTACAAAATAGGTAAATCAGAAGAGAGAAGTATCATAGAATCCAAAGTAGGAGAAGATACCAAGGAGGAAATGAATGACTATCTCAAAAGGTACAGAAATGTCAAGAATGAGGATTGAGCAAAAGTAATTGAATTTAACAATTTAATCTTTGGTTTGGCCAAATTCTTCCTATGTCTAAGTTTTTCCAATGTGGCAATATTACATATATATACTAGATGCTAAGATTCATTTTTTCAAAAATTATAGACCAGCTCAGTACTTCTTAAGCCATTGACATTAAGATGTTCCCTTTTGTGAAAATATTGAGTATTCTTATAGTTAAATCTGAATCAAGCCAAAGTCCCTCATAAATCCCTATATGTTGAGGGGAAGAAAAAAGTTCATAAATTAATGAATCCATGCATTTAACAACAATGTGATTGCCTATTATGCATAAAATACCACGGTAAGTACTTTGTGGGAATTACACAGATGAATAACACATGGTTGCTGAAATCTAGCAGAAGAAATATAATATGTGGACAAATAACCATACTTTTAAGGGCAAGTATGGAATAAGTGCCATAAGAAAGGTACAGAGAGTGATATGGGGGCTCAGAATCTGACAGGATCACTGATGACTTGAGTGATTAGGACAGGATCATAAGAAGATGGCTTTTGATTTGGACCTTGAAGGATTTATACTATTGGACATGTGGATATAGTGATGAAGGAAGTGTATGCAAAAAGAATGACATGAGACAAAGATGATGGGGAACCACATGGTTGACTGGTGCAGATTGTGTGAATTAGGGAGCCTTGGTAGAGCAGGCATGACAAATAAGTTGCAGGCAGATCATGGGAGACCTTGAAAGCCTTGAAACTATGGAGGTTGAATGATTCTTTAAGCAATGTGAAGCTAATAAAGATTTTTTTGGTAAGGGAATGATTTGATATCATAGAATATTCAGTCTGGAAGAGAACATAGAGATGATGTAAGCTATGCTGTGACAAAATTAAGCTGACAACTAGTGTCATTGGAGATAGATTAGAATGGGGGAGATCTAGAGGTAGGGAAACCAGTTAAGAGGCTCTTGCTATAGTTCAAAGAGAACATTCTCTGATAAATATTTAATTAGATTTCAGGCAGCTTTTTACTGGTTATACTTGGCTTAAACTGAAGCTATAATTCTCTGTCACAGAAGCATAAGGGTTGTATCATAATTTAGTAGTAAATGAGAAAATGGAGATCCAGCTTCTGAATAATTGAATGTAGTACAGAAGTATTATGAAGCGAGAAAGGGGTTATTACTTGAAATTCAGGCTTCCCTGAGCTTAGATAATGGCTCACGTAGGAGAAGTAAGGACACTGGTCCAATCCAATATGGTTGCAATCACCAAGAGATTATGTATAAAGTGGGAAAATGTAGTATAGTGTAAAGAGAATAGGGTTGAGAGTTGAGAGTCAGGTATGAAGTACAGGTTCAACCAGCCATGTAACCTTAAGCAAATCACTTCTCTTCTGCTTCCTAGTTTCCTTCCTTGTCTCTACAATGAGGCAGTTGAGCTAGATGATCTCTGACATTCCTTTGAGCTCTTGTTCTCTATGGTCCTACAAATATTCCTCCCTGTGACCTTTGGAGCCCAAGGGTTTTCTCAAATGAGAAAGTCATAATACTAGACAATCAGAGCTGGAACGACAGTTAGGCAGAATTTGTACTTTTAATTGTATTTAATAGCTAAGAAGGAATCAAGGCTGGCACTTTAGACTCAAGAAGATTTGGATAAAAGTTCTGCCTCTCACATCTCAGCTCTATGACTAAAGACAAGACCCTCAACTTTGTATACCTCAAAAAACTCTCTAAGACACTAGGTTATGGATGGGTTGCCCTTCCATATAGGGAGAGAATGTCTACCCACCTTAATAAAAACACAGAATTGCTCAAAGAAGAACACTGGATTTGGATCAAGAGGCCCTAGATTCATATTCTATCTCTTTCAGTATTCATATGACTGTAGGCAATTCACTCTTGCTTCTCAGTGTCATCATCTATAAAATGATGAAATTAGTCTAAGTAGCCTCTGAGCTGCCTTCAGCCCTAAGTCTGTGATTCTATAATCTGTGATCTAATATAGTTGATCTGTAGTTTTAAAAGCCAATGATGCCGCACACCCCTGGGCACCCAATAGCTGGACGCCTTTGATGATGTCTTTCTTTTTTTTGTTTGTTGATGTTTGCTAGGTTCTAAAGTCAACCTTGATCTTTTCCACTGTTATGCCTCTAAACTCAAAATAGATTACGTTGACAATACAGACAAATTTAATCTTACTCATACATAACTGGAGGCTAGAAGGTCAACACAAAAATATATCCCTTTCCTTTTCCAGAGACAAAAATGCAAAGATCTAATTTATTTTGAATAAAATATATTTTTTATTCACCGTAGTATTAAATAGATTCCTCTGAACTGTAAATATATAAACATATGTGTGTGTACATATGTGTATGTATATATTTATATATCCTTTGAATGTCTTTGTTGTTTACCTGTTGAGAAGATAAAAAAATACTTGAGAAAGACTAGTGGTTTTTTTTTTACCTGTAACTACTGTTTTGTATATCCTGGAATATACTTTCCTTCTCAAGGAGTTATGTGAATGTCTTGTCATGTTTGATACTTGTTCATTTACTGTATGAAATGACATCCTGTCAAGTAGCTCCCACCAGTACAACATGTTAGAGATTAATAATGATTTTCAGTTATTCTTATTCTCTTAACTTTTTTATAATTATGTCAGTAATTTTTTAATTTCCAAGTTGAATGGTCTCTTCTCAATCCTCATCCATCTTGACCATCACTCTCTTATCCTTGATACATTCTTTTCTCTCTAGGCTTTTGTTACACTGCTGTCTTCTGGTTCTCTTTCTACCTCTTATACCACTTCTCACCATCTTTTGCTAGGTCTTATTCTAGGTCAGACCCCAAAGTCTTTTGAGAAGAAGGCTAATTCCACATCTAAATCTATGAAAGTGACAGCTAGGAATTAGGAAGTAGGGACATATCTGACAGTCTAATGCTGCCTACAAAAATTTCGCTTTCCTAGTTCTCTCTCCATTTGCTGAGTTTTTCCTCTATCCTTTGGAGGGACTGTACATCTTCTAATTCCTCTACTAATGTCTGTAATATGGAAAGATTTGATGGTGATAAAGCTTGAAGCACTTTGGGCAGAGAAAAATATAATTCAATCATAGGTTTAGTTGCCTGAGGAAGTCTGTCTTTTATCTGAATTTAATAAACAGACACACACACACACACACACACACACACACACACACGCACGTGCGCGCCTGGAAAATTATTTATCTGACAGCATTCCCGCATATTCCTTTTCTCCTTTTCCGTGATGAGATAAATGTAATTTTGTTTAATATATTTTGAATATGTGTAGTTCTTTGCATGTTGCCTCTTCCATTAGAATGTAAGCTCCTTGAAAGAAGAGACTGTTTTTGCCTTTTCTTTTATCCTTAGCACTTTAATTTCTTCATATATAGTAAGCACTTGATAAATGTTTGTTAACTGATTAACTAGTGAAATCAATTGATTCTTGTGGACATGTTAACTTTATGTAATGTAATCCTTTGTTGAACAACTATCCTATTCTCAGTGGCGATGGAGAAAAGGGTCAGACCTACATTTTCTGAAGAATTGTATTGCATTTCAAATATATTATATGTTTCAGTGTTATGTATGTTAATTTGTTTAAATTTTTTTTCCAGAATTGACTGAATTTCCTAAATTTTGTTTTTGAAATTAAGATATATTTTGGATCTCCTATACAGTAGAGGCCTCAGGAAAGATAACCAGAAATTCCAAGAATATGCTGAGAGAGTATAGGAAGAGGGTAACAAACTATTTTGAACTTCAAAAAAAAAACCTCAAAGTCTGAGATTTGTGCTACATTTAGTCATTTGACAAAGATTTGTCTGAACTTTATAGTGGTAGTTAGTCAGATGGTTGGTTGCAATCAGTTGATATGCTTACTAACTCTTGTTTTTCTCATCAAATGTATATTCTTTTGTGTCTAATTAAGTGAGTACATTATTGCATTTATCCAAAAAAAGAAGTAAATTTATATTGATTTCACATCTCAATAATGCCATACTTACACAAAGGTGAAAATTATGCACAAAAATAGAAAAAAAATGTCAAATATCTGTCAGCTAATAGATCAAAGTATAAAATTAAAAGACATTCAATCATATTTAATAGTTTTGTTTGTTCTCTGACACCAAGAAGCCATTCTCCACTTCTCTGTCCTTGGTATGTGGGTATGTACGGAAGCTAAGCAAGAAAGAGATGAGTACTAATGCTATTTTGATTTAATGAAATGTCTTAAAGCTCGTGTTGAGATTGATAAGCTTAAAATACCCTGAAACTTAAGAGATTCAAAAAATATGAAAAGGTTTAGATTTAAGATTTAGAGCTGAAAGGGACCTTAAAAGTCATCTTAGTCCAAACCCCTTTTTTCGAAAGGAGGAAATTGAGGCCTAGAGAGGTTAAGTAATTTACTTATGGCTACACCACTAAGTGGTGCTGTGGATAGAGTATCTGCTAGGTGTCAGAAAGGCTCATCTTCATAAGTTCATATCCGGCCTCAGGCACTTACTAGCTGTGTGACCCTGGGCAAGTCACTTCACCCTGTTTGCCTCAGTTCGTTATTTGTAAAATGAGCTGGAGAAGGGCATGGCAAACCACTTCATTATCTTTGCCAAAAAAAGTCCCACAATGGGGTCACAAAGAGTTCTGTTCAAAAACAACAACAATACAAGTGGTAAGTTGAAGGTAGTTGTCATTTGAACCTAAATCTACTAAATTTCGGACTAACTTGAGAACCCTTTTCATTGCACTGCTCTGTGTGTGTGTGTGTGTGTGTGTATAAATAATTGTCCCTTTTAAGTTCCTTTCAGCTCTTTTGTTTATGTGTGTGTACACATGTGCACACATATGTGTGTATATATGTACATATACATAAATACATATAAATAAGTGTTTGACTATTTTAGCTCAGTTTTAAGTAGAATCCTTTCTATCTCTTTTTTAGAGAGGTTTAAAAATGTTCCATTTTATTTGTTCTGTAGAAATATTCCTCACTAATCATCATTCCTACTAATTTTTGATTTCTGCTTTAATGAATATCTCTGAGGTAGGCACCTTGGTCATTCCCCTTTGTCTTCCTGGAGGCAGCAATTGCTGTATCTATTTTTCAAATCATTATAGATGTCTAATATAAACTCCATCTTCCTTATTTTTAGTTTTTCACTTTGACCTTAATGTTTCCAAATAAATAACATCAGCCATCTCTTTTCATTTTCCTTGGTTTCTTAAAGGTGTTCGTATTCTATGATCAAATCCCTGGAGCCTTTTCTTTTCCAGAAACTATAATGAGAGCAATTTGCAATTCCAATGGTTTGTGTATATATTTGGTTTGGGACAAAGGGAAGCATGAAACAACAAAACCTTGCTGAATGGAGTAATATTCAATGCCTTCAGCTCAAATTGAGGGTGTTTTGTATCCCTCTGTGTCTATATGTATATTTGGTGAAAGCAGGAAAAAGCTCTACCTTTTCCTGAGAGCCCGTATTGTTTCCACCACTGAAGAAGAATAATCTGTAATTGTAATGACTGCAAATGGGTCCTAGTATGTTTGGTAAGCTTAGAGCTATATTTTAAATTCTATGGAATATGTAAGAAAGTGAGTCTATTTTCAGGGATTCTACTTTCTTCTTTGGGGTACTCCATCTCCTGTTATGTTTTAGAGCTTTTTTTATTTGTTTGTTTTTGATGAAGAAATAGTTTTCTGTTCTAAATTCAAACATGAATTGCCCTTAATTTTCCCAGATTGACCTTCTTAGAAAGATTTGAGGAAATAACACTTGATTGATATTCTTTATGAGTATTGTTTTCGTATGTGTATGTGTGTGTGTGTGTGTGTGTGTGTGTGTGTGTGTTTTTAATCAACCACTTCAGCAGAATACCCAAGTATAAGCTAATAATTAAGCTAATAGATTCCTGGCGTGTAAATGATTTGTAGGTCATCTGCTCTAACCCTCTCCTTCTACAGATGAGCAAACTGAGGCCCAGAGAGATTAAGTAGTTTAATTCAATTCAATATACATTTATTAAGGGCCTCTTATGTGCCAAGTTCACTTAAGTAGCAGTAAGTGATAGGGCTGGAATTCAGAGCCAGGTTCTCTGTAGAGGCCTAATGACAGAGGAGGACTGATCTGTTGCTTACTGACAGTGTTGATGGGGTTGGGATCTGGACCACAGAAAGGAAAAACCCTGGACTTTCCCACTTGGCCAAATCTCTGGCTTTTGCCTGAGGCTGTAATCCCATCAACCGATCTTTCATTGTGGCTACACCCAGGCTCCCCTCCATTGTCTTATCTCCCTATGGCCCCTGGCCACTTCCCACACTTAATCCTATGCAGGCTCCATTGTCCAGGTCCTAGGAGTTCTGTTAGTATGTCCCTGCTTACTGGCCACTCCCATTCAGATCTTCCTTAGACCCCTCCTCCAGTCACCCCAAACTACTTGGCCACTCCTAGATCCCTCCCACAGTCTTTCTGTATATAAGGTCCATCTTGTCTTCATTAAGATGCTTAGATTCTTAAAATCTAGCCACTGCTCAGATTCTTAGAATCCAGCCAATACTTGCAGACTCCTAGATTCCTCAAGAGTCTGTTAATATGGCAGATCTTTGATAAACCTTGTCTTTGGCTGAAAGAAGGCTTGGGTCGAATTCTTTTGGGCAAGACCCGCGTGTCTCAGTCTCAGGGTTCCAGTACCCCTAACCTCTAGACCTCATCAGTCTGACCATTAGTAAATAATTGAACCTCTCTAGAACTCAGCTTCCTCATGTTTCAAGTAAAGAGTTTGTACTAGGTGACCTGTGAGGTCCCCTGTAGTACTGAATTTATGACACTGTTGATTCTTTGACTCCACATCTCTCTACTGCACCATGTTCCCTCCTGATTTTGTGTCTTGCAGGTGCACAGGAAATTAAAATGGGGAGGGGGACAAGGAAAGAAGGGGGAAGAAGGTTCCAGGGAAGAGAGCGAAGCATTGCGGGAGCCTACCTAGATATAATAGAGCAGAAGAAATACTTTCTAGTGGGGGATGAGGGAGGAGCAGCACAGAAATTCAACAACTGAGAGGGTTTTAAGGCCCACCAAGGTATGATCTTGAGCAAGCCAATAATAATAATCACTTTTGACATTTGAAAAGTGTTTTTGTAACGCACTTTGTCTACATTATCTCTTTGGTCATGCCAGCAACCCCATGAGGCACGTACTAGGAATTACTCTCATTTTATGGTTAAGGAGAGAGACTTAGAAGCAAAATGATCTATCAAGGACACAGGACTATTATTAAATAGCAGAGATAAAAAATGATTTGAAAGTCAAACCAGAGAGTTTCAACTCTAAATCCAGTGTTTTTTCTACTGTACCACAACAGTTCTTCTTTCATGGGATACTAGAATTTTAGAGCTAGAGGGGAAATTACACAGCCATTTGGTACTACTCATAGCTGAAAAAGAGCCTCCAATCTAACACAGATGCTACCTGAGAAAGGAGCTTCCAAATTTGTAATCCAAATAGAGACAAAGTGTTAGATTCCTCTCCTTCCTTATATAATCACATATCTACTTATTTGTTTACATATCATTTTCCATCTGTAGAATGTAAACTCTTAGAGGGCAGGGATTGTGGTCATTTTGTTTTTGTATCCTCGTTGATGAGTAAATGCTTATTCCATTGAATTGACAAATGGTATAGGAATCCCCAACAGGGGAATCAGGACATGATGTCAGCAGCCTGAACCTCTAATCCCCTAAACTAACCAAGATTTCAAAATGGTCTCCAAAATGCTTTAAAGAAAAAAAAATTGCCCTTTAAAAAAAAAAACTTGCACAAGGGAAGGGGTTCAGATATCACTCCTACCATTCCATGCATCTCTGTTTTTCATATTCATTGTTTCTTATAATTCAGCAATATCCCATTACATTTATGTACTGCAATTTCTTTATCTGTTCTCCAACAGATGGCATCTACTTTTTCCCCCTGTTCTTTGTTATTCCAAAAAGTGCTTTGATACATATTTTGGCATTTATGAAATCTTTCTTTCTGGCTTTGACCCTCTTTGGGTACAGGACCAAAGATAGGATCTCTGGGCAAAAAGAATATTTAAGTTTTAGCCACTTCCCTAGCATAATTCCAAATTACTTTCCAGAATGATTGGAACAATTTGTAGCTCTACCAATAAGTACCTTCTTTCTAAAACCTATATTGTCAGTTTTTAGGTGTGAGATCCTTGTCTAGTTTGAATGAGGACTTGGTGCTGTGGGAAAATGGTGTGTTGACCATAGGCATAGCCAGATACTCATGTTCTTTTTTTTATTTGGAGTACAGAAGAAAGAGGAGGAGCTGTATAAATGGATCATGAATCTAGAGTTGGAAGGGACCTTACTAAGTATTTAATCCAACTTCTTCATTTTTCAGATAAGGAACCAAGGCTCAGAGATGTTAACTGACTTGCCAGATATCACATAGGTAGTAAGAGGTAAACTGAATATGAATTTAGGTCCTCTGACTCCACATCAGTGCCTTTGAGAGTTACAAGCTGAGTGATCCTGGGAATGTCAAGTAATCTCTCTTTGCCTTGCTTAAAATGGGGATGATAGTAGAACCCACCTTGCAGGTTCATTGAGAGAAACAAATGAAATGTTTTACACAAAATGTTTTGTAAATCTTAAAGTGTCGAGTATACCTTCTTACAGATTTTGTTACGGTTGTTGTTATGATTACATGGACAGGATCTATACTGTTCATGGATCAAAACATTGGTTACCCCTGCTTTTGGAAACTTTTTTTTTTTGCAAGGCAGATTCATGCCATAGTGGTGACACTACAAAAGTTGTTTACTTCAAACCGCTTTTGTAATTAATAGGAATCATATGAAAGGAGAACAGATGACTTCCTGATTCTATATTCAAATATCCCCATCAGGGGGGTTATTCTATTTTCTTTGTGTATATAATTTTCTTACTGATTTCAAGTGAATCTTCTAATCTATATTCATTATAAACTTTATTTTCATCTTACTCTACATGTACAAAATTATTCTCCATATTGTGTCCCTTCCTAGTTGTGAACAAAAGTCAGGTTTATGCATAAAAAAAAAATTAGCGATATGAAATTGAAACTGGAGTCAGCATAGCTTATTTCTAAAAAGTTGAAACCATTTTAGTGTATTGAACAGTACTTTTACTTTAGATCACTGTTCATCTAACATAATAATTCACAGGACCTTAGTTGTAGATATGGAAGAGAGTAAAAAAAAAAGTGAAATAACTCTCTAAGGTCAGACTGATAGAAAGTGGAAGGGCTGAGATTCAATTCTGGGTCTTCTGGGTAAGCTATCAGCTCTGATGCTACTGTATGAAATAAGGTAAGGATCTTCTGGGCAGGAACAACAAAATGGAACCTTACAAGGAAACTCAGAGGCTATATAGTCTATCTAATTAATTTGATAGATGCAGAAACTGAGGTCTGGGTTGCTTATGTAACCTCTTTAAGGCCATGTATGAAACTGTAATCACACTCGTTCGTGACTATGTGGGCACAGTGGATAGAGCACTGTACCTCGATTCAGCAAGACCTGAATTCAAGTATGATGGTGTGATTCTGGGTAAGTTACTTAATCTCTATCTGCCTCAGTGTCCTCATCTGTAAAATGGGGAAAATAACAGCACCTACCTCTCGTGGTTTTGTGAAGATAAAAGAAGGTCATATTTGTAAAGCACTTTGAAAACCTTAAAAGTACTATATTCAGTTCAGTTATGTCTGACTCTTTATGATTCCATTTAGGGTTTTCCTAGTAAAGGCACTGGTAAAGATACTGAAGTGGTTTGCCATTTTCTTCTCCAACTTATTTTACAAATGAGGAAACTGAAGCAAACAGCGTTATTTGGCCTGCCCAGAGTCACATTGCTGATAAGTGTCTGAGTCCAGATTTGAACTCAGGTTTTCCTTACTCCAGGCCTGATGCTCTATGCACTTCCTTACCTAGCTGCCCTGGGTTATATAAATACTATTTATCATTATTAGCTATTATAATATATATTTCAGTATCAGTATTATACATTTAAACCTTACTTATATATAATACATATTTATATGGCATATATATGAGTATGTATGTATAAATATGCATATACATGAATATTTATGTGTATATAAACAAAAAAGTACATGAGCTATAAACTAGATCTGTGTATATGGAATAGAACTACATTATATGTAATTAGATAAAAAAAAATCTATGAATAAAATCATCTATGTGAAATACTTGTCCTGGCTAATAAGGTAAGAGGTTAGAGTCATTTTAATCATGTATTAAATGTCAGTTAAAGAAATCCACTTGCCTTGGATTGCCTAGATTCTCTGATAATACTCATCCTCTCTGGTTGATGCACAGGGCATTTAACTTGCCCTGCACAATTGATTTCATTGCAAAGGGGGGAAAAAGCTCATTTAATTGCAAGCCAGTTCTTTGCTATCAATTTGAATACTAGCAGAAATTTTGGCAGACCTTAGTTTCAAGAAGCCTTGAATCCAATAAATGTCACCAGGATCTTGACTTCTAGCTTCATTGATGTGTCTAATTAAACTGAGTCATTTAAAGCAATTTATTACTGAGCAAAACTACTGTTTGATGGAGTAAGTGGTTTTAACATTTGCTCAGTCTCGAGGTTGCCAGACATTGTGGTTGTGGTTTGGCTGTGCTAGTCTCAATATCCTGTCATTTTGTCTGGAAAATGTAAATCTCTTTACTTTGAATTTCTCAGAGAATCAAAGAAACTCTTTCCCACATAAACTGAATAGGCTTTTAGGAAATGTCATGTACTTTTCCTTTGTGAATCTCTAATATTTAAGTCTGCATATAGGAGAAAATATTTCAGGGCTGCAATACTGCTGACCATCAGGAGGCATGTTATTATTTCTAGAGACATGATCCTTAACTTTTTCAATTTTTGTTCTCTCTTTGCTCAGTGCCTTAATTTTTTTCTTTAAGTTCCCTCAAGGCTTCTTCATCTTTAAATATAATCTCCTTTCGCTAACAATGCAGCATGCTCTATTTAATTAATTTATTTGCTTATTTTCAGACATTCTGATTAATGTGAAAATCAAGATAATTATTTGACCTTTTCAAATTCTTGGAACTTTTTTTGGTGGGGGAAGAAGGAAGAATGGAGAGTGGGGAAGAAAACAAAGGCCAACCTGACTTACTTCAATCAGAAGCTTGCAGATTCTGGGGCAAAAAGCACAATTAGCTACTGGTACGGACAGGAACTACAAATGAAAAGTCTCTATGCATAAGATAATCATAGAGTTTCCCTTAAATATGGAAAGGAACTTAGAGTTCATATCATCCAGCCTCTCCATTTCTGAGTGAGTAAAGTGAGTCTCAGAAAAGTCGCTTGTTTTGACTACAGTTACAACTAGTTAGTAGCAGGACTAGGACTGTTATGTAAGTCTGCTGATCATAATCTAGTTACTGACATATAAAACTTTCTTTGAATTTCACAACTACATTTGAATTTTATAAATCTTATATTCATGTCATTAACCAGCCTTTCAGCCATGACTTTTACTTATTTGTATCACACAATTGGCTCTATCAGTAAAAGTATAAATAGAAAGACAGTTCATAAATTTTTCTTTTGTGTTTCAGCATTTGTTCTTTTACCTGTGTGTACGTGTGTATGATTTCTTTTAAAAAACATTTTTAAATAGAAAGGAAGCATGGCACAGTACATAGAGAGCTAACCTTAAAGTCAGGAAGATAAGTTTAAATCCTGCCTTTGACAATTACTACAATTCTTTGTGACCCTGGGCAAGTCACTTAACCTTTATGTGGCTCAGGTAACTTCCTGGGACAGCAATACTAAGTCCTAGATGGGTTGTGAATTGCATTGTTGAGGGAATTCTCAAATTCTCATAAAATCACAGATCTTTAGTGCATTTTCTTAACAGTAGTAAGACACATTAGACTTTTTTTTCTGGATTCCACAAGGTAACAAAGTTCAAAAATAGTAGAAAGCTCTGGTAACACAATAGATAGAGCACTGGGCTTGGAACCAGGAATACTCGTCTTCCTGAGTTCAAATGTGGCTTTAGACACTTACTAGCTAGGTGACCCTGGGTAAGTCACTTAACCCTATTTGCCTTGGTTTCCTCATCTATAAAATGAGCTAAAGAAGGAAATGACAAACTATCCAGTATCTTTGCCAAGAAAACTCTAAATGGGGTCACAAAGAGTCAGGCAACAACTTCTTGATATTGAATTGAATTCCACCTGTAATTTTTGCTCATGTTTCATTCATACCTTTCCAGGAACTGTATATCCTAAGTCTATCTCTATTACATGAGGACAGCAAGCATCTAGCATGTTTTTGCAATGTCACTTTCTTCCTCTCCAGGCCAAACATTCCCAGGTCCATCAACTTTTCATCAGATGTGAGGATGTTGAGTCCCTTTTCCATCCTGATCATGCTCTTCTGAATATGCTCTCACTGCCTGGATTTCTCTCACAGTATGGCACCAGAACCAAATATGATAATTTAGGTATATTCTGACTAGTGCAGATTGCAATAGGACATTTGTTTTTCTGCATACTATTCTTAGTTCTCTCAGCACTCATATACTAGGCTTGATTCTTACTGAAGCTTTCAGTTCATGAATAGTGCTAATCATTTTTTACCATGACCTGCTGTTGAGGTGGTCTTTGTTATCTTTTATTTGTGCATTTATTCCCTTAATTTGAGTTTAATAATTTTTAATTGATAGATTTTTCTAGAAAAAGAATCAACTACTTCATGAAATAATGAGGTTTTCAGTTACTCATAGCTTCATTCATTTGTTCATTCTACCTTTAAAAGCACTTTCTATGTGCAGTATATTATTATAGTGTGCCAGCTGCTGCCAGAAATGCGTGATAAATAGACATGGTGCCATCTTGAGAAAAACTACAATCTAGCAGACTCTAAATAATTGGACAAAGTTCTGGAGAATATTGGAAACTCTATTATGTAGTGACTATAGCACTCAACTTGGATGTGATTCAGATATCACCTCAGATACTGACTATCTGTGCACCCACAGGCAAATCACTTATCTCTTTGTGCCTCAGTTTGTGCCTTGATGGCCTCTGAATTCCCTTCCGGCTCTAAATCCACAATCCCATGATCCTATGTGTCAAAGACTGAGAAAGAAATATTCTTTAATTGTCCTCTCAAATCGAATATATGATTCCTTAATACTAATATAGCACTTGTTCTGGAGCACTTATTGGTTATTCTGCTAACCAATGTCCCATTCGCAGTGGTAAGTCAGGTGTCCAGGGTGAGGCCATCACTCTCCCCAGGATTCTAGGACAAACCCTGAAAGGTTGGGATGGTTTTCTAGTACTGTCTCACAGGGTTGTTGTGAGGATCAAATGAAATTTTATATGTAGAGCATTTTGCAAACCTTAGAGCACCATATAAATGCTCGTTGTTGTTATGAATGAGGAGAAACATTCATGGGGACTGTTTGTGCCCGGCTGATGGTAGGGGCCTTCCAAGCTCATATTGGTCTGATCAGCTACAGTAGGACACATTCTGCCTTGACCCCAACACAGTGATGTCATTTTTGTCCTTTTCGAAAACGAAGGGCAACCAACCAACCAACCAACCAATGAAGAGGGCAGTAGAACAAAGAGAATAAGAAGAAATGGTAGCAATAGAAAAAGGATGACTAGACAGATAATGCACAAAATGCAGGAAAAAGAATTTTTTTTTAATAAGCCAAACATCTTTTCATCTGATACCTAAATATAAGCATTTCAAGATGAAAAAAAAAAGTGAAGAAAAATGAGGGCAGAATTAGCATCTCTTAATTGTGGAAACTTAAGATCTCTATCCTGTTCCACTTCACATTAAATTAAAGCTTTCATGAGTATTGTTCTGTATTTTGTCATCTTTCCTGCATCTTACCTGGTTTCCTTAACTCAGAGGACTCCTTCAGGATACCTCTCCTGGGCCCTCAAGCTCCTGGTGCCTTCTTCTCTAAGGTTACCTACCATCTCTAATCTGTATGTATTTTGTTGCTATTGTGGTTGTTGATGTTGTTCAGCAGTTTCAGTCACGTCCAACTCTTCGTACCCCATTTGGGGTTTTCTTGGCAAAGGTACTGGAGAGGTTTGCCATTTCCTTCTCCTGCTCATTTTAGAGATGAGGAAACTGAGGCAAACAGGGTTAAGTGACTTGCCCAGGGTCACACAACTAGTAACTGTTTGAGTCTGGATTTGAGCTCAGGAAGATCAGTCTTTCTGACTCCAGGCCTTAACACTCTTTCTATCTACTGGGTGACCTAGCTATCCTATGTATTTTTATATACTTTTATGGACGTGTTATCCTGGACTGTTTTTTGCTTTTTCTTTTTATTCCTAGCATTTAACTCAATGCCTGGCAGATAATTTCTCCTCAATAAATTATTGGTAAGGATTAATTACATGTTTTTCCCTATTTTCACTCCCTGTGTTTCATTCAATTGTTTGATTTTTTCCCTTATCTTTATTTCACCTTCTCAATACTTTTTTCCCCTCATGTGCTAATTCTATTGACCTTTGTTGTTATTCTCTGGAAAGGAAACCCAAAGGCATCTTTCTCTATACAGGCAGCTGGATGTCTCAGTGGGTGAAGCATTGGGCCTGGAGTCAGGAAGACCTGAGTTCCAGTCTAGCCTCAGATACTTACTAGCTGTGTGACCCTGGCAAGTCACTTAACCTCTATCTGGCTCAGTTTCCTTAACTGTAAAGTGGAAATGATAACAGCACCTACCTCTCAGGGTTATTATGAAGATCAAATGTTATCATATTTGGAAAGCACTTAGCACAATGCCTGGCACATAGCAGGCAATTAAAAATGCTTGTTGCCTTTCCTCCTTCCCCCATACCTAGGAGCATCATCATTATCTCCATCTCCATGAGACTTCCAACCACTGTGACATATTTGGATTATATGGGGATGTTTTCTTAAACTCAGTGAAATATTTTCATTCCTTCATGTTGCATCACTGCATCACCCTCATTTTGTTGAGGATCTTTCGATTTCGTTCCACCATGAATGTTCTGGTCATGAGCTTTTCCGTATCCACCTTCTACTCTTGTGCCAAAGCATTACTGAGCTTGGGGTCAGCTGTGCTACTGATTGACAGCTTTGAAATTCTGTGAAAGTTTTGATTATCTTTTGTTTTTAAATTGAATAATTTGAAGAACTGGTTAAGGAAAGTGAAGGTTGATTTTATTACTCAATCTTTATTCATTGTTATGATTATAAATGCCAACAACAGAGGACTTTCACCATTATTCCACTATACTTGAAAACTTTACACTCATGCCTTAAGTAGGTAGTTTCCATTTTTTTTTAAATTTTTCTTATTAAAACCTTCTCTCTTAATTTGTGGTAAATTTCCCCTTTCCTATAATTCCTAGATTCAAGATACTCAGTACTTGGTTCCTTTGCTCCATTCCTCTGATGCCGTCTTATCCTTTTTGGGATTCATTTGTAGTAAGCTTAAAAGAGCAAACTCTGAGATATCAAGAAAACGTGTCTTCCCACATGCACTCCCAATACCTGTAGTCTCTAGCAAATTATCCTGTCTCCTCGCAGAAGTTATGGTTCTCCTCTACTCCAGCAACCCAGGCTAGAGTTTGATCTCTCCTACTCCCTGTTCTGTTTTCATACCTTGGACAGAAGAAATCAGGCAATCATTCAACAGTATAGGAAGCCCATTCACTAATGATCTCAGAACTGACCCTCTCCTGCTCTTCCACCATGGTCCTAGAAACTCCTATTTTCCCATGATGTTGCTTACAACTTCTCATCCAGGAATGGAAATATTCATGACCAAAGTCTCCCTACATCAGACAAGTGCCTGAGAGGACAGCCATAGGCTGGAAGAAAGGGTCAGAAGGAATAGAACCCTTAATGTCCTTAAGCTAAAGTATGGGTAGTTGTGGTCTTCTAGAGAATGTGTGCAAATAAACTCTCCTTTACTCTCACTCATCTTCACTCCCCACAGTGTTCATTTCAACTGTGTTATTTCTCTGTCCCCACAGTGAGAGAGTCTCTCTGATCCCAAAGCATCATAGACAGATCATTCTTCCCAAACAGTATGTATCCTTAACCCTGAAGCACCATAGCAATATGTTGGCTCTCCAGAAAGGTTTTTTAACAATGCAGGAAAATAAGCTACTGCATAAAACTCTTACAATTGGAGCTTTGTGGTTGTTATTTCTCTTACAGTGTGTGTAGTATGGACACTTTGGTTATCAAGGGTATACTTCACAATTATTACAATGTTCCTGTATTCTATGAGGGAAAATACAAATAATTCACAAGTAGGTATGGCTACTTTATTAATAAAGAATGCTTTTGATTTGTTTGTTTTTGTTTTAATTTTAAGTGCACATGGCTTATTTTTTTCTGGATCCTTTTATAACTTGATTTATTCTGCTAACAATGCTGAATTACTTTGAAAAGATTATTTTCTCAGGATTTCTTCATGACAATGTAATTGACAAAGGAATTGCAGCTACCTTTCAGAACTATAGAGAAATCTTCGTCAGTACCCACAGGTGGTCACTGGTAGCCTCTTGCCTAGTCACACACACAGGAAACAAAGCTGGCAACTGTGAATCACAAGTATGTAGATTTAAAAATATCAGTAGGGATTTTAGCTGTGAAATCATCAGCTTCCCATTTGCAGAGCAATATACTTAATTCTGTTCTGTGGAAGGAATAAGCTCCAGACTATCCCTGGGGAAGCTGCAGCCTGGGGGAAAGAAAAAAGACTATAGAGAAGAAAGAGGCAGTATGGATTATTTTCCTCCAAAAAGTCATTTCCACAATGAGCTCTTCCATTTGGACAGTTTTTAGTGCTTAGCGTAGTGATCTGGAGCTGCCGCTTAAGGTCCCATCTTGTTGTTCTGTCTACCAGTGGAGTGGAGAACAGTTAATAAGCGGCCTCTTTCTCAGTCTTCCTTATGTTCTTGGAGCCCTTGCCAGGCCTTTCATCTCCAGTCCTTGAACTGGTCCTCAGAGGTGCTGTTTCAGAGCCCTTTCATATTTTTATTATCCTCTGCAAAAGCCTCTTCATCCTTGCCACAGCCTTCTTAAAATGCAGAACCTCAGATTTCTTATTGGATCATGGGTACTGGAACGGTTGAGTGGCTCTCAAGTGGCCATCCCCCTCCTGCAATAGACTGAGGTCATAGGAATGCCCCAGGAGCAAAAGAATGTACCTGAATGAAAAGTGGCTATGTGATACATCCCTGACTCACCCTCCTGCAACTCAGGAAGAACCTCGGAACACTGGAACGTCTCCTTGGGAACTGAAAAAGACTTTAAATGGCTTCCTACTTCTAGTCTCAGTCTCTTCCCCCTCTTCCTTTCTCTTTCTCCCTCTCTCTGCCCCCTTCTATTCTTCCCTCTCCCCTTTGCCCTCCCCCATCTCTCTCTCTCTCTCCCTCTCTCTCTCTCTCTTTCTCCCCCCCAACACGATTTTCAGACTGATATAACTAAACCATAAGTTGGGAGAAGGAAATAAGCATTTATTAAGCAGCTACTATGTGCCATGCACTGTGCTAAATACTTTCCAAATATTTGATCCACAGTACAACCCTTTGAGGTTGGTGATATTATTATGCCCATTTTACAGTTGAGGAAACTGAGCCAAACAACAGTTTAGTGACTTGCCCAGGGTCATACAACTAAGAAGTGTCTGAGGTCAGATTTGAACTCAGGTCTTTCTGACTCTAGGCCCAGCGCTCTATCCACTGTGCCACCTAGCTGCCTCTGTTAGATTTCTTTGCTTCAGATGCTCCAATTTTTTGTCCATTCTCCATATGGCTGCTATTCAGAAATCATTGCTACTGCTGCCGCTGCTGTTTGTCCTTTGCTTTCAAAGAGGGCCGTGATATTGGAGAGGTGATACCATGACGTTCAATGACATACAATGAATGGGCATTGCCTCAGTCAAACTGAGACCTGTTAAAGACCTTAGCTTGAAAAGGCCAAGGTCAGCCACTGCATCCTGGGCCATCTCCAATTGTCCTGATCAGTATCTGGCCACTGGACACAAAGGGCTCCAGAGGAGA
>NW_020954953.1:24562029-24648415 GCF_900497805.2 Vombatus ursinus | reverse complement strand
TTCTTTCCTTTTCCTTTCTTTCTTTCTTTCTTTCTTTCTTTCTTTCTTTCTTCCTTCCTTCTTTCTTTTGCTTCCTTCTTTCCTTCCTTCCTTCCTTTTTCTTTCCCTCTCTCCACATAGATTATCATACCCTTTACTGCAAGTGTTCTTCCCAAAGGCAATGTTAAGTTTAATCTCTCAAATTTTGTTTTTGTTTTTGTTTTTTCTCTTAAAGGCAAGCCTTAACACAAATCACTCTGGCTCAGAAATCATTAAGGTCTCCCTATTGTGTCCAGGTTAAAATATAAAATCCTGGAATTAGATTTAAACCTCTCAAATATGACCTTTATGTATCTTTCCCATCTTATTTCATATTCCTTCTCTTCCCACAGTGCTGCTTCAGTTGCACAGGCCCAACGTGAGAGCAGAGACTGTTTTTCCTTTTGTTGTTGTGTCCTAGAGCTTAGCTCAGTGCCTGACCCATAGTAAGCAACAATAAGTTCTTGTTGATTGGTTGACTGATATTCTATCTCCTACCTCCATGTCTTGTATCTGGAATACATTGTCTCCTCTGCTTTGGTCCTAGAATCCCTGTCTTCCAAGCCTAGCCAAGGTGCAATCATAAACATATGAAACCTTTCCTGATCCTCCTCATTTGCAAGGGTCTTTCCCTCTTAAATTGTGTATGTAGTTTGGAATACTTTACTTCCAAGTACATGTTGAATTTCCCTAGTAGGATTGGAAGACAGTAGGCATCGTTTCATTTTTTGTCTTTGTATCTCCAGGACACACCATAGTACTTTCTTCATGCTGTTATTGTTCTGACTCTTCATGACCCCATGAACCATAGCATACTGTCCATGGGATTTTCTTGGCAGAGATCCTGGAGTGGTTTGCCATTTCCTTCCCCAGCTCATTTTACAGATGAGGAACTGAGGCAAACAGGGTTAAGTGACTTGCCCAGGATCACACTACTAGTAAGGGTGTTGGCTGTATTTGAACTCAGGTCTTCCTGACTCCAGGCCCAGCACTCTATCCACTGCTCAATGGAGCTGCTCCTAAGTAGGCTCATAACTAATACTTGGTGGGTGATTGATTAATCAATTCCTGACCCCAAGGTCAGATTTCTATCCACTAGGCAATGCCTAGTAGTCCTTCACTAACAAGAAATCTCCCTTCCCTATGTTCAAGGTGTCAGGGGAAGGGGAACGGGTGGAGGGGGGGTTGGGAACAGCACTTGCTAATAGGGATAGGTACCAGGCCTGTGATTTAACTGATAGTTTCTCTACCAATGCAAATCAACAGCTCCTTTTCAGATTTATTGTCTTTAAAAGTTTCCGGGGCAGCTAGGTGGCATAGTGAATAGAGCTCTGGCCTTGGAGTCAAGAGGACCTAAGTTCAAATCTGGCCTCAGACACTTGACACTTACTAGCTGTGTGACCCTGGGCAAGTCACTTAACCCCAATTACCTCACCCCCCAAAAAAAGTTTCCTAGAGAACTGAGAAATTACGTAATTTGCCCAGGGTCATATAGCTAATATGTGTTAGAGGTGAGACTTAAACCCAGATTTATTAGATTATCAGCTTCTTATGAGTAAGGACAGTTTTATTTTTTGTACTTGTCTACTCAGGCCCAGTAGAGTGCCTGGCATATACTAAGCACTTAATAAATACTTGGTGATTGATTGATTCCTGATCCTAAGGCCAGATATCTAACCACTATGCAATGTTGCCTTTCATTCACTTACTAAATGGGAACTCAGTGCTACATACAAATAAATTTGCCAAAATGGGTACTATGCAATTTTCATAAGATTTGTAATGTTACAGAAAATTGCTAAGTAATTAAAGTACTTGTTCCTGTGATAAAGTCAAGAGGATAGCCACAAATCCATTCATTCTGAAAGTTTTCATGCCCAATAAAAAAATCTCTAGATCTGCATTTCAAGGGCCATTTTTGTAGTTCTAGTCTCTGTAGAAATGGAGAACAGTTAATTGTCTACCCTGTATAAAATGGCACTCATGTGCTTTTGAGTCTATTATTAAGTCACAGGATAGGTCCCTACTGAACATAATTCAGTTAAGTTTCACCCCCTATAAGGTCCACAGTGAACACCGATCATTACTCCAATCACTTATGTGTCTTCCTAACATTGTGAGGCTCAAAATATATTAGCTTGTTTATGATCAAGCCTGGTGGGACAAAATCAAGACCTTTATGAAGGTAAGATATATTACATTTATCATTTCTTCCAATCTATAAAGCCCATCATTCTGTCATAAAGGGAATTAAAATGATCAAACATGATTTGTCTTTTGAAAACAATGGTGGAGTGTTGTTTTCTCTCAAGTATTCTCTGTGGGAAGTTGTTTTGTTGGGGTTTTTTTTTGGTTGTTGTTTTGGGAGGGGAGTGCTAGAATATTATAGATATTTTATTGTCTTTTTAAATATTAATTAATGGTAAATTTTCTTTCAAAGTTATTCATCCTTTTCAATATAAAGTCCCTTTGCCTCTCAGCTCTTACATTTTTCATAATGATCTTCATAATGACATTAGCCAATATTTTAAATAACCTGAAAATTCCATCACTAAGGGAATCTTAGATAAATCATTCTACAAAGCTAAATGGTTTTTTTTTTCATTTGTCCCTATTCTAACTCTACTCAGTAGAGGTTGATTTTTTTAGGGGGGTAGGGCTGATTTTTTGTAAATCATAAAAGTTTCTCCTATCCCAACCCCTTTTAAAAAAATCATTAGCTATTATTAAAATATCCCTTCCTGATCTTTTAAGGGTCTAGCACTTAACCATTCAGTTTTGCCCAGTAGAAAAGGATAGCCCTATTTTCATTTTTGTTCTTTCTTTAAAAACAAACAAAAAAAGTATTTCCATCTCTGTCTGTCTGTCTCTGACTCTCTCTCTCTCTCACTCTCTCAATATCCCCATTTTATGGATAAGGAAACTGATGCTGAGCAAAGTTAAGTAACTTGCCCAGGGTCATTATGTATTTTGCATTGAGGAATAATATGTGTTTCCAGTGACATGGTATATTTATGCCTGTCACCTCGACCATTACCTTAGAAATCAAAGTGAAGAGGTTTAGAGGTTTTGGGGTGCTCAAACCCCAAGATCGCAGTACCGCACCCTGCCTGAAAGAATTCAACCCAAATCTTCTGCCAGCCAGAGAAAAAGTTTATTAGAGATAAAGCATATAGGCCAGACTCCCAAGGAACCCAAACATCAGTAACGCCCATAGGGATGAGCGGCATGAGAGTCTCAGCCTTTTGGGCATGAGAAATTCTCAGTGTCTGAATGCGGGCTAGAATGGGTCTTTTGTACACTAAAGTAACTTTGGGTGGCCAGAGGAAGGGGGGGAGGTGGTTAGGAAAAAAGGTCTAGGTGAGAATTCCATTTGGAAGGTCTGAGAGATTTGAATAAACAATGAGAATAGATAATGAAGGGAACTGGAAGGTAGAAGTTTGCTTTCAAAGGGAGATCAAGAGAGTAGATAAGGAACCTAAAAGTTTAAGGGTTTTCTGGGAAACATAGACAAACTTCTTTTTAGGGCTAGGGGCAAAGGTGCATCTGAATAAGATCAAAAGGGGTGGCTAAGGCTTTGGAAGAGACATAAGGTGAGTCTATAAGGAATCTAAAAGTTTAAGGGTCTTCTGGGGTCTGTAAACAAAGGAGCCAAATTCCTTTTGGCAAAAAGGGGCAAAGGTCTCAGCTTCTGAAACCAATGATACCCTGTCAAAAGCACCACAGGGAAAATCATTTAAGGCTTCTGAGTTCCTTGATTCCAGAACCAAACCAAAGCATGTTGTATAACTACATTTAATTCTACCTGTGATAGAATTATCTCTCCTCTTCTAAAGATTACTTCTATCTAGTGACTGAAATAACAATAATGACTAGAACCTGTTTAACACATTAAGGCTTGCAGAGCACTTTACATATGTTAATGCATTTGATCCCAACAAACCTATAAAGTATTATCATATTATGCCCATATGTTATTATATATTATATTATCCCCATTTTATAGATAAGGAAACTGAAGCTGAGCAAAGTTAAGTAACTTGCCCAGGGTCACTATGTAAGTGCCTGAGGGAGAATATGAACCCAGGGATTCCTAATTCCAAGTCCACCACTCAATCCAAGTGCTGCCTAACTACCTCCAAATATGTTATTTGTCTCTGTAAGGTATGTTTCTACCCTTTGGACACTGCTGGATAAAAACAGAAAAATATCCTTTGTACCCTTAGATTTTATACAACCCTTCTTACTGTCCCCCTCTGTCTCTCTCTCTCTCTGTCTCTCTCTCTCTCTCTTACTCTCTCTCATACACACAGACACACACACACACACACACACACACACACACACACAGACACACACACACAAATCTCCTTGCTGAGATTTCAGAGACACTGGTGTTTCTTGATCATACTTCATAAGGAATAATATTACCTATCAGCCATCTCCTAGGAGAAGGCAAATCTGTAGGTCCCTTTGCTAATCTAATCTGTGTGATCTTGAGTATTGTTTCCCTTTAAGAGGCTGACTTTTTTTTAATTTCCTCTCCCAATTTGTGGGCTACTTTAATTTCCTTACCAAAAATGGGATATAATGATACTGACAGGGTTATGCACCCATCATTCAGTTTCAGAAGCTGAGACCTTTGCCCCTTTTCGCCAAAAGGAATTTGGCTCCCATTTGTTTACAGACCCCAGAAGACCCTTAAACTTTTAGATTCCTTATAGACTCCCCTTATCTCCCTTCCAAAGCCTTAGCCCTGCCTTTTGATCTTATTCAGATGCACCTTTGCCCCTAGCCCTAAAAAGAAACTGGCTCCTGTTTGTTTATGGGTCCCAGAAAACCCTTAAACTTTTAGGTTCCTTATCTACTCTCTTGATCTCCCTTTGAAAGCAAACTTCTACCTTCCAGTTCCCTTCATTATCTATTCTCATTGTTTATTCAATCTTTCAGACCTTCCAAACAGAATTCTCACCTAGACCCTTTTCCCAACCACCCTCCCTTCCTCTGGCCACCCAAAGTTACTTTAGTGTATATAAGATGGGAATGATGGGGTTGGAATCTGGGCCCCAGAAAGGAAAAACCCTGGACTTTCCCATATGGTCAAATCTCTGGCATTCCCCAGAGGCTGTAGTCCCATCAACTGGCCTTTCCTTGTGGCTACACCTAATCTCCCCTCCATTGTCTTACCTCCCTATGGCTCCAGGCCATTTCCCACCCTTGGTCCCACCTAGGCTTCATTTCCCACCCTTAGGAATTCTATTACCTCATGGACTCTGTACTTTCCCACTTGGCCAAATCTCTGGTGTTCCTCTGAGGCTGTAATCCCAACAACTGGCCTTTCATTGTGGCTACACCCAATCTCCCCTCCATTGTCTTACCTCCCTATGGCCCCTGGCCATTTCCCACTCTTAATCCTAGCTAGTCCAGGTCCCAGGAGTTCTGTTTACCCCAGTTTACTGGCCACTCCCATCCAGATCTCCTTAGGCCCTTCCTCCCGTCACCCCAAACTACTTGGCCACTCCTAGATCCCTCCCACAGTCTTTCTGTGTATAAGGTCCATCTTGTCTCTATTAAGATGCTGAGAATCTCTCATGCCCAGAGGCTGAGACTCTCATGCCCGCTCATCCTTAGGGGCGTCACCTGGCCTATGTGGGAGAAGATTTGAGTTCTTTCAGGCAGTGCCAGGTGCTGTGATCTTGGGGAACCTCTGTGCATCTAGGAGCACCCCAAAACCTCTAGACCTCTTCAATATCTCATCAAAAGGAAGTAGATTGTTAAATAAAAGCAATACACTATTTACAAAAGGCTGGTAATGGGTAAAGAAAAAGAGCTACTTAATTCCTCACTGTTTAAGAATATAGACAGGGATTTGCAGTCAGGGCTGAGTTGTTCCTTGTTTGTATGTTGAGATTGGGATTATTTTGGTGTCTATCATTGGCTACTCTCTCTAACTCTCTTTTGTGCATGTTGGCAACTATTTTGTTGTCGTTGTTGTTGTTGTTGGTTGTTTTTTGCAATTTATAATTTTTGGTGGGGGGCTAGGCAATGGGGTTAAGTGACTTGCCCAGGGTCACACAGCTAGTGAGTGTTATGTGTCTGAGGACGTATTTGAACTCGGGTCCTCCTGATTCCAGGGCCAGTGCCCTATCCTAGCTACCCCTGCAATTTATAATCTTACAGAAGTTCCTGAAACACAGAGTTCAAATAGCCCACTCAGAGTCACACAGCACGTGAGTCACACATGACTATACAGTCACCGTCTTGCTGACTTCAAGCTAGCTCTCTATCCACTGCACCATACTGCCCCAACAAAGTGTTATTTTAAAAATAAATTTTAAATTATTTTATAAGTTTAAAGTTGGATAAAAATAGTCATTAATTTTCAGTCCTGAAATAATAACTTCTCTCTGGAATATCCTGGTGTTTTGTTTTGTACTAATTTGAAAAGAGGTAGGAGTCATGTGCTTAAAGTTTCTTATTTTTCAATGAGTAGAAAAAGCAGTAATAATAAATGCTTTGTTCTTATGTCATTTCACCCAGATACCCATCAAGCCTCTAATCTGAACTTTGTCACCTTCATTTTGAAAAGGTAGAAGGAAAGATGGTAGGTTTCTGCTTGTTTCATTTTATCCTCAGGAAGACTTATAAGGTTAGGTAGCAATTTTACCTCTCTTTGTAGAGTTGGAGTGCTCGTTTGAATGGGTTAGGTGGGAAGATCATTTAATTACCTAAAGCTCCAGTTAGGCTTAGAATGAGTTTTAAAAAAAAAAAAACAACTTGACTTGATTCAGAATCATTTTCTTTTGTTCCTGTCCAAGAACATTCCTCAGAGAGGAGGGCCCAGATTAGATTGCACAGTGTGTCCCAACTTTGCTGCTGTACTTTTATGCAGGGGAAAAATTGGTTAAAATAAAGGGAAGTCTTGAAATGGGAAATAACTAGAAAATAAATGTCACTAAAGTGCATGCAGCAGCATAGAAGAAGGGATTGTTGTGAGGCAACATCCTTTCTCACACCAGTCTTTTTCACAAACATCTTTGCCTGCGGATGAATTCAGTTCCGTTCATCAGGCATTTAGTAAGGGCCTGCAGGGACCACAGAGAAAACCAAACAGAAAAAGCAGCATATAATAAAGTGAGTAGAGTACCACACCCAGTCAGGAAGACCTGACTGACATTTCCTAGAAGCTGTTATGACTTTGGGCAAGTCACTAAACCTCTGAGATCTACAAGGGTAGAGGAAGTTTTCATGGATCGTGGGCAGATTGACACTCTCAAAGACATTGTCTTCCATGGGGTCGTAGATTTTAGAACTAGCAAGGACCCTAATTAGATGCCATCTAATCCAACTTTCTGATTTTTTTAGAAAAAGAAATTGAGGCTTGGAGTGATGTAAGCAAGGTCACAAAAGTACATGAGTATGAAATTGTCAGGTCTTTTTTCAAGACCTGCTAGACCCACTAGTGGACCTACTTCCTCATCCGTTCATTCTGATATAGGTACCAAATGCAGGTCCTTTAGCACCTATATTGTGTGTATGTGTGTGTGTGTGTGTGCACGCATGCACACGCACACACAACTTACATATGTATATATATTATTTATATATATATGTATATATATTATTTATATATATGTGTGTGTGTGTGTATATATATATATATTGCTTTTAAGTGGGTGCTTTTCAAATGTTTTAGAGTAGTTTTCTTGAATCAAGACATTCTTCCTCCTTTACTATCCTATTTATATTATTATTTTCTCAGACTATAAGTGCCATGTAGTGTGGGAGATCTCTTACCTAAACATTTTATCTCCCTGGAAGGGTGCTAGCAAATGTTTACAACTGACTCGCTAGGGAAAAGAAAAAAAGCAACAAAACTTATCCATGACACATTTTTAAGTTTAAGTTTCATTATTACAATTTTCTCCATAGTGTTGATAAAGTCTGGACAATCAACCAAGCACTAAGGCAAGACCTGACTTGTAACATTTGCCTATTTCTAAGGTGTAAATACTCCCAATGACAATTTAACAAGCACTTCCAGAGCTGGTTAGAGCTGATTCCAGCACATCCCTTCATCCCCCTCCAGCCCAATATAGTGCTCATTCTGAACACAGGAGTTTCTAGTAAATGTTTGTTGATTGCATTTAATTTCTTTTAGCCAACTCTTTGCTCATAATTACTGCAAATGGAGTCCATTATATGAATTATCATGCATTCTGAGCTTGTGAAGTTCAAATGAGTAAGATTTTAATAAGTGAATCCTCATAGAAGCATAACATTTTTTCTTAAAGGACAATAAAGATGAAAGCCCTTCATAACCTAGCTCCCTCCTACCTTTCCAGTCTTTTTACACATTTTCCTCCACCACATATGTTTTGATCCAGTGAGGTTGTCCTCTTCGCTGTTCCACAAACAAGATTCTCTATCTCTGGACTCTGGGCATTTTCTCTGGCTCTTTCTTATACTTGGGATGCCTTCCCTCCTCATCTTTGCTCCCTGTTTATCCTGCCTTCTTTTAAGTCCCAACTAAAATCTCATCTTCTGCTGAAGGCTTCTCCCACTCCCTTTTAATTCTAGCACTTTCCCTCTTTGAATTATTTCCTAGTTATTTTGTATATAGCTTGCTTTGTATACATTTGTTTACATGTCTCCCCCATTAGATTATAAACTCCTTGAGGGCAAGGACTGTCTTTTGCCTCTTTTTGTACCTCCAGTGCTTAGCATAATGCCTGGTACATGGTAGGTACTTAATAAATGTTTATGGACTAATTTTCTATGGAGGATTCATCTCTGAGCCATAGGCCTAAATGAACCACAGTCAAACAAATATGTGATCATTTAATTTGGAACTACAAGTTGTTTGAAATCATCTAGTATAGTGCCCTCATTTTACAGATAAGGAAGCTGAGGCCAGTGGTCACAGGTAGTAAGTTGCAGGGCTCAAATTTGAATTCTGTTCCTCTGACTTAAAAATCCATGGTTCTTTTGTTGACTCTGAAGGTCATTTCCCCCAGGAGACCAATTCTTCCTCCTGAATCTGTCTAGGAGGCCTTGTTGTGGTTCTAGAGCTTTCACCATTCATTAATTTTTAAATCCTGTACATGAAGCATAATGAACTGTTCTCGCTTTTCCACTTTTTTTCTTTCATTTTACCTTAGTCTCTTATCCAGCACTCTCTGCCCTTCTAGCATTCTCCCCATCCCACTATACACTCTTGACTATTATAGTAGATTTTGCAACCATTTATTTATAAAGGGAAAATAAGTTTAGAAATTATATGCCAGATTATGATCAATTAGAAGTACATAGACAATAAATATCTAGTTCTAAACTGAATTGTACCTAAACTTTCTAATCTAATCCTTACTTAAAGATTTCCAGGCTTAAACCTGACCAATCCCTCTAGACCAGGGGTGGGGAAACTGGCTCCAGGCCACATGTGGCCCTCGAGGTCCTCAAGTACAGCCCTTTGACTGAATATGAACTTCACAGAAAAAGGTACCCTTAATAAAAGGGTTTGTTCTGTAAAACTTGAACTCAGTCAAAAGGCCACATCCAAGTACCTAGAAAGCCACAGGTTACCCATCCTTGCTCTAGACGAAGAATTCTTAACATAGGGTCCGTGAACTTGAATGGGGGAAAAATATCTTTATTTTTATATAATTGGCTTATTTCATAATCCTTTTTTGTTTGTTTGTTTGTTTATTTAAAAACATTAAGATAAATAAATAAATAATTATTTCAAAACAGAAGAGGTTCATAGAATTTTATTAGACTGCTGAAATGGATCCATGACACAAAAAGGGTTAAAAAAAACCTCTTCTTTAGAGGCAGGTGCCTTAGCACTTTAATCGTCCTAAGCAAGAATGATATTCCCAAACTCTCCCATGCTCATTCGAGAATATGCTCACCTGAAGACTTAGCTATTCCCAGCAATATAATGATCCAAGACAATTCTGAAGGTCTCATGAGGAAAATTACTGTTCACATCCAGAGGATAATTTAACATTGAATACTGGTTGTACCATGGTTCACAACAAATTAAATACAATAAACAGAAGCAGCATGGTGTGGTGAAGAAATGACCAGATACGGGGTTCAGAATGAGCTATGTTCAGTCCTTACCTTTGACATCCACTAGTTGTGTGGCAATGGGCAAAACATTTAACCTCTCAATGTCTCCAGAAAATCTCTTAAGGTTAGAAGTTAGAGATGAGTTGCTGATCTATATCAGGGATACAGTGGATTTTCTTATTATAGGTTACCTACATTAGACAAAATTAGATCCAAAACAAAAAAGAAGAACCAAGCATTTATGAAGCACTCGCCATTTGCAAAGCACAGTGCTAACCCAGACAGTATTGGATGGGGTAGATGGGGGCTTGTTGCAGGTATCTTTGAAGAATCTTCTGGCTTGATTCTATCTCCCTTTGTTTATATGTAAAATAGTTTTCACAGCTTATACTTTCACTGACTTCCTGCTACTTATGTTTGAATACCAAATGATTGCCTCATCTCCCTGTCTGTTAATTTTGTTTTAAAAACAAATCTAGCATTGAATTTAATGCTAGGAAAATGGTGAGAGACTGACTGCAATGAAAAATTAAATCCCTCATGTTTTTTTTTAACTGTTTGAAAATCAGTGTACTTGTAGTTTCACACTGCATGCAAATAAACTTCCTCTGGGTTTCAAGGCATTTCTGAGTCCTAACAAAATAGTTGTGCTAATTATGCTTTATCCTTATTCGAAAAGTAATTGCCAGGCCAGTGGACACTTTAAAATATGCCTTCAGAGAAACTTATCTTTGTAGGAAATGTGTACATTTTAAATCTAAAAAACTAACATTAGCTAATGTCTAAAATAGAAAATAACAACTAGCAAACTTGTGAATCAGATAGTCTTTATATTTCTGTTGTAAAGGCTAATTGCCAAGTCAGTAGACACTGGGGGAGAAAATTTCCTTCCAAAAAACTTACCTTCCTATGATATATGTGTGTGTTAAAGCTAAAGACCTGACATTTGAAATGTCCAAAGTAAAGAATAACAATTAGCAAATTGATGAATAAGGGTATTCTTTGTAGTTTTATTGTAAAGGCTAATTATCTATGATCTTAAGGAAGACCCTACCTCTTGATTTCAAGTGTGCTCCTTGGAAGCATTAACTCAGGCTCATTCTCTTCTATGAGATACAAGATAAAAATTTTAAAAACAAGTTATAAAATAACAACTTATCATTAACCTGAAATCCTTTGATATTTTCCCTCAAAATACAGTTATTTCTCTATGAGTCTTGCCATTTTTTACCCTTCATTAGATTTTAAGGTCCTTTCCATCTGGAACTGTCTCACTCATCTTTATGACCTCCAATTGGCCACCAAAGTTCCTTGAAAATAATAGAAGCTCAGCAAATATTTGTTGAATTGAATTATTTTTTCTCAAGTGCTCATAGAATTTCAGCATTCCAAGGAACCTCAGAAGTCATCTTGTCCAACCTGGATCTGAATAACAATATCAGTTAGAAAGTTAGAAGGGAACAAGCATTATTAAGCACTTACTGTGTGCCAGGCATTGTGCTAAGAGCTTTACAAACATTATCTCATTTGATCCTCACAATAGCCCTGGGAGGTAGGTGATATTATTATCTCCATTTTCCATTTGAGGAAATTGAGGCAAACAGAAGTTAAATGACTTGCCCAGCATCGAACAGCTGGTAAGTATCTGAGATTAAATTTGAATGCTCAGGTTTTCCTGACTCCAGGCCTAGTACTATATCCACTCCACCACCTCACTATAGATAAGATAGACATTCCCTCTCAGATCTTTATCAGACTGTCTTGTACTCTTTATTAGGAAATCTTCATCCATAGCTTTCATCTAGCTAGATGGCCTGTAGAGTTTTATCTCATGGCAGTTATCATTTTGACTTCATTTCCCACACTACCTTCTATAGACTTTTGTACTGTTAAATACCTCCTCATAGTAATAGTAGGATATATATTCAGAGGACAGTATCAAGTAATACATGACTTCTGTTTATCAATATACAGTACTATATATGGATTGATTGGTAATGTTATTTGAATTAGCTTAGCAAAGATGTACGCTACGTTAATGGCAAAGGTCATGTTTTAATAAATAGACATGAACAATTTAAATAGGTCCTTGAAAACATCAGCCTCATTGGGTTTGAGCTCTGGTTATGCTATAGTTAGGTGGTTTATATGTTAATATGTTCTACCTGGTTAGCAAAGTTGGTTAGAGCACAATGCTGATATGATATATTATCATAAGTTTTATTCCCTTGGGGTCCAGTTAGCATTCTTTCTCTAGGCTACAGATTGTACCAATAACCTTGGTTTACCTTTTCGTGTATGTTGGCCTTTGTTCAAATAGAGACTGGAAGAGGTACTATGGGTAGATTGTGACAAATGTATTACTTTTGCTGGAAAAATATAGCTTAATATTTTCGTCTCTATTGCATGTCTTATTAATGTTGGGTCAGTGATGTCATGTTCACATACAGATTGTGGAATTGTACAGTAACATCCCAGTTAATTAGTACCTGAAGGCAATGTGTAGCACTGAAAACTAGAAGTCTGAGTTTAGTCCTGGAAACTCTATACCTAAAAATCTGCAATCAAAAGCTACATGCCTACTTTTCTCCTGATAACCAAGAGATCAAAACAACCCAAGATTTATATTTTTATCACTAATTTAAATATGTATTTTAACAAGTACTTCCTGATTGCCTTGTAGCGTGTGGGCTTTGTTTTGTTTTGTTTTGTTTTTTAGAACTAACTCCGGCTTTTAAAATTTCTCATCTAAATTTATTATTTTAAGTATTTCTCATTTCTCATTGACTTATCATTCTTGGTAATTCTTAACTGTTTGAAGTTTGAAGAATATATACATTACTTGTGTTTGTGTGTATATTTTTATATATATACACACATATCTTTGTATATCCATATATTCATTTACATATATATGTGTATGTATTTTTTCTACTAGGTTTATATTCTGCTCAATTAAAGTTATTGGAGGTTAATTAATTTAAACATTTGTGTGATGTCTCTATCAGTGTGTTGATTTTGTATTTAATTAGTCTTAAATTGGATAGCATTTGGTAAAGTACAATATTTCTAAAAATTTGAATTTGTTAGATTGGCCAATATATTTGCATACCATCACAGTTGTGTATTGTTAGGGAAGGGGAAAGGAATATGATTGAAGTAAGAATGCTGCACCCTGTACAGGGAAAATCTTTAAATGCTACATGGATAGATTAATTAGTTAACTAGTAACTTGAGTTAACTGACCACCCCATTCCCTGGATTACTCCAGTGTTGGTATGTATGGTTTGAGATGGCACTAAACCTTTGATATCATTGGTCTGATGAACTCCTGGTGAGGCTTTCTCTTCTACCAATGCAGATCAATATCCTCTCTGAAACTTAGAAACTTAGAATCACTGAGTGTTTAAGTGACTCACTCTGGGTTTTATAACCAATATGTGTCAGAGACAGGACTGGCACCTAGGTTTTCCTGGGCTATAAGACATTTCTCTATTCATATACCCCACTTTCTATTAGGTTTTATATCATTGGGTTCTTTTAAGATGTGAGTAATTTGTTATATTGAATAGGTAAACATTCTTCCTTGCCATTCTATTAACCGAATTAATTTGCTTAGGACATCTTTTTTTTATGCTTAGCTAGTAAAATATTGAGGCAGCTAGATGATTCAGTGGATAAAACTCTGGGCCTGGAGTCAGGAAAACCTGAGTTCAAATGTGTGACTTTGGGCAAGTCACTTAACTTTTATTTGCCTTAATCTACTGGAGAAGGAAATGGCAAACCACTCCAATATCTTTGCCAAGAAAACCACATAATGGGGTCACAAAGAGTTAGACATGACTGAACAACAATAATAAAACATTAGACAGCTTAACTTATGTCCAGATTTTCAAAGCCGCTCAATTTGTTGAGTCTAAATTAATGAAGTTTGGCTCTATTTATAGAAAACCAAACACATTTTAATTTACTAATGAGCAGCAGTGACTTTAATGTAATGTACTTACTTAAAACTAAACTTTATTAGTCTCTGTAGTAAGTGTAACTAGACTCTAACTCATAAATTTAATAACTTGATATCCCAGGAGGACTAGCAGATCTCATACACTACATAGCTATAATCATCAAAACAGTTTAGTATTAGATGAGAAATAGAGAAGTTGATCAATGTAATGGATTACGTGTACCATATTCAGAAGCAAATAAGTATAGTAACTTAGTGTTAGATAAACCTGAACATCTCAGCCATTTGGGGCAAGAACTCACTATCCACAAAAAACTGTTGGGACAACTGGAAAGTAGTCTGGCATAAACTAGATATAGACTAATAGCTTACACCCTGTATACCAAGATAATCTTAAAATGGGTACATGATTTAAACATGAAGGGTGATAGGATAAAAAGAAATTAGTAGAACAAGGAAGAAATTAGCTGTCAGATCTATGTGGATAGGACTAAATATGTCACTTAACCATGTCATTTTGTAGAGGATATAGTAATGAGACTGGCATGTCCTAGACTGACTGACTTATAGACTGCTAGATCTAGGACATGGGAAAGTTACTAAAGCCTTCCTTATTGGAGAACTGAACTTGATTATAAAAGGAAACCTCTAATCTTCCTTACTTCAGGATAAGATTCTGGACATACTCTTTTCGTTTTAAGAGTTTCTATGGCTCTTAAGGAACAGATAGCTTTTCTGACATCTTTGTACCCTTTGTGGATGGGACGGTGACTTGAGTGTCCATAGTACAGCAAGATTTTGGGAGAAGAAAGGCTTTCATCCAAACATCCCACTTCACTGACACAACTCTTTGTGCATCTAGTTGAATTTTCAAAGGACAGTGGGTCAAAATCTGTGAACCTGGTAGGAGTTATTTGAGATAAAGGATTTTGTAATGCTAAAAAATAATATTTTCAGTTGAATTTCAGAAATGAAGATGATTATCTTTCTCCCTTTTGGATTTTTTGCTTTTTGTTTGGTTTTTGTTAGGCAGTGGGGTTAAGTGACTTGCCCAGAGTCACACAGCTAATAAGTGTTATGTGTCTGAGGCTGGATTTGAACTCAGGTCCTCCTGACTCCAAAGCCAGAGCTCTATGCACTGTGCCTCTTTCTCCCTTTTGGCTACATCAGTTTTGGTCTATACACTTGTTGATGTTGCAGGGTTGAAAAGTACAAAAGCTGTGTGTCCCACAAGAGCTTGAGTTATTTTCTTCCCCCTTTGCTGGAGAACAGTTATTTATTGTTAATTATGATTGAAGCAATAATGCCTTAACAAAACATAAGTAACTCAGATTAATCAGCTGTTTTCCAGGCAGATTCTTCCTGGGTTCCCTGGGGTTTCCATCAGCAAATTGTAGTAATGATGCTGATTTGCACAGTGTTATTGTTTCAGCTGTAAATACGTGAATTGATTACCCATGAGCCCTGGTCTCCATGTACAGTTGTTTTGCTTTGTTCTTTATTATGTTAGGTACCCTACACAGCAGGGGGCCAGTATCCATGACAGAGTCACCTTGGGACTTCTAGTTTGGGAATCTAAATGAATTCTTTGTTGCTGTAAATTACAAACAGAACAACAGCAGCCTGCTTCCACATTTATAAATATGTATGATTTCCCCGCCAATGAAATTATGGCGAGGGATAGATCAAAATGAATTAGCACCTGTCAGCGAAATTTGATAGGTCATTTTGTACCATAATTTTATTCCTTTTCCCTTAGAGTGTGACATAATATCTAAGTCCATGCTCCTAGCTCTCCTCCACCTAGCATTGTTAACAATGCAGAACCGGATGTATATTGTGAAGTGATCAGCTCATCAGCCAGCCTGAACACCAGGGGTACCACTCTGCAGTGACAGGCAGTCTTTTTTTTTTAAGATTGTAGGTCAACAATCAGCATTTGTTCATCTTGACTGGGGCTAACTTAGTGTGTGTTGATTACTGTATCTATTGACAACCATTTCAGTTGTCATTGGCCTTCATAAGTCATAAGAGAAACTAAAATCCACAAATCTGCCCCACAAAAGTAGCTTTGAATAGTTTTTAATTGTTCTTTCTCAACCAAGTAAAAACTACTCCCACCCTAATTGAAATCACAAGACTTATGAAACTTTTCAGTATACCCCCAAAATTAAAGTTCCCAGAACAGTTTGTTAATAATGTAATTGAAGGTCATGGTAGGAAAGAGAATTAAAAACAAAACAAAACAAAAAAACCAAACATCATGGCCACAGTTTTGTCTTCACTGATAAAATGGTTCAAATAATCAGCAAACATTCTTGTCTTATCATTTGCTTTGTTATTCAGTGGGTCTGAAACTGTCTGTTCTTGAATCACTAGTTTCATAGGTGTAGTTCTTGCTCATATAACTGAAGAAAGCTGCCTCTCTTTTCCTGTCTCCCTCTCTCTCTTGCTCTCCATCACTCCTTCCTTCTGTGTCTCTCTCCCTCTTCTCCTTTTCTTCTCTTTCCCCCTTCTTTTTCCTCCTCTCCCCCCATCTCTCATCTCTCTTATCCTTTTTTCCCTTCTTTCTCCTTCCTTCTTACCCCCTTCCCTTGCTCCATAACAGGGTAGATTTAGGATACTAATACAATTGTGTGTGTAAAGAGAGATCGTATTTGCGTTTTGCATAGTGGATGGAGAGTTGGCATTTGAGTCGAGAAGACCTTGGTTCAAATCTGGCCTCTGACACTTATTCAATGTGTGACTAGACAAGGATTGAACCTCTGTGTGTTTAGGAGACTGTCTATGACCATAAGCTGCAGAGAAGGTGCTGGTTTGCATTGATACAGGCAGTTTCCTCACCAATGAAATCACAGCTCCAATCCCTAACCCCATCCCTAAGAAAATCTTCTCTGAAACTGCATGAAAATAGAGACTAGCATTCACTCCTCTTATGTATCCACACATCGATTATACACAGAGTAGGTGCATAATAAATGCTTATTAAAGACTAGGACTCTATGGAACTGGAAACAAATTCGGTGTCAATTGGGAAATGGCTAGCTAGACATTTATTATGATATGGATAGACATGTATTATAATACATTAATGTCGTGAAATATATTTATACAGCTAGGAGCTACACATGTGAAAATTATAGGTAGGCATGGGAAGACTTATATGGAAAGACTTGATGCCAAGTGAAGTAAGCAGAACTAGGAAGACAGTATACACAGCAACCACAACAATATAAATGGACAACACATGAGTTCTCTTCTGTTCCTCTCTCTATTCTCGCCCTTTCCCCCTTTCTGCTTTCTTCTCTCCATCTCTTCTCCTTTCTATGTGCTTCATGTTCAAACAAACCTCCACTGAGACTTGGACAAGTAATCCATCACAATACTCTTTTAAGGAATAAAAGTGCCTTGTGTGTTCAGGGTTGAACACAAGGATTGTCTTCTCACTGTATAGAGGATGTTCCCTACCCCTCTCTCTGAGGTTGTTGAAGTAATTTAAACTACACCCTCACTAGCAGTTGGGGATTCCCCATAGGAGTGGATGTTATAATTACTTCCGGGGCTCTAGATAATAACTTGCAGGTTTGATAGTGCATTGTTACAATCTTATAATGCTGTAGCTCCTTAGCTCCAGTTTCCACCAGTGTGCTTTCCATTAACAAATCAGCCAGCTGACTAAATTAACTCTTAATAAAACACTTGCCCCAAATGCAAAGCAGGAGCAATAATTACATAATATTCCATGCATACATAGGGAGAGCACTCTCCTAGAACTGCAAATTGTCTCCATGGGGGAAGAGTAGAAACAAACTTAAAATTGTCAGGGTAGTACCCATATTTAGGGGAGTTAGGTGATCATCAATAACCCAAAAGTCTGGGGATTCAGGTCTTAATGTGCTTTCTCTTTCATGGCTATGGCTCTTTCACAGTTCACTGTGTTGGGTCAGTGACTCTGATGGTCATCCGGGCTCCTTCATGGCCATGTTGGACTGCACTGGGGCAAGGCTGCTCTGCCTCTGCTTCTGTGCTGGGCCAGACCTTTTTGGTGCTTTGGTTGTGCCGTGCTCTTTCAGAAGGATAGATATCCTTGGCATGTAAAAGCTTCCCCACATCTACTACCTTGGCTGTTACCTGAGGGATTGGCAACGGGTGGTGTTATAGAGTTGTTGTCTCTCTTTTACCAATCAGTTCTTTCAGGCAACAGGTGGCAGTGCGGAGATGTATTTATTGCCTCTTCCACACAATTCTGAGGTCTTTGACTAACGCTTTCTGATGTGTGTCTCCTCAGTGAGAAACCTCACCATAGCTTATGTGGATTAACCATTACATTTTCTAGAACCTCATTTCTGCCAGTTAAGGTATAACAAGGCAGCGTACATTTGTTCAATAACCACAAAACCATTAGAGGGTTCAGGGTTTCCCATTTATTAAATACAAATCAGTTATCCTGTACTTCTGCAAATGAGCAACTGAGAAAAAGGCGACTTAGGCCAGTCTTCGCCCTAGGTAAACACATTTTCTTTGAAGGCTGCTTTCTTAGTATTTTTCATATCCAAACCTCACATTTTTCTTTTGTCTTTTCCCATTTCAGTCAGCAAAATTGGCAAAGTTGGAAAGTGCCAACCCTTTCAATTGTATAGGAGTCATTTTTCATAGATTTATATATTCATTATTGAGTTATTAGAAGTACATCTTTGTACTGGGGAAAGAAATTTCTTCTAATGGTCCATGTACTATATTTCCTATTATATCTATCATGCAAAAGCATGTGTTTTATTATGAAGATTAACTTTACAACCACTCTATATCTACTTCCTAAAAAAGCATTTTTAATAATAATAACAACTTTTATGTAGTGCTTTAAACTTTGAAGGGAGCTTTGTATATACTGTTTCATTTGATCTTCCTAACAATATTGAAAGGTAGATGTTGCCATTTTATATATGAGGAAACTGAGACACAGAGAGGTCAAGTGACCTGTCCATGGTCACACAACTAGTAAATATTAGAGGCAGAATTCAAACTCAAGTTTTCCTGGCGCCAAGTCCCATGCTCTGTCTCTCTCCCAACACATTGCAGGTCCAATTAATCTTGAGAAGAGAAGGAGTTAGTAGAGCCACTTACTTGCTTGGTAATGGTAAGTTGAGACTTTATATTTGAAAGAACTTCTGAATGGTAAGAGCTAGTCACAAGCAGAATGGGCTCCCTCAGGATATAATGGGTTCTGTCTGCCTAAAAGACTAAGCAAACTTGTTACATGTGTTATCAGGGAGTTTTTTGTACAGGGGATTCTTGTCCAAGTATAGGTTAGAATGCCTTTGAGTTTCTGTGATCCTTTGATTCATTTTTTTAACCTATGCCTTCTCTTTGGTTAACCAGTGAACTCTGAGTATAATCCAATATGATGCTTTATTTACTCTCATGAATCAGGAGTTGTTCTATGCCCACATTTTCTTGATGCTCCTGTGTTTGTTACATGGAGTGCTTGAAGAGTGTGTACCTCTAGCACTTAAAGGGAAGTATCACTGCAGGTCAGGGACAGAGAAGAAGCTTGTACTATGACAGCATGGACAAACTCCTTGCTGTAACTCATCCATCAGTTATTTATATAATAAGCTATTTTTTAAAGAAACAATTGGGAAATAGAGTAGTAGGTAAATGTACAACCCAGTTCCCTCCACATATCTCCTCCACAAAGATCAGAAAATCTGCATTTTCAGTCTGAAAGACTGATTGCTGGTAGGGGGAATGTAAGAAAAAAAAAATCACAATGAATCATTTTTCTAGTCCAGGTCAGCCTATGGAGACAGGGAGAGAGGTCTGTGAGCACTTGAGACAGTGTCTTGCCAGGAACCCACAATGAGGAACACCCCAGTACAGGAAGAGGCTGCATACAGACAAGGTAAAAGGAGGTCCCAAATTCATTCTAAGACACTGTCACCTTGTGCAGGTGCAGGAATATTTGCCAAGTGGCAGCTTTGTCTCCAGCTACAGTTCTGGGCCAAGGATCCACAATGGACTGAGGAGAGGACATGTGCTTAGGATTGGCAGTCTATGGTGATGACTGATAGTAGACCCCGGGCAGTATGAGCAAGAAGAAAGTTCAGAAACAAGCAGCAGTGGTGTGGTTCAAACTCCTGGAGCAGAGTAAGGATTCAGTTCCACTACCAAACCCGATCTTAAGTCTTCAAAATGATAATCAGAGCAGGAATCTTAAGCCAAAGCTTGAAGTTCTATAACTCTGAATCAGCAGAAGTTTCTAGCTACCTGGTCATGTCGGGGTCCAGCAGAAATCTGCTGTTGCTTAGACCCAAATCCATGTCAGGAACTTGTAGGGTTCAGACCAGGGAACAGTGATCAAACTTTTCCTTGGATCAGAGCACTTTAAAAACACTGATAACTTGCAGGCCACTAGTATGAGCTGTTCTTGAGGTCCTAGAATAACACAATACTCAATACCCCAAGAAAGCACCAACAGAATTATTCCAGCCCTTCCCTATAGAAGTTCAGAAAGCTTGGCCCTAAAATCCAGTCTGAAGTCAGGAAATAGACGGGAAGAATGAGCAATCAGCAATAATAAAAATAATCAGATCATAAAATATTATTGTGAGAGAGATGCTCAAGGCCTAAACTCATAAAAGAATGACTCCAAAACCTTCACAAGTAAAATTTCAAGGAATAACACATCTTGGGAATAAGTTCAACCTCAATTCCTAGAGGAGGTGAACAAAGAATTTTTTTAAACAGTTAACTTTTTTTTAAATAAATGAAATAGAAGTACTACAAGGAAAAATTGGAAAAGAAATGAGAGCTGTGAAAGAAAAAAACAGAAAGGAAATTAATAGCTTGGCGCTAGAGGCATAAAAATCCTCGTCCAAGTAGGAAAAAAGAAAACCTCCCTGAAAAGGAGAACAAATCAAATGGAAGCCAATTACACCATGAAAAAGTGAGAAATATTAAAGTCAAGAGATTGAGGGGGGAGGTGTATGGGGGTGGAGAGAATGGGGAAATGTAAAGTAAAAAGAACTGACCTGGAAAACATTGAGAAGAAAAAAATATAAGAATCATTGGAGTAGCTGAAAGTCATGACATCCCCTGCCCAAAAAAAAAAAAAAAAGAGCCTGGGCATTCTATTTCAAGTAATCTTAGAAGAAACATGTTCAGTTCTCTTAGAATAAAAGGGCAAAGTGGAAATAGATAAAATCCAACCTTGTGAAAGAAACCATAAAATATACTCTCAGGAGCATTGTAACCAAAATCCAAATCTAATCCAAAGAAAAATTACTGAAAATAGAAAGAATGAAAGAAATCAAGTACTAAGGAGTCACAGTCAGGGTTACATATGATTTAGCAGCCACTGCCTTGAAGGGGAGTAGAGTTTGGAATATGAAATTCCTAAGGCAAAGCATATTTGCATATCACCAAGAAAAACTGACTCAGAAAAACTAGATACGATCCTATACAGGATAAAAAATGGGCTCTTAATGAAATAGAGGATTTCCAAGCTTTTCTGATGAAAAGATCAGAGATGTGTAGTTACTTTAAAGTTCAAACACAACTGAACAATCATAAGAGACTAAACAAGAATCAAGTGCCTGCTTTCTAATATGGGAAGATGATACATGTGTCCCTTCTGAACCCTATCATCATTGGAGGTCATTGAAGGAAAATAATAGAGTGCCTGGGAGTATTTTAGTTATGTCTTTGTGATATTAAGAGAAGAAGAATAGATTAGATGGCGGTAAGAGGAGGGAAAGGAAAGTTACAGAAAAGTATCTCACATAAATGGATTGTGCAAGTAGAAGTCTAGGAGGAAAAAAAAGAGGAAAAGGGTAAGGGTAAGCTGATACTTGAATACTCTCATCTGAACTGTCAAAGGAAGGAAAAATACATACATACAAAGTTAGGTACAGAAATACTTTTTGCTCACTAGAGAAGTAGGAGAGAAAGGTGATAAGGAAAAAAAGAAGGAATTTGGCGGGGGGGATAAATTGAGGGAGAGATTAATCTTGAGTGAAACATACTTTAACAGAGAATTTACAAATATATTTATAGCTCTTTTTGAGGGGGCAAAGGATGTGGTGTCTGTTCAATGGGAAGTGGCCAAGTAAGTTATGGAATATAAATGTGATAGAATAATATTGTTTTTAAAAAATGATGAAGCAGATGGTTTAACCCTGCGAAGACTTCTATAAATTGATGTAATTGAATAGAACAGAACCAGGAGAATAATTTATATATTGAATGACTTCGAAACTCATATTGGCATAATGACCAACCACTACTCCAGAGGACTAATGATGAAACATGCGAGCCACTTTCTGATAGGTAAAAGACTTAGAGTGTAGAGACATGTACATAGGTGTGTACATACACACCTATGTACATGTCTTTCCCTATATATGTGTGTGTTATCAAATATGTGTGTATATGTGTGTATACATGTGTATATATTGTTTTGTATATAACAGAAGTTTTTTTAAATTTTCAATTGGGGTAGAGGGTGGGAGGGAGAGCAGGCCGCTTTTTACTGATTAAAAAATTAATTTTAAATACGTAATATTTGTGTAATATGTGAAATTATACATGTAATACATGAATTCCAAGGCGGAAAAAGTATGGTGGTGTAGGTATTATTTCAAGTAGAGATATAAGGAAACAGGTTGGTTTATCCCAAGAAACACATTCAACATAAAGTAATGTAAGACTTTAAGAAAAATAGAGGTGGACAATCACCTGGTCTCTTTAATTCCCACATCAATCATGGTCCATTAGAAAGAGTATTGGACTTGCAGTCAGGAGAGATCTGGGTTAAAATCCTACTTCTGTACTTATCCATTGTGTGACATGGGACAAGTCCCTTAAGCTCTCTGAACCTTAATGTTCCCATTTGGGAATAATAACCCCTGGAGTTCCCACATCACAGGGTTCTTGTGAGAATCAAATGAGACAATGTATATAATGTACTTTGCAAATCTTAAAATCTCATAAGCTGTTAGCACATGTACAGTGAGACTCATCTATTTACAATATATGTCTAATGATTTAGACTCGGTTTAATGATGTTGCCATATAAGGCTGTTATCCTGTGGCTTTTGCTGTTCATATGTGATTTTCCATGACAAGAGGTGGTCCTAATTTCTTAATCTCTTCTTTACACTATGTTTTTATATAATTATTAGGTTAGTACTTTGCATAATTCTTTCTGTTCTGCTTTTTGGCACAATCATATGAAATGACATGTCTGTGTTCTCAGGTGTGCTTGGGGGGGTGGTGCATGTGGGTAGATGGGGGGGTTCGATGGGTGTGGGTATGTGCATAATAGCATAAAATAACCTTTCCTGGAGAGATTTTTTTCCACATTCCAATCACAGCTTAATTCAGTTGGAAACAATTTTTCATTTGCATTTCTTTTGTTACCATTTTCTAACTACAGATAACTGATTCTCCTATTGATCTATCTCGACTTTGTGATGTTTACTGTCTCCCACTCTTGATGACAACAGTTCAGTTTTTTAACTCTGTCATGGCATTAGCTATTTGGAATGCTTCACGATGTCACTGTTTTAGAATCTTTGCCAAATGAGAGCTTGAGGTGAAAATATTGTGCTATTCATACAAGCATGCATGTGCAATGTCTGCTAAGATGTGCACTGATTGACATGCCTGTTTGACACACAGCATGGTATGGGTAATGAAAATGTTCCACTCTTATCAGTTTTTCAGGGTCTGATTGTCTGGGACCATGTTTTAGATTTGGTTTGTCACACACGAATAACAGAGATCAATCACAGTAAAGTCACATTTACAGAGGATCATATAAAGTATATTAAGAAACTCACCACTTTACTACAAAGGTGCAGAATTTCTTGATAAGAAAATTAAAAATCTGTTTCTCATGTTTTCACATTGTACCTCCTTCCCTTTCATCCATTAGCACAGTTTTATCCTGGGTGAAATGCGTGACTTAGCTAGACTGTCAAGTGATACCAATAAGGAATTCCTACACAAGTCATTATGTGAGCTCTAGGAAGAATTATCTTTCAAAGACTGAAGAAGCAATTTAAGAATATTGTTGACAATCTGAAAAATCTGCTTCTGTTCCCATATCTAACTATTAAGGGGTAGGTCATCTAAGGATGAGATGTACCCAAAGACACTTTTACTTGCACAGATGGGAATGGGGATAAAGAAACAGGATAAATGAGTTGGCAAAAGACTTCTTGGGTCCTTGTATTATCAGAACTACTTAATTCCCACAGTTTGTGTTCCACCACTGCTATATAGTTCTTAGTTATGTATACATTTATATGAGTGTGTGTATACACACATATATAATGTAGATATTTACTTATATAACATTCTACAATGAAATGATATATAAGAAATTATATAATTATATACAATATAATATATAATATCCATATATATGTTGTACATATTTATTTGTACCCTGTATAAAGGACTACCCCCTCAGCTGGATCTTTTTTTTTTTTGGCAAGGCAGTGGGGTGAAGTGACTTGCCCAAGTAAGTGTCAAGTATCTGAGGTCAGATTTGAAGTCAGATCTTCTTGAATTCAGGAACGGTCCTCTATCAGGTGCTCCATCTAGCTGCCCCTGAATCTTCATTGCTGTCCTACAATCCTACTCTATTGTTGACTTATTGACTATTACTCCCCAAAGATTTTGTTCCAAACTGTTTACTCTTGTCTCTTGCTCACTTCAACCATACTTCCTATATTCACAACATCTGATGTCACCTTCACTGAAAGTATTGAGTCTGTCATCATGAAATCGTAAGTTTCCCTCTTTCATTTCTCCCTTTCCCACATTGTTCCTCTCCCTCATTCTCATTCTCTCTCTCTCTCCCTCTCTCTCTCCCTCCTCCTTGTCTCTCTGTCTCTCTCTCTGTCTCTTAAATTTTTTACCTTATTTTAATTTTTCTATAAATAACAATGATAATATAAACATTTTGAGATCACTTCAATTATGAGGAAGGGGAACCCTCTTTTAGTTCCTTTAGCTTATCCAGTTACCATTCCACAACTCTCCTTCATTTTGCTAATAAACTTACTGAAAAGTATCTGCTCTTTATTCCTCAACCTCTTCCTCTCTCTAATTCATCTATACCCTTTGTAGTATGGTTTCTATTCATGACAGTCTAGTCAGCCAGTCAACAAACATTTATGAAGTACCTACTATGTTCCATTATATTAAGCAGTGATAATGCCAAGAAAGGTAAAAGACAGCCCGTACCCTCAAGGAGCTTACAGTCTAATGGGGGAAATGACTGCTATCTCTAAAGCTTCAGATGACCACTTATATTCTAAATCTAATAGTGTGTGTGTGTGTGTGTGTATATATGCATGTATATACACATACATGCATATATATACACACACACACACACACACACACACACATACACATATTTTTTTTCTTCCAGTTTCTAGTGCAATGCCTAACATATAGCAGGTGTTTTAAAAGTGCTTATTGGATCAGATTGAATTAAATTGACCTCTCTACAACTTTTGACATTGCCACCTATATTCTCCTACATAATATCCTCTTTTATGGACAACAGACTCTTCTGTTTTAGCTTCTCTAACTACTTTATCTTCTTTGCTGGATATATATCCTCTTTTGGACCTTTTAATATGAGTGCTGTGCAAGAGTTTATCCTTGGCCGACTTCTCTTTACTCTCTCCCCTACCAATCACATTACTCCCACAGATGCTATGGGAATGTATATCTATGGAATAGAATGAAAAAAAAAAGTAAGTTCTTAGTATGTTTTGACCACTGTGCTAGGTGCCACAAATGTAAATAGGAAAGGAAGAGAGCAGCAGGTCTTAGAATTCACATTCTAATTTGGGGAGATAGCATATATAGATGAGTTTATCTCCAGGGTAAATGGAAAAAGGCTGGTCCTTCTTGGTTCTTGGAGTGCATCAAGAGGGCAATCAGGCAACAAGTAGGTATTAAGTGCTTTACGTGTGCTAGGCACTGTGCTAAGTGGTGGGAATACAAAGAGTAGTTCTGGTTGCATCTATTCATAGGATTCCAAATGATTAATTCTAGATATAGGGCCTATTGTCTAAGCTTCAGGCTAGAATGTACAGCTGCTTATGGCATGTATTTATCTGGATGTCCTACCAGTAACTCAAATGCAACATGTCTAAATTAATTCATTATCTTTCCTCCAAATTTTTTTCTCCTCCTCATATATATCTGACTATCATTCCCCCTACCAACCCTGATTCACCCAATATCTCATATTCAGTTTTAGGATTATTCTTGGTACTTTCCTCTCCTTCATTATCTCCTGTGTAGTCACTTAGCAATTTCTCTCAGTTGTACCTCTGGAGCATCTCTCTTATGTCCTATCTTCTGTATTCTTACTACCACAACCCCAGAACAGACCTCATCATCATCAACTTAAAAAATTAGAATAGTTTTCTAGCTTGTTCACCCATAACCACTCTCTTTCTCTCCAATCCATGCTGAATAACCCTGCTGAAGTAATCTTTCTATGTGTAGGTCACTCTATTGCTCAACATTTTCCCAAGTTCCCTATTGTATACTGACTAATTCCAGGCTCTTCTGCCTAGCAGTCAAGGGCCTTAATGACATAGCACCCCCTCCCCCCTATTTTAAAACCAATCTCATACCTCCTTCCTTCACATAATTTCCATTCCAAATAAATTGGACTATTTGCTACCTCTCTTGAATCAGTTCTTTAGTCTTACAATTCTTTCTTTGCCAACACACTTATGCCCTCCCTTTCTGTCACCTGTTGACATTGCCATGCACTCCTTAGAGCTCAACTCTAATGTTCATTTACAAAATGCTGTCCTAGGTGCTGAATGCTCTGTGGAGCATTTCTATGTTACAACAATTTCCCCTGAGACATACATGGTACTTTTTTCCCCTTTCATTCAGATGAACTTAGATAATATAAGATATACCAAAAATATTAGCACAATTTAAATTTGTTAATGCTTAAAGTTGTACTAAGACTTTTGGGGCTCCCTTTATTGAGGAGTATTTGTGCTCTTTTTCTGTTCCCTTTTTAGAGTGTAAGTTCCTCGCATACTTTTTGAGGGTAGGGTGGCATGAAAAGGGAGTTCCTTTAGTTTTTGTTAGATTCAACATCATGACTAGAACATACCAAACAGGATTTGAATGAACAAGTAAGGGAAAGTAGTAATTTACTCATACACCATTCTTACACACCTGTTGTTTTTCAAGTGCTATCTTGGGTACTTACGGAAATGCAAGGATGAAAAAGATAGCCTCTGCAACAATGGAATTTACAGTCTAATAGGGGAAATGAAATACATACGCTACTGAGTTATAGTCACTTTAATAGTCTGCTTCACTTGTTATATATCTGTACAATTTATTGTATGCTTGAAGAAAAAGAGAACAAGATTCAATGGAAAGAATGCCAACTCTGGAATCAGAATACCTGAGTTGAAATCCTGTGTTTGACACTATCTGAATTGCCTTAAGCAAGTCATTTAACCTTCTAGGTTTCCTTATCTATAAAATAAGAGAGTTGAACTAAATGTCCTCAGGTCTCTTGTAGCTCTAAATCTGTTATAATGCTAGTGGTATGTAAAGCCAGATACTGTAGTTGTTTTAAGCAGTAGAGGTTTTCCCAGTTGGCTTTTGGGAAATGCTAACCCTCAGCTGGCCTCTATCTACTTGGAAAATGATAGATTATATTTGTGCTGACCATTCTGTAATTTTTATTTTAATGATAAATTTTATCAGTCACACAAATGATCCCTACATTGTGCCTTACTTAAAAAAATAGTTAAACAGTAATTGTTCATATAATAATTATGGTTGATAGCATATATACTTTTAAACATTTATAGTTTTCCATTTATTAACAGAAAAGGGGTGTATTTTAATATGAGTTATCTAGAACCAACTCTGATGGTTGTTCTTGACCTGAATCCAATTGTCTTTTGGTGTTGTCTTCATTTAATATTGTAATCAGATTTTTTTTTCTCCAATTTCTGCTTCCTTTTCTTGCACATATTTATACAGGTGTTGCCATATTTCTTTGAACTCTTATTCACCATTCTTTATTATGAAATAATATTCTGTAACATCATATACCACAGTTTGTCACATATTCCCCAAACTATGGGCATGTAATTTGTTTCCATATTTTTTATTAATGCAAATAGTGTTATTCTGAATATTTTGGTACATGAGAGATCATTCTGTCACTGAATTTCTTTGGGGGATAAACCCAGTAATGAGAACATAAGATTATTAGGTCATAGGATTATAGATACAGAGCTTTAAAGGATCTCACTTAACTTTTGTAATCTGATTATTTTACACATGAAGAAACTGAAGCCCCAAGAACTTAAGTGACTAGCCCAAGGTCACCTATGTTCAAAGTAGCAGGGCCAGAAATTTAACCCAGGTCTGTACCCCACTGCTTCATTCAAATGCTGGGTCAAAGTTTACAAATTATTTAGTGATTTTTATTAAATAATTCCAAATTGTTTTCTAGATGTATTACACTAATTAATATAGTGTATTATATATACATACTATACATGGATACATGTATACTACATACTATATATATGCTACTATATACTGTATACCACATGTATATATACTGCTTAATATACTACTATAATGTACTATACTAATAATGGCACTATACTAATTCTCTAAATTTACCAATTTCCAATGATATTTTCTGTTATCATCCTTCTTTACCTCTTTGAAGCATTTATCACTATTGACTACTACAATAGGATATTAATGCACCCATTTTCCAACATTCTCTCTAATGTTTACTTCTTTCATGTTTTATCATCTTTGCCAATGTGATAGATATAAGGTAATACTTCATGGTTCTTTTAATTTGCATTTCTCTTATTTTTTTAGTAATGCAAATTACTAGTTCCTGCCCTGTTTCCCTATATTTACCCATTTACCTAATGGGGGTTGACTGTCTTATATATTTGTGATAGTATTTTATGTATTTTCAATATGATGCTTTTAACCAAGATGTTTGATGCAGACTTTTTTTCTTATTAAATACCTATTTTTCCTTACTGAATTAATTTTATTTGGGCAAAAAATTACAAATGTTTTGTAATAAAGACTTTCTATTCTGTTTTTTATTTCTTTGGGCAAGTCATTGAACTTCCCTGAAGCATCTCCTAAAGCCTATCACCTCTACATTCATCTCCTTATCTTTTTAAACTTCAGTTTTTCCCTCTTTGTTCTTTTTCTCCTGCTTACAAATAAGCCTGTCTTCCCCAACCTTTAAAAAAAACAAACAAACAAACTTTACCTAATCATTCCCTCAAACTCCCTTTCATAACCACACTGGTAGATAGCCTGTGCTCATGGCCTATATTTCCTTCCTATAAAATTATTTTTCTATCCTTCATACCCTGTCTTCCAACTACATTACTCAGTTAAAAATCCTCTCTCCAAAGTTAGCAGTTTAATGACCATATTTAGTGGCCTTTTCTGTTATCATACTTCTTGACTTCTTTGAAGCATTTGTTACTGTTGACGACCCTATCTTTCTTCATACTTCCCTTTGGGTTTTCATGGCATTTTTCTCTCCTGTGTCCTTTCCTAATTTTCTGGCCCCCTCCTCAGTCATCTTTCATAAATAATCATACAGGACTTCTGCTTCTGGGAGCCAAGATGGCGGAGTAAAAAGGTAGTCGCTTTCACCCTCCCCTATCAACCGCTGAAAACCCAGAAAATATCACCCCAGAAAAAACCCTGGAATAGCTGAACCAGAAGAAAGATGGGGTGCAGCAGTGCAGTAGACCAGGTAGCTAGAGAGATAAATGGGAAAGGCCCCTCTTACCCTGGGGGAAGGGGAGCAGTACAAAACAGGAGTCACCCAGCCAGCTAGTGGAAAGACCCACTTTAGCACACCAGGAGGAGATTCTAGTGCCTCGACATTCTACAGCAAACGGGTCTCCCAGTGCCTCAGCAAAAATAAGGAAAGCAGTACTACAAAGGGCCCCAGGTAGATAAGCACCTGTCAGCATTCCTCTGAAAGGAGCTGAAGAAAGCAACCTAGAGGTGCCAAAAAGTTCCAGCCTCCTTGATTCCAGCCCAACACCAGGTAAGCTGTCAGAACCCTACAGCCTCCAACTGCCAACCAGGAGGAGATCCCGAAGCCCAGGTGGTCGAGCAGGCAAAAACCAACAGCTGTACCTCCGAGTGCCTCAGTGAGGGTGGGGTAACTGGTGGAAACCAGCTTAGAAAACCACCAGTTGCCTCGGCATTCTCAGCAAAGAAGTCTCCCAGTGCCTCAACAGAAATAAGGGAGGCAGCACTGCAAGGGGCCCCAGGCAGATAAACACCTGGCAGCACTTATCTAAAAGGAGCTAAACAAAGCTAAAGGAAAGGAAAAGCAGGCAACCTAAATTTACCTGATAGTCCCAGCCCTGCTGATTCCAGCCCAACACCAGATAAGCTTCCAGAACCCTGCAGCCTCCAATTGCCAACATAAGAGGCCCCAGCACCCAAAGCCAGTGACCAAGATTTAGGCTGTCAACACAAGAAGCTTGGGTCAGTGCCCTCTGCTCCCCAGGAGGAGAGCTTAATCTCTTTAAAGGCCAGGGAATAAAGAAACACCATGAGTAAAAAGAAAGGTACCATAGATTCATATTATGAGAAAAGTGAAGATCAAGACAGAAATTCTGAAGAGGACAACCCTGTCATCAGACCCACATCTGCAACATCAAAAGGGAATATGAACTGGTCTGAAGCCCAAAAAGCCTTCTTAGAAGAACTCAAGAAGGATTTTAAAAGTCAAATGAGAGAGGTAGAGGAGTCCTTTAAAAGTACAATTGGCCAATTGGAAAAAAAGTACACTGAAGAAAACAAGTCCCTAAAACACACAATTGGCCAATTAGAAAAAAAGTACAATGAAGAAAATAAATCCCTTAAAAATACAATTGACCAATTGGAGAAGAAAGTACAAAATCTAACAGAAAAAAACAATATGTTAAAAATTAGAATTGAACAAATAATGACTTTGTGAGAGAGCAAGAATCAGTCAAACAGAAACAAAAAAATGAAAAAATAGATGAAAACATAAAATACCACCTGGGTAAAACAGCTGACCTGGAAAATCAATCCAGGAGAGACAATTTCAAAATTATAGGCCTACCTGAAAGTCATGATGAAAAAAAGAGCCTGGACAATATCCTTCAGGAAATCATAAAGGAAAATTGCCCTGAAGTCCTAGAACCTGAAGGTAAAATAACTATAGAAAGAATCCACCTCTCCCTGCCTGAAAGAGATCCCAAATTGAAAATGCCAAGGAATATAATAGCTCAATTCCAAAATTACCAGATTAAAGAGAAATTACTGAAAGCAGCCAGAAGGAAACAATTTAAATATCATGGAACCATAGTCAGGATTACACAGGACCTTGCAGCCTCTACATTAAAAGACCGTAGGGCATGGAACATGATATTCCATAAGGCAAAGGAGCTTGGAATGCAGTCAAGGATTAACTACCCAGTGAAAATGAGCATGATTTTTCAGGGAAGGAGATGGATGTTCAACGAAATAGGGGACTTCCAAACATTCTTGATAAAAAGACCAGAGCTCAACAAAAAATTTGATCTCAAAGTACAAGATTCAAGAGAGACATAAAAAGGTAAATGGGACAGAAAGATACAATATGTTGTCAATAAGGGCAAAATGTTTACATCCCTACAAGGGAAGATGACACTTGCAACTCTTGAGAACTGAATTGTTATCATACCATGTTAAAGGAGTATACATAAAGGGGGTGAATATAAGTTGACTTTGATGTAATGATTAAAAAAAAATTTAATCAAGTGGGTTAAATGGATCCAAGTAAGTGGATTAGATTGAGCTAAGAAAATGTACTGAGAAAGGAGGAGGCAGACAAGGGTAAATTATGTTACAGGAAAAGACATAAAAACCTATTAGAGCAGAGGTAAAGAAGGGAGGGGGGATGAGCATTGTTTGAACCTTACTCTCATCAGATTTGGCTCAAGAAGGGAATAACATAATCAGTTAGGTATAGAAATCTAACTTGTACTATAGGTAGTTGGAGGGGAAAGGGGAAAGAAAAGGGAGGGGGGATAGAAGGGAGGGAAGAAGCAGTAAGAGTAAAGGGGAAGAAAAGAGAAAGGGATAATAGAAGGGAGGTGGGACCGAAGGAGGCGTGGGTCAAAAGCAAGACACTAGTGAGGGGGGGAAAGGAGAAAGGAGAAAAAAAAGCATAAACGGGGGGAAAAAAGGACGGAGAAAAAGACCCAGATAGTAATTATAACTGTAAATGAGAATGGGATGAACTCTCCCATAAAAGGGAAGTATATAGCAGAGTGGATTAAAAACCATAATCCTACAATATGTTGTTTACAGGAAACACATTTGAAAAAGAGTGACACATACAAGGTAAAGGTAAAAAGCTGGAGCAAAATATATTATGCTTCAGCTGAAGTAAAAAAAGCAGGGGTAGCAATCCTGATCTCAGACAAAGCAAAAGCAAAAATAGATCTTATCAAAAGAGATAAGAAAGGAAACTACATCCTGCTAAAAGGCACCATAGACAATGAAGTAATATCATTACTAAACATATATGCACCAAATGGTATAGCATCCAAATTCTTAGAGGAGAAGTTCAGGGAGTTACAGGAAGAAATAGACAGCAAAACTATATTAGTGGGGGACCTCAACCTCCCCCTCTCTGAACTAGATAAATCTAACCACAAAATAAACAAGAAAGAAGTTAAGGAGGTGAATAGAACATTAGAAAAGTTAGGTATGATAGACCTGTGGAGAAAACTGAATGGGGATAGAAGGGAATGTACTTTTTTCTCAGTGGTACATGGCATATACACAAAAATTGACCGTATACTTGGGCGTAAAAACCTCACAATCCAATGCAGAAAGACAGAAATAGTAAATGCATCGATGCTTTTCAGATCAAGATGCAATAAAAATTATATGTAATAAAGGGCCATGGAAAGATAGACTAAAAAATAATTGGAAACTAAATAATCTAAACCTAAAAAATGATTGAGTCAAAGAACAAATCATAGAAACAATTAATAATTTCATTCAAGAGAATGACAGTAATGAGACAACATACCAAAACTTATGGGATGCAGCAAAAGCAGTTCTTAGGGGAAGTTTTATATCTCTAAATGCTTACATAAATAAAATAGAAAAAGAGGAGATCAATGAATTGGGCGTACAACTAAAAAAACTAGAAAAAGAACAAATTTAAAATCCTCAATTCAACACCAAATTAGAAATATTGAAAACCAAAGGAAAAATTAAGAAAATTGAAATTAAGAAAACTATTGAACTAATAAAACTGAGAGCTGTTTTTATGAAAAAAAAAACCCAATAAAATAGATAAACCTTTGGTTAATCTAATTTAAAAAAAGAAAGAAGAAAACCAAATTACTAGTATCAAGAATGAAAAGGGTGAAACTACCACCAAGGAAGAGGAAATTAAAACAACAATTAGGAATTATTTTGCCCAACTATATGCCAACAAATTTGACAATCTTAGTGAAATGGATATATATTCACAAAAATATAAATTGCCCAGATTAACAAAAGAGGAAGTAAAATACTTAAATAACTCCATCTCAGAAAAAGAAATGGAACAAGTCATTGATGAACTCCCTAGGAAAAAATCTCCAGGGCCAGATGGATTTACATGCGAATTCTATCGAACATTTAAAGAACAATTAATTCCAATACTATATAAACTATTTGGTAAAATAGGTAAAGAAGGAATCTTACCAAATTCTTTTTATGATACAAATATTGTGCTGATACCTAAACCAGGAAGAGTCAAAAGAGAGAAAGAAAATTATAGGCCAATTCCTCTAATGAATATGGATGCAAAAATTTTAAACAAAATATTAGCAAATAGATTACAGCACCTTATCACATGAATAATACACTATGACTATGACCAGGTAGGATTTATACCAGGAATGCAGGGCTGGTTCAATATAAGGAAAACTATCAGCATAATCCATCATATCAACACCAAAACTAACAGAAACCACATGATCATCTCAATAGATGCAGAAAAAGCTTTTGATAAATAATCATCCATTTCCTGCTACTTGACTAAAGGTGTACCCCAAGACTCTTTCTGAGGCCCTTTTCTCTTTATATACCTTTTAATGGTGATTTCATTACCTCCATAGATTCGATTATCTATCGTCGCTGAAGAGATCTTCTACAATTAGGTATCAAGACCCATCATCTATCTTGAGCTATTGTCTCAGATTTGCCTATTGGCCATTTCCAATTTGATGTTTTCTATGGTCTGTAACTCAACATGTACAGAGTAAAACTTATCTTCTTCCCTCCCCAACCCCAAACATACTTTTCTTCTTATATCTTTCCAGATTGATTTGACATTAGTTCCCTTCATATCCTCTCCCTTCTATCCAAACTGACCTATTTGATTTATCTCACACATGATACCCTGACTCCTGTTTCTTCCCCTTGCGCAAACCATCCCCAGGCCTGGAATATACTTTTTCTTCTTCTAGGCATTTTATAATCTCCTAGTTTCTTTCCCAGTTAGCCCAAGTGCTCCTAAGTGAGGTCTTTCCCAACTTGCAAGTGTTGCTTCATCTCAGCATTACCTTGCATTTATTTGCATATCAATTGTATTTACTTATCTCTGCACTCACTGGTCTACTTGTTGTTTCCTTTATTTGAAGGTAAACTCCTTGAAGGCATAGTCTTTTCATTGTTGCCTTTCTCACTCTAATGCCTAGCATGGTTTCTTTCATAGTTAGTTAGATAGTAGATAGTTAATAGGTGCTTATTGTAACTTTGGAGATTCATGAAGATTTTTTTCATTCCAATGTGGACATGTCTAACTCAAGTGATCATTTTATTCTTGCAGATACTAAAGAACTTTTCCAGACAATCATTATGTCTGGCACATTGTCGTATACAGAGCAGAGACCAAATAATTCTGTTTAGTCACATTGTGAAGTATGCCTAAAATTATCCCATCGGTTGAGACCAGTGTGATTCCTTGGTAGTTTTTTTCCTAATTGAAAAATCCTAAGCTTTGGGATTCAGAGGCTTTACCATCCATCCTTTGCAGTTAAGATCTCTCAAAGTTAAAGCAAAGTTACCTCCAGTGATTTCAGATCTTGGTAGGTTTTTTACATTACATTGTTTTCTTTATGTGAGAGTAGAAAGTTTACTACTTAATCAGTGAAACATTACTGTCATCATTCCAGAATTTTCTAGCTGACCTTTCATCTTCCATAAATCTATTGTCATTTTTAAAAATACACCTCAAGTGTCACATGGAATTCTCTAGACTAATTACATTCACACAGCCATGTATCACTTCTGTTACCATCCATTTAATTTGATTTTCATGTCTCCATTTCAATCAATCAGTCAAACGATAAATAATTATTAAGCAGACTTCCCTATACTTCAATTAATTTTGCTTCATAAAGCTTTGTAAGATATGTTTTTTTTGATTCACTTTCAGTGCTCCTTAAGGTCACACAATGTTGCAGAATTCCAAATGGCTATACCAAAGTATTGTTAATTTTCTACCTTAAAACCTGGGAACTGATGATGAACTTCATAGTATTGCAATTTTGTCTTCAAATCATAGGAAATGTAGACACTTTGCTTTTAAGGAGAGGGCAACAAAGCCATCCACATAGATGAGAGTCTACCACATCTCAAAAAACAAAGAGATCTTTGTTAAGTCCTACCAGTCACTGCACTGTAAGATTTTTTTTTTGCTGTAAAACTTGGGGTAAGAGCAATATGTTAACTCCTATTCCCTTGTGGGTTAGGTTATTTCTTTTCTTAAAAGGTATTTAAATCAATCTTGAGACATGATCAACTTAAGTCACTGAAAGCATAGATCTGGTGGTGTGAATACAAAATAACCATGATGAGTCAAGGTGCTCTCTGATGCTTGATGAACCATGGTGGATACTTCAGAGAAGAGAGAAACAGCTAATCAACTAGGATACCCTCAGTACATTTTTTTTATTGAATATCCTCCTTCTACTATAGCTAAGTAGACATCCTTTTGTTTGCTGACTATATGTGTTGCATTGTGTTCAAATATTAAACCTGAACTACCAAGTATCTAGCCTGGGAATCAGGCCAAGCCCAGATGAACATCCTACTTGTTTTCCTTCTGATTCTTCTTTTTTGGGGGGTGGGGGGAGGCAATTGGGGTTACGTGACTTGCCCAGAGTCACACAACTAGTAAATGTGTGAGGCCCAATTTGAACTCACGTCCTCCTGATTTCAGGGCCAGTGCTCTATCTGCTGTGCCATCTAGCTGCCCCTTTCCTTCTGATTCTTGAATAAAATGTGTAAGTTCTCTCTCAACCTTCTGTTTTCCAAGATTAATAATCCCAATTCCATTAACTGTTATTTAGGGATCATTTTTATGATTTTCTTGAACTTTTTCTTGGTTCTTTGTTTCCCATTTGAGTGTGTAGGTACTTTACAGAGAGAGAACAGGAACATTGAAAGGTTGAATGGCATCTGCATTAGTCCACAAGGTAATAAAAGATCTGGGAATAAAGCCTGTCTCTCCTGACTTCTGTGTCTAGTTTTCTTTTCACTGCTATTCCATTTTGTCCTCACTATGATATAAAGCCACAATATACTGAAGCTAGGACTGAGGTTGAATACCAAAACATACCACCGGCACTCCCCTTTTGTTACACTGGCCAGTCTGTTCAATCAGTTTCCAATTCTATTTCCCCTTTTTATGGTTTTATTTCACATCTGAATGTGCATTGATATTGCTAACTTAAAGAAAAAAAAAACAATCAACCAACAGCAACTATAAAAATGTATTATTTTCAAATAGCAAAGAGTATAGAGTATAGCATAGAGAGATTCAGACACAGCCCTGCTAGCTGGGTGACCCTGGTCATATCACTTAACCCCTTAGTGCCTTGGGCAACTTGCTGGATACTTACAGTTACATAATGGCCCCAGATCTGCAGTGAGAAGTGGATTTTGCTGACTGAGAGTTCCCTCCATTGATGAAATCACAAGTCTGGACCAAATGTTGTGGGGAAGGTTTCAAATTAATTAAAAACTATTGAACTAACAATATTATGTCAAATTTTTAAAATGTGTAAGTAGGCACATGTTGAGTGACTACTTAATCTAGGAATTTTGGATGTTTTGCTTTAAGAAGAAATTTGCCAATCTGGAAAATAAATGAATAAAAAGTTAAGCTTTAAATGAAAGGTTTATCAAAGCTTTTTAAGTACACTAACTCATTTGGTCCTCACTACAACCCTGTGAAGTAGGTGCTATTATTATCCCCATTTCGCAAATGGGGAGACTGAGACAAAGAAAGGTTAAGTGCTTTGCCCCGGGTCACACAGTAGTAACTGTTTGGGCAGCATTGGAACTCAGATCCTTCTGACCCTAAATCAGGAGGTTTGTGGGGGTTTTTTAATCCAGTGTTTTGAAAGAACATGAAATGCTTTACTAGCTTATACGTATCTTGCCAGAACAAAGCAAACAATATCTCATACAGTACTAATGCTTTCTACAACTACTGTATTCAGTAGATACAGTATTGAATTTGGAGTCAGAGGACTAGGATTTGAATCTTAGGTCTGCTGTTTACTAGATAAGTCTGTGGACTTTTTTGGGCCTCAGTTTCTCTAAGGTAGGTCCCTTCGAGCTCTATATCTGTGATATTACTATAGTTCATTTAGAAATGTGCTTTCTTACTCAAGTGAATTTTTAAGTAGATATAGTGCTTGGATGTTCAACATTCCTTAAGTTAAGTCTTTGTTTAAAAAGCTTCATCATGGGTTCTTTTAAAACCTATGGAGTATGCTCCTTTACTGGAGAAATACACACAGAAAATACATCAGAACAAGAAAAAGAGTCATGGAAATAATTCTTTATCATAAGATATCATATCAATATCAATCTATATATGTATATATAACTATATATCACCAAATCTATATCTACATATATATATACATATTATATGAATAAGAATAATTGTGGCCTAGGAAACTTCCATAGCTTCTTATCCTCCCTAAATATAAATAAATCATAATGGAAAGTATCTTTTTCTAAAACTTTTACTTCTGGACACCAAGCTAAGAAATATTGCTAAAGACTCAATGATCTTAGAAAAACATGGAAAGACTTACATGAAATAATGAAAAGTGAAGTGATCAGAACCAAGAGAACATTATATACAGGAACAGCAATATTGTTTTAATAATGGCATTGAGCGAATCAGTCATTTTGACTGTTATAAATAGCCAGATTAACCAGAAAAGACATATGAAGAAAGACACTATCTTCATCCAGAGAAAGAACTGATAAATATAATTTTGTATGCAATAGTTCTACGTGTATGTACCTATTTGTATCTAATGGTAAGCATCTCTATGGCGGGGAGGTGGGGAGGGAAGGGAAAAAAAAGAAATTTACATGATAACTTATATATTTAAAAGGAATAGCAAGTTGCACATAATAGATTTACAGTTTCATGTGCAATCACATTTTTTATTTTTATTTATTTTATTTTATTTTTTTACTTTACTGCATTATTGAAATGCTTGTTTTATTCCATAAATTAAAAATAAAATAAATAAATGTGGGGAAAAAAGATTGAATTAATTACTTGTGAAACATCTTAATTCATAGGATCACGGATTTAGACCTAGAAAGGAGTTAGACATCATTTAGTTCAAACTTCTCATTTTACAGTATCTTCATAGGCAGCTAAGAGAGTGTAGGACTTGGAGTCAAGAGGACCTGAGTTCTAATTCTGCCCAAATGGTTACCAACTGTGTGATCCTAGGCAAATCATTTAACCTCTCTGTGCCCTGGGTGACTTGATAGGTACTCAAAGTAACATAATGACAGCAAATCTGTAGTGCAAGGTGGATTTTGCTGACTGAGAGTTCTCTCCATTGATGAAATCACAGATCTATACTTCATAGTTGTTGTAAGGACCAAACAATTATAATAGTAATAATAGATAATTTTATAACATCTATTATATGCCAGGCACCATGCTAAGTGTTTTATAATCATTATTTTCATTTGATCCTCACAGCAACCCTGAGAGGTAGATGATATTATTATTATTACCATTTTACAAATGAAGAAACTGAGGCAAGCTTAAGTGACTTGCCCCAGATCACACAGCTCATAAATATCTAAGGCTAGATTTGAACTCAAGTCTTCTCATTCCAAGAGTTTTGCAAACCTTAATGTGTTATATAAATGCTAGTTATTATTATTATTATTATTATTACAGAAATTTAGTACTGGAATAGATCATAAAGATAATCTAGTCTGAACCTCTCATTTTAGAGAAGAGGAAACCAAAGAAAAAGTCCCAAGGATTAAAATGGTTTGACCAGGATGATCACACTGGTAGTAAATAAGTGAGCCAGTATTTAAACCCAGATCTTCTGACTCCAAAGCCAGCATTTTTTTCTACTTTAGTACATTGCCTTATTTCAAACCATTAACTGTAATCATTGGTGGAAAAATACCTAAGACCGTTTAAGAATTTAAAAAAAATTTTTTTTTAAATTATGTGCAGACTCCTTTGGTCATATCTGTCTTGCAGTATTTTCTCTAATTTTTACCATCCCGGCACTGTATTCATAATATTGTAGCATCTCTTTCCTCTCTAAGTTTTTCATACCCCAGTACATCACTGGATCTAATAATAGACTGCACTTGCTGTGAGCTTTTTGAGAACAAGCTTTTTCAGAACAAAATTTGTTTGTTTGGTTTTGCCCTTTTTATATCCCTATTGTTTAGCATAGTTCCTGGCATATATTAAATACTTTTTGCCTAATTTTTAAAAAGCAGTCTATATGTTTATTTAGTATATAAGAGTTTACCATCTTTGTCAAATCTGTCCCTCCAGTATCTCTGATCTTAGAACAGGAAACCCACATATACAAGGTTTTCCTTGTAGCTTGAATGGCAGATTATCTGCTCTCCCAAGTTAAAGAGAATAGATATAAAAATATGTTCTGAAATTATTCTCTGTATAAATTCTACGATTATTGTGATTGAATTTCCTGCAGCTAAACTGCGTCCTTCCTTCCTCTCTTTCCACAGTCCAAACCAAAAAGGTGATGGAGATTGGGAGCATAGTATCTGGGAGCCTACCTACCTAACTGCAACAAAAACATGTCTTTCTCTTTACTGGAATTATCAGTTTTGATAAGTGACTGCACAATTATAATAAGCTGGTGCAGCAGCCCTCTCTTGTGGTTTCAATTGGAAAGCCAAATTTGAGGTTGCCTTCCTTATGGGCCTCAGCAGTCTGGTGATGTCTCAGAGGGGAACATCTTGAGTCTGTGTGGGCTGAAAGCCAGATTACTAATACAAAGGGCACTGTGATTGGAACAGAATGAAGCTTTTTAATATTTCTTAGAGAGGGAGGGAGGGAGGGGAAGAAAAAAAATGGTTCTCATGCCATGATCAATGTTTCAATGAAATACAAATGTATAAGCACCCTCTGCCCGTTCCTTTCTATCTATAAGTTGGCATTACATTGAAACAGAGGGTGAGAAATTTGCCATCCTAATGGGAAGGAAAACAATATTCAGAAAAGAAACCTCATGTGACTGCACTGCATGCTCTGATTCATCAGTTAATGTGCCAGGCTAGGCTTGGCTGCCTCCTCCATTATCCTGGCTGTTCCCATCTCTGTTCCTCCTGTGACTGTTCCTAGTAACCCACAGCTGAGTAGTTGAATGCAGCAGCAGGAGGTTAGGAGAGCTCTTTCAAATAATCTTAACTAAATACTTCCTGGGAAAAAAAAAATGTTGCCCTTTACTTTGCCAATCATACATTTAAATACCTACATATGGCAGGTTGGATGAGGTTGTTGCAACATTTTATGTTGATGAAATAAAAGCATGAAATGTAGCAAATAGACTGTTCTATGCAGATCTGTTTTATTCCAAGCATAATCATTTTTATAGTTCCTTTCTTATCACGCTCTCATGGTTATTTATAGTCAGTCTCTCATTTATCTTTATGACATCCCTAGAAGAGAGTGAGGGACAGCTGTTCTCCTAATGTGACTCATGAGGAAACTGAGGCATGAAGGAACTTGTGTATGGCTACAGGATTAATTCAGATTCCCGAATAATGGTCTGATTTTCTTCCTCTCCACTTTGCTCCTTAAAACAGACTGTCCTCCAAGGCCCTAAGGATAATGAAAAGGTATTTTTAAAGTACATTCAGTACAAGCACAAGGAAAGAAGTGGCTCCCTGCTTGAGACAGATGGCATAAGGTGAAGAGATGATGAGAAAAGTAGACTACTTAACTCAAATTTTACTTCTGGCCTTTTATCAAGGAGAATGAGGTTTAGCCTGGAAGGGGTAGAACAAATAAGGTCAAGAGGTACTTGGAATTTTAGAGAGATGATGAAATAATTGAGCACCTAGATTCTAGGAAAAAACCTTGTCTTCAACCTTAAAAGAGTTAAATCAGTGGTGTCAAACTCAAATAGAAATGTGTTGTTCTGTTCAGTCATTTCAGTCATGTCTGACTCTTTGTGACCTTATTTGGGGTTTTCTTGGGAAAGATCCTGGAGCCTTTTGCATTTCCTTCTCCAACTCATTTTACAGAAGAGCAAACTGAGGCAAACAGGGCTAAGTGACTTGCCCAGGGTCCCACAGCTAGTAAGGTCCGATTTGAACTCATGAAATGAGTCTTCCTGATTCCAAGCCCACTTAGAAAACCACTTGTTAACATTATCTATGGGGTTTTTTTTGGTTAAATATTTCCCAATTATCTCCCCTGTCCCCTTAGCTTGTAAGTTCTTTGAGGGCAGGAACTTTTACCTCTTTGTGTATCCCCAGGGCTTAACACAGTGCCTGACACTCAGTAATAGGCACTCAAGAAATGTGTATTGGCTGGTTGATTGGATCTGGCCTCACTGGGGAGTATTGAGGACTATGTACTTGACACCTCTGAATTAACACTACTGATTGCTTTAGGAACTTGTGTTTTGTGTTGGCTGAATTGCTGCCATTAATGAGGAATTGGAAGACTCCAGAAAAATAGGCAAATGTCTCGGTTTTCAAGGAAAATGGAGGAAGAGGTAGGAGTCTGAGAAGTGAGAACTGTTCATATTGACCTCAGTTCCTGACAAAATTCTAAAACAGGTATTGAACAGATGGTTTGTGAACACTTAGAAAGGGAGATAGTCATCAGTAGGAGCCAGCATTGGTTCACTAGTAATAAATTCATGCCAAATTAATGCCATGTTTATTCATTTGTTCAATTAACATTTATAAAATTTCTACTAAGTGAAGTATACCATGATAGGCAGGAGAGGTATGGATATTAAATAAGCCATAATTTCTGCCATCAGGGAGATTATAGTATATGTGGAATGATTAAACTGGTAAAGAAATAATATAAATTATACCATGATGAGTGCATTAGAGGTTTCTAGAATGGTCCAAAAGGAAATACAATAAATATGTTTAAACCTCTGTCATAGAGTCTTTCATGGTACCCTTGTGGTCAAGATGGAGAAAAGAAAACTATATAATAGTACAGTTAGGTGAATTCTAAGCTGATTTAAGAATTGGTTCAGGTAAAGGTGATCATTGTCAACCTAGAAGGAGAGCAGGTTCTAATGGCATTCTGTAGAGCCCAATTCTTAATATTAATGGCTTAGATGAATGAATGAATGAATGAATAAAAAAGTTTTTATTAAGTTCTTACATTATGTAAAGCACATGATACATTTTGAGGATATAAATAGAAAAGCAGAGACAGATTCTACTCTCAAGGAGCTCACATTCTAATCTGGAGATGATAATCATATAGGAAATTCCAGGATCATCATTAAATTTGTAGCCAACATGAAGCTGAGATTGATTGGTAATACACTGGGTTACAAATTCATAAAGATTTCAACAGGATTGAGCAATGGACTCAATGTAACATAATAAAATTTAATAGAAAGAAGTGAGTATTTTTCTGAAATCAATTTTATTTTAAAAAAAATCCCCTGCACAAGTTCAGGTTGGGAGAAATGTGGCTTAATACAGGTTTGAATGAAAAAGAATCTGGTATTTAATTGACTAAAAAGACAATATGGGTCAAATATGACATGGCTTCCAAAAAACTAATCTAATAATGGGCTGAATACTGTATCCCAGAGAAAAGAGGAAATAGCCCCATTGTCTTCTGAATTTATCAGACCACCTCTGGACTATTGTGTTCCTTTCAGAGTCCCACACTTTAAGAAGGATATTGACTATCTACATTTGCATATATAAAAGTTGAGAAGCTTAAAACTGTGTCCTGTGAGGAATGTATGAAGGAACTATAGTTATTTGGAAATGATAGCTTTCTACAGATATCTGAATAAACATTTATTTGAAGAATTGTCTGGTTTATCAATTGTAAAACTAACAAGGGAAGTTACAGAGAACTTGGTTTCAGCTCCTAATGAAGTAAAACGTTCTTATTCACCAGAGATGTCAAAAAAAAAAAGAAAAGGAATGGCTTCTCATATTAGATGTGTACTCCCTATCATTAGAAGCATTTAACTGAAGACAGAATGATTCACTGACTGACATACTCGATAGATTTTTGTGTTGAGCAGTATTGTAGAATCGACTAGATGGAACTCTAAGCTCCCTTGGAAAAAGAATCTCTTTATTGCTTTGAATGTCCCAGTAGCACTTAGCAGGATCCCATGCACATAGCACAGACTTGATGATATTTGTTAATTTGTTAGCTAATTGAATGTGACTTATAAATTTCATAACCTTTTGAAGTTAGACATCTAACAAAAATATGAACCAAAAAATATTTTTTTCCTGATACTCCCCAGGACTAATCCTCAGAGTAAAAGCTGTGGTTTGGGAATGAGTCATTGGCGTAGATCAGTGTCTTTAATCTGGATACCTTTTTAAAAATCAGTTTTATTTAGGGTATTTTTTTTCTAATGGACTTTATAAAACTAGAGGCATCAAGTGTCATTTTTAACTATCATCAACAAATTGTACTATAGAATACTTTGTGTTTTCTCCCCTCTTTTTCCCTTTCTAGGGCCATGGGAACTATATTTATGCAAATATTTTTCAGAGTTTTTTCCTCAATTTAATAATTTTTGTTTCCATTGTTTGTTGCCTTATCTGGGCAACTTGTAGCATAGGGCATTCATAGCCCACAAAAATCCTTATGACTAAGGGGTAACAGAGTCTGCGGGAGTGGGAGTTTGCTTTTGCAGGGCCCTGCAGGTGGGGGAAGGCTGCTGTGAGGCCAGCTGCCAATCTAAAGAAGGAGGGGCTGTGCAGAGAGGAGATCATTAGCCCTGAAGGAGCTTTGCCCTTGCATTCAACTTCAAGAGAAGCCTCCTCTTCCCCATACATAACCTGCCATGTGTTGGGTGTTTGTGATCTTTTGTTGTCCTGGCAGGTCTTCCTTCTACGTATTTGGGCTTATGTAGGTAAAGAGGGGGAACAAAACAAGAAAATCTATCAAGGATCCTGAGACATGAACCTACAGTACGTGTCTAGATGCCTGCCTTATAACTCACACTTGTTTTACACAAAAGAATGCTTCAATAATATCTTACTTAAGTGGAAAGTTTCAATCATTATCCCAGCCACACTGAAACCTCAGTGTATTACTTTTCATATTCTAGGTAGCATTACTTTTCACCTAAATGGCATTTCAGCTTAGGTTAAAGGAAAAAAAAACTGCAGCAAATAGAGTCTTAGTTTATTAGTTGGAAATCATATGAAGAATACTGTCTTGTTTTATCCGGATCTTAATAAGCAAAAACAATTGCTTATTGATATAGTGGCAGGTTTTTTTTTTTCTATGATCAAAAGCTAGGTCCAAGTTACAAAAAAAAGAAAAAATCTAAAAAGTATCATGAATTCACTAATTTGAAATCTTCAATAACCTAAAACATGCTAGGTTATAATATATCTTTATAGCATTTATGACATGAGGGTTTGCTAAGCATGAAAATATAAACAAGGGAGTTATTTAATCTACTAAGAGTGAAGGTCAGCTCACTATTTTCAGGGACTTACAAAATCATTTTAACAACAGAATCTGCATCTAAACAATAAATTAAAGTATTTGCATGCTTCTCAAAAAGCAGTGACCTATGTCTCCTGAATATTTTAGTACAGTGACTATCCTGTATATATCTTGTTTTTACAATTTCTTGTATGTTATCTCCTCAATGGATTTTGAGCTCCAATTTGAGAGCGAGGGAGTATTTTTGCTTTTTTCTTTGTATCGTCAGTAGTTAGCACAGTAATAGCCTGGCACATAGAAAGCACTCAACAAATACTAATTTACTTGACTATGTGTATTAGAAAAAAAATTTTTTTTACTTTAGTTCTTTATCTCAGACATCACAGTATATCAAACTAACCTTATTAAAATGAACTATCACTGTTTTGCAACATATGATTCCTTCATCCTTTGAAAAGATTTAAGCAAAATTAGAAAATTTGAATATAACTCTCTTATCAATTTTGTGAAGCAGTTGGGGCTATAGTTATCTATAACTTAGATTTATCTTAGAGTTATCTATCTTTCTTCCCTTTGTTTCATTTCATCTTGCTTTAAATAGTTGAGTAGAGGTGGCAGCTAGGTGGCTCAGTAGATAGAGCTCTGGCCTTGGAGTCAGGAGGACCCGAGTTCAAATCTGGCCTCAGACACTTGACACTTACCAGCTGTGTGAACCCTGGGCAAGTCACTTAACCCCCATTGCCTCACCAAAAAGCAATAAATAAATAAATAAATAAATAAATAGTTGAGTGGATATGTGGCTTCATCAATATCGGTATTTCCTGTATCAGTCCAGATGGTACATCAGCAATGCTTTCTCTTCCTCTCTAATTTTCTTCTGTAACTTCTTACAGATGCTTCACATATGATTCTCCATATATGCTGGAGTCATCCTTCTATGTTTAAAAAAAAATTATTTATGCATACCATGTCAGTGCTCAGGCTCACAACCTGTTAACCAGTGACCTGATGTGGCTTAGCTTCCTTTCCATATTCTCTTGTTTCCTTGATAATGTCTCTTACGCCACATCTTGCATATAGGCCGTAAATGGAAACATACTGCAGCCCACTTTTACCCTCCATTGCTCTGTGGGTCATTTACAACTCCTAATTCTTTGGAGATTTGCATGTTCTGAAATTTGTTCCCCTACAGAACTGTCAGGATAAGACATTTGAGTGTATGTGCATGTGCGTTTGTTTAAAGTGGGTATTTGCACTGGAGAGTAGTTTAGAACCATTACAATCACTACATAGTTACTCAGATAAAATCCAGTCCTCTCTCTTCCTACTTATTCACTTATAGAACCAAATCAATTTATATCTACAGATCTTAAGTGTTTGAGATATATATATATATGCATATCTATAAACACAACTTATGTATGTGTGTAGATGTGCATGTATTTGTATGTTTGTGTATTTGTACATACTCACACACTCCCTTATATATGTACCACCTCAATGAATTTTCCATCCAGATTCATGTCATACTCTGGACCATAAGCATTTCTTAGTTTTTGGTATGTAGTTTATTGGGCTAGTTCCTTTTTAGTAAATGGACATCTTATTGAGGAGGTCCTATTATAGTCTGAGGCTTGATGACATCAAAAGAATATTATAGGAAAAACAGAACCTCACCATCTATAGATAATCCATTTTTTCTTTGGCTTCTACACTGGTCATCCTTCATAACCTTAGTCAGCATACATCTACCTGTTCCTTGGTCTCTCTTGATGCTAGTATTTAGAAGGTTGTTGAATAGATTATTACTGTAAGGTCCTAGATGCATGAAGCCTTCTTTTTCAGAAACAAGCTTTATAGGATATATTTTGGTCTACGTAGTCAAATGCTTTTCTGCAGCCAACAAAAAATAAATAAATAAACACAAGTAGGTCTTGAAATCTCTGTATTTTTGGGTGATTTGTATGACTATAAATATGTGATCTGATACAGAAAAAAATTTTCAGCAGCTTGTCTATTCTATTATCATGTTTTCCAAGAATGAAATTGATTCATATGTAAATCATTTTCATAAAAATAAGTAAATAGTCAGATGTGTTAGACATTTTGATTGATGTCCTCAGACTATTTTATTGGTGCATTATGTGGTGTCTCCCCATCACCACTCATTCTTTTTGTGTCTTCCTCTCCCTGAGATATCACATAAAGTAATCCTTCAATGCTTGCTAGACTGGGCCACTTCTAGCATGGATTTCCCCAGTGTGTGACACTGTAAGTTGTGAAGCCAACAAAATCCGTGGAGAAAGGTATGGATAATTGGAGTGAGTGGACAAAGACTCTGAGTTTCCCCATGTTCTTTTTGCCTTATATACTTTTAAGTAAGGCCAACCACTTGGAACTTGGAGGGCAAGACTTTTTTTTCCCCCTGTGCAAAGTAAAATTAGTTTCTTACTTTTGAAAGCTGACATGAAGTGTCTAAATGTGTTGTGCATCTTTTTAGATGTTATTTCTTTGAAATGTTTTTAATAATCAAGATTTTAAAGCGCTTGATTTTCCAGCATCAATCAGGAACACTTTTGTTAAAAATGGAGAGGAACTTAAATAGAAGTAATTGAATTAGAGGTTACTACAAGGTATTGCACTATACTAGTTGGAAATGAAGAGGAAGTTAAAATGCATACCAATAAAGTAAAAATATACCTCAAAAGGGGGAAAAAAGAATCAGGAGAGAATGGTTGGCTTACATACACATTCACATACACATAAATTATATTCACATACCATACAAACATATACATGTATGCTACAATCTTCCTTTATAAATTAGAAAGCAGATTCTGGTTTAACATCGTTAGGATGATACAGACAGGAGTGACTGCAACATGTGTGAACTTCAGTCTAAATGAAGGGGAGAATAGGAGTATTGAGTGATATTGGCTCTGTTAACAGCTGCTTATCTGCTTTGGGGTCTATAGGTTAAGGACAATACTAATGTTAGAAAACCCAGAGGAAGGAAGTAAATAAGACTAAACAAACTTTGGAGGAATTATAGTTTGCCATTGATCAAATACTTGGCATCATTTCTCCTTTTACCTTTAATTTTTTGCATGTTCAGAGAAAATACACCACAATTGTAGATGGATACTGGTTTTATTTAAAATTTGCTCCTTTCTACCAGGAGAATTCCAGGTTTCTTTTGTTTATCTCCCACATTTTGCCATCTTCCATTTCTCTTTTATATTTTTTCTCTCTCTGTTTGTCAACAAGATAATTCCCTATGACCTACAAATGTGTCCAGGTCTTCCCCATTCTTGTGAAAACCTTCACTTGACTCTGCCATTCCCTCATCATACTTTGCTCCCTTTCAACAAAACTATGTAGAAAAAGTCCTTTACATTTACTACCTTCACTCTATCAACTCCCATTTCTTCTCTACCCTTGAATCCTTTTTCTTCAAATTACCTGATATCTCTTAATTGCTCTACACAGTGTCCTCTTTGCAGTTGTAATGCTCCTTTGACCTCTCTGTGGTATTTGTGAATACTGAACACCTTTTCCTGGATACTTTTCTCACCAAGTTTTCCTGACATTACTTCCTTCTGGCTCTCTTCATACCTTTATGACTACTCATTCTGAGTCTCCTTTATGGTATCATCTTACCATCTATGTTCAATCCCCCAAATATACTCCAAAGGGCTCTGCTTCGGGGCTGTCTTTATTTTCCCTGTCTTTGTAGCTTCTCTTTGTGATTTAATGAGCTCTTATGAGTTCAATTAATCTTTTTGGGTAGATGACTCCTACATTTCCATATCCACTCCTCACCCATCTCCTGAGCTTTAGTTCTCCATCAAAAACTACCTGACAGACTTTTCCACTTGCATAACACATGGACATCTCAAACTTAAAAAGTTCTCCTATTCCTCAATTCTATGTCATTGCCATCTTTCTGGTCACACAGGCTTGCAATCTCAGTTATACCCAACTCTTCCCTCCTGCTCACCCCTAACATCTAATCAATTGCTAAGTCTTTTGATTCATCCTTAGCTCTATATCCCCCACACCCATCTCCTTCTATCTGTCAGAATATCCATCACACTACCATACCTGCTTTACCTTTCATTAGTAGCCAAGAATTTACTAATTGTTCTAGCTGTCCGCAGATTCTCACCTTTCTAATTCTTCTTCCACAGAGTTGGCAAATTGATACTTTGGAAGTACAGGTAGGTACAATCATATTATTCCCCTTCTGAAGAAATTTTAGCAGCTCCTTATTGAATCTGGGATGAGTTCTAAAGTCCTTCATTGGTCTTTTAAAGCTCCTCACAATTTGTCTCCAATCTATAATATTACCCTCCCTCATGAGCTTTCTTTCTCAGACCAATTGATCTATTCGATCTTCCTCATAGACAACAACATTCCATTTCCTGCCTCTGCTTTTGCACAATCTGTCCCCTCATGTCTGGAATGCTCTTCCTCTTCACTTCTCTGCTTTTTGGAATCTCAGTGTCTCTCTCTTCAAAGGTCAGCTCAGGTGCTACTTCCCATGGGTTTGGGATTGGGGTTTTAAGATCTTACAGCCTTTGGAGCTTGGATAGAAGAGGATATCAGGCCAGGAGCACAGAATAGCAGAAATAGAAGTGGGAGCCATTACTGCAGAGGAGCAGGTCAGAGGCAATTCATTTGGGATGGAGAACCAGTAGGTTCCCCCTGGAGTTGCCAGTTTCCTTGTTCTTGACAGGCAAAAAAACTGGAGCAACTTTAATGGAGGAAAGGCCCGAGTGTTAGTGAATGCCCTCTCCACTGAGCTGCAAAGCCAAATAGCTGAAGTGCCCCATTTTTCTCCTCCTTTTCATCCTTTATTTGTTTAGATGGAGCTGAAAAATAAAACCCAGTTTGTCCAATCTAAGTCCTTTGAGTAGTCAAGCTGCCCAAATGAGCTGTTTGGTATGACCTGGGACCTGAGAGTAGGTCAGAGTGGGGGAAAAAGGGCCAAGGTTGGCCCCAGAAAAGACCTGAGAATATGTAACATCCTCCCTTTACTGTTTAGGTGGGGTAGTATGGGTGTAGAATATTTCAGATACTGTCAGATCTGTTCAGTGCATTGGTTAGTTTTGCTCAACTGTTATATATTTTCATTTTCTTTTGTAATCTATTTCAAAGGAAGGCTGAGTAAAGGAGGGAAACATTAAGAAATAAATACAATGTAAAAATAAAAAGCATTAATTTTTTTTTAATTTAAAAAATAAATAGAAGTTGTTTGTGAGCTTTTGGTATAGCAAAAAACCCTATATCTCAATCCAGTTTTCTATCTGCTACATTAAGTAAAATGTTTCTGCCTTCTGAAACATCATATCAGAATACTAAAGGAAATTGAGCAGGCTATTTGGGGGGGGGAGTGGTCTTATCTGAATTTTATTTAATTATTTTCGGTGTAAAAATTAAGTGTGCTCGGTGCTACACTGTAATTGTCGATGCGGTGGGCAATCACATTAAACTTCTGCGTCATGTTGACTGTGTAGATGTCAATAGAAAGGATTGCATTTTTGTTTGCTAGATTCTGGTCCACCCCCACATGTTATTTATCTCTTCAGCTGCTGAGTGGAGCAGCTAAAACCACAATTACCAGATCTAGCCTCACAGTGCCAGTGTTTCAGAGTTTCCCTCTGCCCACCACCTGTTCTGCACTGTCTCCTGCTTACTCCTACGCCTATGGGGAAATGAAAGAAATTGCCTGGCTTGATGGTGTTGTTGGGGAGGGAGAGGTAAGCAGCAGGATGTGTACTAGCTGCTGTTGAACAGTTCTGAATTTTCTGGCTGTTATGCAATTTAAATTTTGAGGTTTACATTGCAATGCATTCTTTTCAGTTATGTTTAGACTAGAATGTTATTCTGCTTGTGAGAGTACCCTTAGCAACCAAATGTAAGAAAAAGAAATTAAAAGCTTTGGGAAACATCAACAACTACATTTTTTTGAATTTGGTCTCTTGGTTATAGTACACAGCAAATCAGTCCTTTAACTTCCACATGCATTTTCTTCCCAGCTTAAGCTACCTATAATGGCTACTAGAGTGACCAAGTGATTCAACCATGAATCTTTGTTGTTGTTCAGTCATTTTTTTCGTCCGTGTCCAATGCTTCATGACCCCATTTGTGGTTTTCTTGGCAGAGATACTGTAGTGGTTTGCCATTTCCTTCTCCAGTTCATTTTACAGATGAGGAAACTGAGGCAAATCGGATTAAATGACTTGCCTAGGGTCATGCAGTAAGTGTCTGAGGCCAGAGTTGAACACACAAAGATAAGTCTTCCTGACTCCAAGTCTAGCACTCTTTCTACTATGCCAGAGTACTGGCATTAAACTGAATCATAAGAATTTAATTTTGTATGTGCATGGAAATCAAAGTCAGCAGAAACATTTGTAGACATTCTACATTGTATGTTCCTTGAAGGTAGGGATTTCCCCATGGATACCCTTCATTGTTTTTTGTCAAATAACTATGATCTTTAATTTTTAAAAGACAATGAAATAGTCCATTAAATACTTGTAATCAGAAGTACTCTTGGAAGCTTAAAAAAGAAATCTTCAGAAAAAAAAATCAAATGCTACTTTAAAACAGCTAGGAGCAACCTTCATGGATATTGTCATACCAAGAGATATTATGAGTAGGCATTATAAAGAGGTTCTTAGAGAGTTTAGATAAATTTATAGAACTTTGATGTATTATTAATGAAAACTAAGATCCTTTTGGTTATGAACCTAACCTTTTAAGGTTGTTGTCATGTTGGAAAACCCAGCTATGTCTTCTCCAGAAATCTTCCTTAGTGCTACCATCGAATAATAAATGTTGGTTTGGCTTAATAATCCAGTAGTAAATCAAAAATATTTATTATGACATTCCAGGTAATATCGATATTACGATACTCTGACAGGCCCTGGTGTACAAGGATGAAACTAAAACAGTCCCTGCCTTGAAGGAGCTTACATTTCATCATAGGAAATAATGTAGGCGTATGAAAATATAAATATATACAGAATATATACAAAATAAACAGCAGGTCATTTTGAGAAGGAAGGCACTAGCAGAAAGAAGGGTTTTATGTAGAAGGTGATACTTCTGATCCCAAATGTTGGAGAAAATAAAGGATCACTTGAGGGTGTGTGTGGGGGTGCGTGTCATACACGGAAACTGGTCAATATAAAGGCCAAAAAATGGAAGATAGATGGTAATATTTAAGAAACAGAAAGTCAGTTTGTCTGGGCTATATTAAAAAAGAAGTAACATGTAAGTTGCCTATAAAGGTAGGTTTGGTTCAGGTTATAAAAGGCTTTAATCCAATGCCTAACAGAAAAATTTTTATTTTATCCTAAGGATATTAGAGAGTCACCAAAATTGATTAAGTAAGAGAGTGACATGATCAAAACTGAACTTCAGGAAAACCATCTCAAAAGCTGTGTGGAGGATGGATTTGAGTCTGGAGAGATTTGAGGTAGGAAGATAAAAGAGGCAACTGCAGTAGTTCAGGTGAGAATTGATGCAGGCCTGTGCTGGTGGCTATATGACTAATGAGAAGGGGTCAGATGTGAGAAATGTCGTAGAGGTAGAAACAGCATATTTGACAACAATTAAGGAAGAATGAGGAGTTGAAGGTAATGCCAAGGTTGCAAATCTAAAAGATTAGAAGCATGCTGGTACCCTGGAGAAAGATGGAGAAGTTTGGAAGAGAAGTGGACTTTGTTGGGAAACATAATAAGTCATATTTTGGTTTTATTGCATTTTAGATGTCCACATGGAAGTTTAGTTTGATTTTAGTTTAAATTTAGTTTAGTTTAATAGGCATTTAGAGGTATGAGACTCAGGAAAAAAACTGGTGCTGGATATACATACATACATGCTTAGGTATACGTACATATATATGTACACACACATTATATATAGAGAGATAGTTGTAGATAGATAGATATCTTCATAGAGATGATAATTGGTCATATGGAAGCTGATAAGTTCACCCATTGAGTAATTATGAAGATAGAAGAGAAGATGGCCAATGACCAAGCCTTGATTTGAGCTCCTAACCACAACTGGGATTCACTAAAAAAGGACACATTTTTCAGACTTACATTCTTTATATTTTCTTTAAATATAGAATCTTTTGCATTTGATTTCTTTCCAAGGCTGTTAAAGATCTTTGGATAGTATTTTTTTCATTTTAACAAGTATTTAACAGGCGTTTAGTACATGTCTCACACTATGCTTGGTGCTATGAGGGTAAAAAGCATAAGCTAACTCAAGAATTCTATCATTGCTTAGGGAGGGGGGAGAATATCACTTAGGTACATAAGACAAACAAAGGACAATATCAACTAGTAAAGAGTATAATAAAGTGCTAAATTTAATAGAATCAATAGTGGAGGAAGGGTTCTTTGACAATTATTTCTCTAAACTCAAGACTTTAGAACTTTTAGAACTAAGGAGCTCAGGTGAAAACTAGAATCTCACAAAAAGATCCAGTTATGAAAAAGTTCCCCCTCGGTGTGTCCATCTAAATCCTAAGTGCTGAAACATCTCCACTTAGATTTTTATAGATATCAAGAATAAGGGAAGGCACTTAGGGCAAAGCTGTAGAAATGAGCTTTGTGGTATGATGGTACCAGAAAGAGACTAAATGTATAATTAATAATATGATGTCTTTCCTACAATACTATGTTGCTATACATGGGGGATCTTCGTCTTAATTTTGTAGTCTAATAAACTAAAGTAACTAGTCATAGACTTGTTAGTGTCCTTTCCTTTGCTTCATATTAGGCAGCCAATTGATAAGCATTTATTTCATGTTTACTATATGTCAGACACTGTGCTAAGTACTGGAGAAATTAAGAATGTCCTCAAGGAGCTTACATTCTAGTGTTTGAGACAATATGCCATTATGTATATACAAGATGAATACAGAAATGTAACCTTAGGCTCTAGCAGTTGGTGAGACCAGGACTAGACTTCAAGTCCAGCAGAGATGAATACAGATTGCTTTTGATTTAAACCTATAAGGTGGGAAAATAGCAAAGTTATCATGTATACAGCTTTAATGTAAAAAGTCTTTTCCATTTCTATCATTTTATTGTACTAATGGATTCATCTTCTATATTCTTTAGCTAATTAATAAAATATGGGACAGTTAGGTGGTGCAGTGGATAGAGTGTTGGGCCTAAAATCAGGAAGACTCATCTTCTTGAATTCAGAGCTCTCCTCAAATACTTACTAGCTGTTTGACCCTGGGTAAGTCACGAGGCAACATAGTAGAATGAATGAGATAGAGAGCTGGTCTAGCAGTTGAAAAGATGTGATTTCAAGTTCTGCCTTGGTCATATACTGGCTTTGTGGTTATGTGTAAATCACTTAAGTTCAGTGTCCTAGGCAGCTCACTAAAAGGAGTTCTTAATCCTTTTGTGTTATTGACCCAATTGACAGTTAGTTGAAGCATGTGATCGCCTTCTCAGAATGTTTTTAATATAACACACAGGATTATGATATTGAAATACATTTATTAAAATATTTTGTAAAACAAGTTTACAGATCCCAGGTTAAGAACTCACAGAGAAAGTGCTGACCTGTATTAATAGAAGGGAGTTTCTTATAGAGTTCCCTACATCTGTGAAATCATAGGTCTGGTTAAAAAAAAATTCTTATAAAAAGGGGCTATTGCTGAATGGTGGGTGCTGACTGGTAACCTCTTCATACCTTGTTTTTTCTATAGGCTCTTATGAAGCCATGGTGGCCCTACACATCTAGCTTTTGAGGCAAATTGTTGCCTGGGAAACCAAACCTTAGCTCCTATTCCTATGGTGTCTTAATCCTTTTACCAATAACCATCCAGTTCTTAACTTGTGCCCTGATCCAGGGGAGCTGGAGAGAGGAGCAGCTCTGCAGGTCCCCCTCATCTCTCAGTCCCATTTCCTCCTCACAAAAGCAGTCTTTGAGTTAAAAATAAAAAATGGCCACTTTGGTGGTATTCTTTGGAATGGCTCTGGCTGTTCTTAGTATCCCCTGGAGGCTTCTGCAAACATGGTTGCAATGTTGTCAACCAAGGAAGAATTGCAAAGGGATGCAATGATTTTGCTTGGCTGGGCCTAGATGGATGAAGCACTAAAACAGCAGTTGTCTTTTTCTCCCTTCCCCCCACCCCCAACACCAACAGATCTGCGCTTCTGAACAGCACGCCCATAAAGCTCCCTTGATAGCATTTTTAAAGGCTTTTAAAAGAATGCCCCTTATAGCATTTCCCATTACCTTGGTGGTTGTTACTGTTGTTGTTATTTTTCACTTTGGAATAAGACTGAAATCTCCCTGGAGAGGTCCTGAGAATGGATTGAGGGATGCCAGAAAACAGGAAGTAATTTCTTGCTTCTTTTTTTTTTTTACTATGGGGAAAGATGCTTATGCTTTTTGGTCCCACAATTCAGTCCTGCAGTTAATCAGTTATTCATTCATTAAGTACTGGCCTACCATGTGCCTAACATTATACTAAGCACTCAGAACCCAAAGAAAAAAAAATGAATATAGTCCTTGTCTTCAGAGAGCTTACTTTCTTTTGGGCAGACGATGTGTAAGTATGCAATTGTACATATATACAAAATAGATAAAAAATATTGTATAATGCAATGCAGGAGGTGAGGCATCAGCGCCTAGAGGAGATCGAGAAAAGCTTCATATAGAAGATGGTATGTAAGCTTAGTCTTGAAGGAAATAAGGGATTATACAAAGTGGAGGGGAGGAAGGAGAGCATCCCAGGCATGGGAGATGGCCAGTGCAAGTCGTAGATGTGGGAGATGGAAGACTGTGTATGAGGATCACAAAGAATGCCATTTTGGCCGGACCATGCTGGAAGAGGGGAATAAGATTAATAATCCTGGAATGGTAGATTGAGACCAGTTTGTTAAGGGCCTTAAATACAAAATAAAGGAATTGGTATTAGATTCTAGGTGGAACAAGGAATCTCTAGAGTTTATTGAACTGGGGAATGACATAGATATGTTGTTTAGGAATAATATCACTTTTAGCAGATGAGTGAAGGGATTGAATAGAGAGAAACTACTTGAGGCAGGGAGGCTATTGTAATAGGACAAGCAATGGTTAATAAGGGCTTAAAATAGGTTGATAGACAGTGATGATGAACATTTATTAAGCACTTAGTATATGTAAGATGCCATGCTGGGCTCTGCAGGTATAAAAATCATTGACAGATCTAATACTCAAAGAATTTCAAATCTAATGCTGTTTAGAGGATCAAGTAAGAAAATTGATATCCAGTCTTTGCAAATTGCTTTAAGTGCTAATTGTGATTATTTCTTGGTTCTATTCTACTTCCTTCCCATCTTGGATTGAGCCGCTGGATCCACTCTATACCATAACAAGACAGATTTGGGTTTTGGATTTAGATCCAATTCCAATATGTGGATCTTGCCCAGATGCAGGATTCCACAGAACTTACTAGCTCTCTCTCTAATCATTCAAGCAGTTAACATTTATTAAACACCTACTATGTGCCAGGCACTGTGCTAAGGGAGGCTGTTCCTCCCTGGGTACCCCTCTTTTCCTTTCCATCTTCCCTTTATATGTTGTCTTCCCCCAATAGAATGTATGCTTCTTGAGGTAAGGGGTACTTGGGTTTCTTGTGTTTATATCTCCAACACTTAGCACAGTGCTTGGCATATATTAAGTTCTTAATGGCTTCATCCTTCAATCCATCCATCCTTATATCTATCTAATGTCACAAAATATACAAAAATAACCACAGCCAAAGTTTTCCTTTTTTGAAAGTACTCCTAGTTTGGACTACCCAGTCGATCAAAAATACCCCTCCTAGCCACATGGTTAGCCTGGAGCCATTTAGAGAATGTCTATGCGTGCTCCAGATTCTGTCCAGTGCACTTCCATTACGTGTCATCATGAATCTCCCAGAAGCAGGCTCCCTAGTTCTGTCTACATGAAGAGATGTCATCAGAGGTGGTCGGCTAATGTGCCAATCCCTGTTGCAGAGTTAATAGGAAGAGATTTTTTTCAAGTCAACTAGTCAGTCATCAAACATTTATTAAGTTATTACTTTGTGTAAGGAACTTTGCTAATAGTAGGGGAGATAAGTAAGAAAAAATGTGATTCTTCTATCAAAAAATTCACATTCTAATGGAGTAGACAACATGAAAATAACTATGTATATATGAGATACATAGAGTAGATGGAGGGTGATCTAAAAGGGAAGTTGCTGGGTTAGTGGGGGGTGGGTGGGTAGATGGGGAAGGGCTTTGTATGGAAGGTGGAATTTGAGGTAGGTCTTGAAGGAATCCAGTGTGGCTCAGAGGCAGATATAAGTTGGGAGGGAGTACCACTCTTGGGGAGTGGTACTTCCCAAGATGAGGGTGGAGTATCCTTTGGGAAAATCAGCAAGTAAGCCACTGTAGCTGAATCAGAAGGGGGGGTGGGATGTGGAAGTAAAATGTGTGAAAGACTATAAAGGAAGAAAGAGGCCCAGTTTTGATGGGCTTAAAGTTGCCAAGAGGAGTTGATCTATGATCCTGAAGTAATAGAGAGTTTATTGAGGGGGCATGGGGTGAGGATGACATTTTAGGAAAATTCTTTTGGCAACAGACAATATTCCTGAGAAACTACACAATTGACTGAGAATACCAAACACCACTATGTATATTATTTATTGACTATAAATAAGCACTAGATTCAGTAGAGCAAAATGCCTTCTTAAAGAATTTTTGCCAACAACATATCTCTTGTGTATGTGCCAGAATTACCCAAAATCTATTAAAAGATAGAATGGAGAACCTTTCTCAACTGCCTGGTAACAGTTAATATCAGGTGAGGCATAAAATAAGGGCCTATATGCCCACAAAACATTTTCACTCTGGTCATGGAAGACACCCAATGATGCATCTAGTTAAAGGAGGATTCTCTCTAAATGTGATGTAATCCTCAAGATGTTCCTGTTTGGAATGATATTGTGCTGATTGCATTGAGTCTTGGAACATCAAAGACCCTCCAGGATGAAACACATAGTAATTTACAAAAGTTTGTTTCGACTGTCTGTATCAGAAAAACCAAGTGGACAAAGAATGTCTGTTGAATAAGCTATTATATGCAACAGGATGCACTGTCTATAGAGCTTGGACAAACACCACCATATGCAAACATATGGACACATATGACCACAAATGGACAATGAGTCGGAACCAGAATTGAGGAGGACAAGCATGGACTGGACTCCTTTTGGGCCACTGCAGAGTTCTTTTAATCACTGTGCTGCATTTTTCCCTTGGTATCTTCACAATGTCAGAAAGAATTTAAGAAGGTACCCAGCACTCTAGGTAAATGCTTTATGGAGAAGTTATGGGAGAACATGGACAAGAAGCTTTTAAAGTGGTCACAGATAGACTATGATTTGCAGAGTTAGAGGGGATACTCATAGATTCCATATGCTCCTTTCTTCAGCAATACGTACATCTCCTTACTCTTTCATTTTTTTTAAATTTTTTAAATTTTTTTAGGCAATTGGGGTTAAGTGACTTGCCCCCGGTCACACAGCTAGTAAGTGTCAAATGTTTGGTCTGAGGCCAGATTTGAACTCAGGTCCTCCTGACTTCAGGGCCAGTGTTCTTTCTACTGCATCACCTAGCTGTCTCAAATACACTGCACTAACTAGGGTAACCATTTTCTTTTTCTTTTTTCTTTTTTTAGTGAGGCATTTGGGGTTAAGTGATTTGTCCAGAGTCACACAGCTAGTGAGTATTATATGTCTGAGGCTGCTTACTCTTTTTACCTGGGTGTTTTTCCTAATGTTTGAACTGTAAGTGGATATTTGGTTGTATCTGTAAGGCAGTGATTGTTGAAGAGAAAATATCTGAACCATGTATGATGCCAGAACCCAGGAAGAATTTTAAAGATCATTGTGTTTTGTTATTCATACGGTGTCACATCATATATGTAAAGGCCAATGAAATACAAACTCATATGTATGTAAATATATGTACATATATACATTTATATTTATATACAGCCAACAAATTAACTTGTTTTGCTTGACAATGCATATTTGTTACAAAGAATTTATTTTTCTTTTCTATTTTTTAATGATGGGAGGTGTGAGAGGGAGAAAAAATAAATGTTCATAAAAATATTAAAAATAGAGAAAAAATCTAGGGTACTACAGAGGAGGAATGTTGCGTGAACTTTCAAATAAAGTTACTGTATTATCAGTTTAACTTTAATGATGTTTACTGTTTTACAAGAGACTTCTCCCAGTGGGGATAATCAGAAAATGTATATAAGGTAAAAACAGAACGTCAATAAAATTTCAAAAACAAAGACTAAAAGAACAGGACTGGCAGTTGAAACAGCTGGGTGTCAGTTTTAAACACTAGCTGTGTGACCTTGGTTGACTTTGCTGGTAAATCTCTTAGGCTTCAGTTTCTTTATATGTAAAATGGGAATGATAATACTTTCTCTACATCTATAGCATGAAAATCAAGCTCAACTAAGCTAATGTAAGTGTAATAGGTTTGATTGGAGGACTCTTCCCATACTACTGGGCATGCGCTGGTTCTTTCCTGTCAGACACATCCTCTAGCTCTTTGCTATGAGATATGTCTGTACCTTACAGAGATGACACAGCAGCTCCTTATGTATTATTTCTGTGATTGAGTGATTTTGTCAAAGATGATTGTCGACTGAGTCAGGAGGAATTTTTGTCCCACATGGTCTATGAGAAAGGTAGAAATGATTCTACTCTCTTAGAGCCAAGAATTTTCTTTTCTGGCTTTTTCTCTTCTTTGTTCTTTGTGCAGCAGTGGTTACAAGTACATGTACTTACCTAAGTGAACCACTTTCTGCTTTCTGCTTTTTTTTCCCTTCCAATCATGGTCCAGGACCATGGATCCTGAGAAATGGAAATTTCTAGCCTCTGCCCTAACCTCCAAGGTCAAGAATGGCCAGTAGGTAGAGGTTGATTTCTGCAACAGTGCCACTGAATCTAAAGAAAGAACTCAAAAAAAAAAAAGTCAAAGACATACTTGGATGACCAGGAGATCTTGAATTTGTTAATTGCTTAGACACCATAGGCCAAAGTGCATATAAAAGCAAAATATTCATTCCAGAAAGTTGGTGGAGGAAATAATACAGCTGAGTTATACCTGGTACCTTTATTTTAAAGTGAGTACTTTTTCTAGAAGCATCCATGAGATACACCTAAGTTTGTTTTTTTTTTTTTCTAGGGATTTCTTCTGAGTTTTTCTAGGGGAGGCAACAAGTCAGTAATGAGAGAAGCCTGACCTACCCTTCTCAGGATGAACTATGTCTGTGTGAGCTCAAAACCAAAGTCCCCTAGGAGAAGGAGTCCCTGGGCCACAAAATACATCTGTAAAACCACTTTACAAATGAAAATGTTAATGAATGGGTAAGGGATAGTGGTGGTAATCATAATGATGATGAGAGTGCCCTTCCTTAGCTTTTTCTTTTTAAGTTAAATATTCTCAGCATTTTTTTTTTAGCCTTTTAGAAAATGATCATCCTTCCAAACCCTTTGATTATCCTCCAACATGCACTCTCCAATTTTTGACAGCCTATTTAGGTTGCATGGCTCCAAGGATCAGGATGTTCAGGAGCCATGTGGTTTATTGCACGCAGTGGTACGCCAAGATCTGTATTCTGCCATACAGAGAATTTTCCCTAAGATGGACTCATCTACCCTGCTTCCCAAAGGAAAGAAAACAGGGAAGTTTTCCAAGATAAATTTGGCATTGAAAAATGACATCTTATGAAGAAAAGCTTTTAAAGTAGATCTTATGGAGCAAGGGAAAATAGCTGCATATGACTCTAAGGTAATGCTATTTCCCCCCCTATTACACTGGGAAAGCATTCTCATTAATTTATAATTCTTTCATACAATGTTAGAGGCAGAATGGACCTAAAAGGTCATTTCGTCCAACCCTCTCATTTTTTGGGAGGCAACCAAGATCCTTTAATGTCATCTCTAAGGAAAACTCATATGTGGTTCTCTTAGGGTAGTGCTACAAGTATATTGTGGTGGTAACTAGGGCTCAAAGACAGGTATGGTGCTGCTAAGAAAGTATGTACAACTCTCTTTGGATTAAAGGTATCCAAGACCTATTTCACAAACACTATGGGCCAGGCATGGTGGGGGTGGAGGAAAGGAAGTTTCCTTTCTAGAAGCTTACATTCTAAAAGAGGAAACTACATGTCAATATATAATTATATACCATATCTTTACAGAGGATATTCAATGTAGCCTTACAGGAGAAGGTACCACAACTTGAGGTGATAAGGAAAGGCCTTGGTAAGAAAGTGGCAACATGAGATGAATCTTGAAGGAATTCAGACATTCTAAAGGGCAGAGGTGAGGAGGCAGAACATTCTAGACAACCACTGTAAAGGATGGAGCCTGGGGATGGAGTATAATGTGTGAGGAAGAACAAGCAGGCCAGTATGGTGGTCTCATCAAGTAGATGAAGAGTAATGTAGAAGACTGGAAAGAGAGGAAGGGAAACAGGCCAGCTCGTGAAGAGTTTTGAATGCCTTCAGGAGGACTTTATGTGATCCAAGAGTTAATAGGGAGCCAGTGGAGTGTATTGAGTAGCAGGATGGAATGATCAGACCTGTGTATTAGAGAAATCACTTTGATGACTGAGTGGAGAATGGACTGAAGTGAGAAGATGTGCAGAAAGACTGGTTAGGATGATATTGGCAGTACTCACCTCAAGAGGTGATGGGAGCCTGAACTAGGATGATGACCATATGAGTAGAATAAATGAATGAAGTATATATTAAGTGCTTAGTATATGAAAAGCATTGTGCTAAGTACTGGAGATATAAAGAGAAAAGTAAAGCAGTCTCTGCTGTCAAAGAGCTCACATGTTAATGAAGGAGACAACACTTTTGGAAGCTTTTAGCTGCAAGTCAGATTAAAAGGTCCTTGGAGTGCTGCATCAAAGCAGATGGTATTCTCTTTTTTATGTCATTTCCACTGGAAAAAAAATTATATCCATTTCTGATGTTTAATCATTTGATAGTGTCAAAGACTTTGATGACAAGAACCTTCTTTTCTGGGTCTTCGGTAGATGTGGCTGTTGTATCCCATAGGAGTAGTTGCTAGGATACGTCTATCTTCACAAGGGTTGCTTCTGAAGATGATGGCCAAGGGCACTGGGATAGAAGCATTGCCCTTCTCAAGGCTCTTGAGTTCATGGTCCTGGGAAGTCTATATCAGGATCTGAGGGGGATGGGAGTCAAGGTGATGGTGGTGGTTTTAGTGCTTGGTTTCTGCTGCCTCTCTGCCAGGGTGCCCTGTAGTTTCAGTTAAGCTGGCTAACCTGCCTGGTGAGTGGTAATTGGTTGGTAGCTGATGAGGATGGCTAGCCCCTTCTCCACAAGAGTTGGTTTCCAAGGATAATTGCTGTGAGGGCTGGACTAAAGGCATGAGTAGTGGTTTGAGTTCCTGTGCCTATCTACCTATGGATAGCAGTTGGTTGGCAGTTGTTGCTAGTGATGGTGAGGAAAAAGGGGACTTTTTCCACAGTGTCAAAGAACTCTTAACTTTCCCCCAATGGTGTTGTGGATATAGAAATGACAATATTTAGCAACTAAATATATATATGGAGGGAATGAGAGTGAAAAGTTGAGGATGACATCAATGTTGCACACTTGGGTGATAGGGAAGATAGTGGTGCCTTTGTACTCATTGGGAAGTTTAGAAGGGATGAGTAAATTTTTGGGAAAAGTAAATAAGTTCCCTTTTGGACATGTTGAGTTTGAGATGGCTATGGAACATCCAGTTTGTAATTTCAAGCAAGCAGTGCATGAAATGGATGGATGGCTAGACCCAGAGTCTGGAAGAGATTTTTCTCGTTTATAAAATGAGGCTACTAATACTCTTTACCTCCCAAGGTAGTTATGAGTATAAAATGAAATAATATTTATCAGTACAACACAGACAGAAATACTAAGGGAGAATACCAAGAAGAAAGGTGAGTACAGAAGAATCAGTTGTTGTTTGGCAAGGAACATTGATGAATATTAATCAAGACACCTAAGATCAAACCAGAAATCAAGACAAAATCATGAAGAGCCAGAGATGGCTGCACATAAAGTAATATCCCAATATGGATATGAAACACTCAGACTTCAGAGTAGAATAGTTGGCAAATTATGTGTGTATGAGGGGAGGGAGTGTGAGAGTGTGTGTGTGTGTGTGTGTGCATGTGTGTGTTTTAAGTGGCCCACCATCTATGAGTGGCTGCGATTGTCAAAGTTCTTCAATTGAAAAGAGATGGATTCTGACCTGCAGCTAAGTATTCCCTTTTTCCTTCCCTTTCCTTCTCTGCCATTTCATTTCCTGTCCTCCACTTTTTTCTTCTCTCCTCTTATCTCTCCTTTCCTTTCCTTTTCCTTCATTTTCTTCTTTCCTTTCATATGGAAACACATCTGGCAATCAGGACAAGACATTATAACTCCCATGATCTACAGAAATCTATCAAGTTGGAGGGAGTCCAATTCCACATGAGTGGGATTTAAGTATTTAGGTGATCAGAAAGTTACATCAGAGAAGGCAGGGGCCAAACTAGTCCTCGGAACAGCCCTGTTGTTTTTTTTGGAAAACAAGTACCTATTACAGGGGAAATCCTGGTCTGATTATGCCCTTGCTTTGTTCTGGATGCTTTGTCTCCCTTAATGAGCCCTAAGATTCTATTAGCTTTTGTTGTCTGCTTTATTTAGACCATTGACTTGTGTTAAGCATATAGTCCACCAAAATTCCCAGACCCTTTTCAGATGAATGGCTAGCTCGTCCTTTGCCTCCGTCTCTAGATAATTATTTTCTAGGCAGGAGTGCCTTGCCGTTTCTTCTGTTTTCAAGTAAAATGATCTAATAAAAGAGAACCCAAAGTTTTGTGTTTTTAAATACTCACATAATGGTGCTCTTTTAGGAGGCTGGGCTTGCTTAACAGGGAAGATCCTTTGTGTGAACAATATTGAGTGTGTTGCTTTATACCTAGTGGGAAGAATTAGGAAGTGATTAGCTTAAGCAGAGAGACTACATGACCACCCATCTTGGATGTTATAGGGGTGATTTTTCTTTTGCCAATGAGTTGGACTAGATGATTGCAGAGGTCCCTTCCAACTGTGAAATGGTTTCATAAAATATTTCAACCTACGATATGTGACAGAGGGTTCTGATCCTGCCTCTGACACATATTAGCTATGTGATGGTGGATAAGTCCTTTAACTTCTCATTTCCTACAGGCATCTCTCTGAGAATTTAAGTTTAAATATGAAAAGTAGATCTAACAGCATGGGTATAAATAGTTTGTATATCTGTTATCCATATTGATGAAATCACCAGGTAAAAACAACATAGCCTTTGCCAAAATAATTGACATCTTTGTTTCAACTCTGACATTAAAAAAAGGCCTCACCAAATCTGAACTCTGATCTTCCTGAATTCAGACCCAGTGCTCTATTCACTAAGCCATCTAGCTGCTTAATGCCCCTCCCATCACACTCATATAAAGGACAATTTCTTAAAGAGAAATGGGAAAGATGATAAGTACTTTTCAATGGTTTAAGAATATTCAGTGAAAATAGTAAGAGTAACTTCTCTGTATGCAGTAATGATATTACAGTAAAACCATGAAAAAATGCAATAAAATAATCAAAATTTGCAAAAAAAAAAAAGTACCTCAGATAACTTTGAGATCACCTCTTCCCTGATATGCCTATTCACTCCCTTAAGAGTAAAAAGGAGAATTCTTAACTACCAGGTACCAACCAGCTAAGTGTTAACCTATTCATTTTTCACATCCCCATCACACATTATGAGAATCACTTGCAAGTATATGCTGCTGTAAGTGACTTCATTTCTGCAAAAGAATCTGAAATGACCTGATAAGTGATAGTAAAGCCGGAGTTCTGGGAAGAACAGTAGGCATTCAAATTTGAAATGTAATAGTTACTAACTCCTCTCATATCTAGAGTAGCATATCCAGTGTTTAAGGTCAAACAAGGTAAGGTAAAGAAGGGGGATGAGGTACTTGAGAGGAATTACATTAAATACACAAAAGTTGGCTTTATTATCTTGCTCTGACTAGACCTACCACTGCAGACTTCAGAAAGGAAACTAACCCTCAATGTGAAATTCAGCTCATACTAGTAGTTTGTTTCATATTATCATAGCTTCAGAACCATAATTTTCACTATATTATAAACTGATATATGCAGAATTGTACAATGGAAAGAATACTGGAAATAGGAACTTCTGGCAAAGATGGCGATGTGAAAGTTTCCAGCCAAGCCCAGGTCCCCTGAGAAACACCTCAGCAACAATTTAAAAGAACACCAGATGAAGAAGTGATTCCATAAAACCAGAGAGAAACATCAGTAAGTGCTAGTGTCCAGTCCAAGGCTGCATAAGACTAGAAGCCTAAAGCCATTCTGTTTAGGGACATGCCAAGAGGCTTGAAGCCAGCTCCATCACCAGACACAAGGCTTAAAGTCTTAGGATATTTGCCCTAGGCTGTTGGAGCTGCAATAGTGGCCAAAGCCAATGATTAATAGGTGACTGTCCAAAGAGTTGGAGACAGGGCGGATATTCCTGGACAGCTCTCCAGGAAGCCTTAAACCAACATAATCTTTACTCTTTGGTTATGAGTCATACTAGGGCTCACAGTAAAGGGCTACACCGGATGGAAAAACAAGGCAGAGATACATGGATGATACAGGCTTTAGGTTTTCCTCTAGGAGGTCTAAGACCAATATAGTCCAGGGCCATTTAGTATTTCACCTCTAGTACTAGGCCAGAGCCTTTTAGGATTTTTCTAGAGGGAAAGGTCAATTCAGGTGACACACAAGGAAAAGACATAGGTAGGGCAAAGATCAGCACATAAAAGTAAGGCTACAAGGAGATGAGCAGAAGCTAGGGATTGAGACCAGAGCCAGAATCCCCACCTTTGGGACTATCTCCCTGTCTAGGTCAGTGTTGTGGAAGAAAGCAGAGAAAGAGGATCAGAACTCAGCCACCGCATATAGAATAGTGTCAAAGGAGTGGTAATGGTAGTGCCATCCATTTGTCGAACAGGCTGGTAGCAGGTAAAAGACCTATGGAGGGGAGAAACACTTGGCTAAAAGGATTCCAGAAAGAAATGAAACAGGAGATGAAAATTTTTAATTAGCGCTCTTGAGGAAAAAAACAGAAGATAAATACACAGCTAGTGGATACCCTGAAAAAGAGAATAGAGCAAACAACTCATTGATTCAATGAGACAACAAGAAATATTAGAACAAAGTAAAAAAAAAAACAAAAACAGAAAATTAGAATATTAAGTTTTTGTTATTAGAAAAAAACCAGATGACTTGGAAAGTAAGTCAAGAAAAGTTTATGAAAGAATGCAAAGACTCTGTGAGAACAATGATTAATCAAAAACTTAGATGCCCCATTTTAAGAAATTATGTAAGAAATCTTCCCCAAAGGAGCACCAGGATCTGAAGTCAGCAGACCTGAAAATGAGACAGATTGGACTCCATGATCTCTTAGGTTCTTTCTGCCTCTAAATCTAGTATCCCATGAGATTATATTTTCATAAGAGTGATTGAGAAGGTACTTACAGGAATATGGAAAGAGTTCATACTTTGTTAATACAGTATACACTAGTGTGGGAATAGTGGATGATTCCTGGGGCGTTGCCTGAGCCACACAAAACAGTAGGGTATAAGCTCCTTAAAGCAGGATCTGTTTTCAGTGCTTTTTTTTTGTCTTAATAGGCCGAGTCTATAGTAGATAGCTTCACACAGAAGAGGATTTTTTAAAATGTTTATTGATTTTTAAAGAATATTTAAATGTGGGACAGCTAGGTGGCACAGTAGATAGAGCACTGGCCCTGAAGTCAGGAGGACCTGAGTTCAAATCCAGCCTCAGACCAAACACTTGACACTTACTAGCTGTGTGACCCTGGGCAAGTCACTTAACCCCAATTGGCTCATCAAAAAGCAAAATATATATATATATATATATATATATATTTATATATATATATTTATAAGAGGCTTGCTCAATGTCACATTGAGAGAAAGTGGTCCTGGCAGAATTTGACCCTATTATTATAGATTTTAAGCCTAGCACTCTATCAACTACAACAAGTTCCATCTATGAAGACATACAATTGAAAAAAATACAGCAAATAACAAAATATGGGCAGGTAGTTGCCCTTTATGCAGATAAGATTGAAGCTCAAACAATTTAAATGACTTCCTCCTGAGATCAAAGGAGAGGAAAAAAAGATAAAGGCCCAAGTTAGATCCTTGATGAACACTCTTTTTTAGGAGTTGGGAGGAAAATGTTGAACCAGGAAAGAATGTTGAAACAGGAGTGGTTAGAACCGAGAAACAATATTGGAAAGTAATGGTCTGATAGAAACTAGTATAGTACTTGGCAGATTCTTGACAAATGGTTATTGATTGATTATCAGGTAGGTGAAGAATTAGGAAAGATCAAAAATCTTTGTCATCACTTGGAAAAAAAAAAGTATGCACCAAAATACATTTTGTTGCTCTTTATAATGCTATTCTAAGGAGATTTTTTTCCCCAAAATAGCTCTTCTCACAAAGATTGTGACCCTCTTTACTAAGCCTATACTTACAATTCATTTAAGCACTCACCAGGTAGTCATTGGTGCCTGTGCTATAGCCTCTAGGTCTAAACTGTTTGACTTTCTTCAAGTCAGTAATGAGTGTACTATTCTACTAAATTATTCTTTTTAAAATTTCTCATTCACATAACTAAATATAACATTTACTAATTGTTCTCCTTTTAAATATAAATGAGAAAAGATTTAAATAAATGGAAGCACTTTGGGAAAATTAGGTAACTCATTCACTAACCTTTAACTATTTTTATCTCTCCATGTACTCAACTCTCCCTTCTTTATGGATGATTCCATTATCCATCCTATTTTTTCCTCCAATCCTTCATGTAGACTTATGGGACATCAATCTTTCTGATGCACAACTCTGATCATTTTACTGCTTAAAAACCTTTGGCTCTCTATTGCATACTTAATAGCAGCATGGGGAAGGGGGTCTGGAGGAAAGCATTTTTAAAGCACCTACTAAGCACTTTGGATGGCTCTTAGCCATTAGGATTTTAGCCTGTATTTCCACTATTTTCCCCAAAGTCCCCATTATGTATTTTATGTTCCACCCAAATTAGAGTATTTGTTGGCTCTCCAGATCTCCCATAACTGGATCAATCTTGTTGCCTTCCTTGCTCATTCTCTATCTATAGAAATCTTGCTTATCTTTTTTTAAAATTTTTTAGTGAGGCAGTTGGGGTTAAATGACTTGCCCAGGGTCACACAGCTAGTAAGTGTCCAGTGTCTGGTCTGAAACTGGATTTGAACTCAGGTCCTCCTGACTTCAGTGCCAGTGCTCTATCCACTGCACCACCTAGTTGCCCCAATTTTGCCTGTCTTTCAAAGCCCAGCTCATAGTCTCATCTGCCATGAAGTCTCTTCAGCAAGAACTGATCTCTTCCCTCCCTCCTCTTAAACTCACATTTGATTTCACTCATACTTCTTATATGCAATTACTGTTTTCTTACATTACAATTATTTGGGTACATGTCTTATCTCCTTTACTAGATCATAATCCATTTGGGATCAGAGACTGTATTTCTTTCATATTTAGCTCTTCCTCTTAGCAAGGTTTCTTGTGTGGTCCATCTAACTATGTATAACATATATATGTGCATATATATCACTTTTTAAATATAACTCAAATTTCCTCTGTAGATATGAATGGAATATAACTTTCTAATTCATCTTGAATTTTTATTAGTTCTTTCTAAGTATATACATGTGCACCTGTGTTTTAGAATAACTAGGTGCCAAAAGCGTCCAGAAGAAATTGTTCTTCAGTTTCTGAAAGGAGAAACTTTTAGTTGCCTACTTATAGCATCCATGAAATGATAATACTTGCTCTGTGAAGTCATCATTCAGTTTTTTCTCTTTTCCTTATGGCAAAGCAGGAGGGAGGGAGATAGTGGGGAAAAGAGAAGAAGAAGAAAATTACTGCCAGCATATGTCTTGAAATCATAAATTCCTGCAACATTTTTTTTTACAATGATAGGTGCTGTTTATTAACACTTGACCATCCTTTCTTAACTGTGATGCTTACATTTACTAATTAATTTGTGTCAGATAGTTAGCAACTTCACTAAGAAAGGATTAGTCATTTGTGTTTTGTCTTACACATTGCTTTTTATTTAAAGGGCTTGGGGTTACTCAAATCCCACCTTCTACCAGAATTTAAGTTTAACAATGGTCATTTGAATAGAACAAACAATAAAGTTTCAAAACAGAGACATAAGGTAATTTCATCTCATACATATGTTGCATGCCAGTGCCTAACATAGCCTCTGCGCATAATAAGTACTTAGATATTGTTTATTGGATGAGGATAATGGCATCCAAAAAATGGATTTTACAAGTTTTATAGAGAATGGGAACATGACTGTAGAAAGATCTTAGTGAGATAGGCTATGTGTTGCTGGGGAAAAGTAGGAGAAAAGTCAACAGCTTTTCCAACTTCTTTAGCCAAAACAGTAGGAGCTACATGTGTTTTTTTGTACTTAGATAACTCAGTTCTAGCACAGATAAAATGTTGACTATTTTTATTTTGAAGCGTGTGTGCCTTTATCTATACAATTCAAAAGAGAGGAGAGGGTAACTACAAAAAAGAAGTTTGGAGTACCTTGGGCCTTAGAAATTGTATAAATTGATTTTGAATATTTCCAACTATCATTAGCCAGAGGAAAAGGGAAATGTCTACTTGGGGAAAAATATTTTAAATAATTTAAATCCCTGTTATTTCATAAGCCTGAAAATATAAATTACCTAGGAAACAACTTCCTATCTTATAGAAAAATGGGAAATCAGTGTGGCATAAATTAGATTTAGACCAACATTTTATGCCATATACCACAGTAAAATCTAAATGGATACATGACCTGAAGATAAGTTATACCATTAAAAAAAAAATACATCCATTCAGGTGCTTTCCACAGCTAGATAGGGTTGAATTCTTAATGAAGCAATATATAATGTTAAAACAAATAATTTCAATTACATGAAATTGAAAAGCTTTTACATGAAAAAAAATTAATGCATCTAGTATAAAAAGAGAAATAAATGGTATCTTAGGAAAAATTCTTTGCATGAAGTATGCTTTATAAAGGTCTGATAAATAAGCTCTAAAGGCAAATAACAGAAATATATGACTAAAAGACTTTCCCTAATAAGTAAATGGTCAAAATATAGGAAGAAACAGTTGTCAAAAGAATTTCAAACTGTTAACAGCCATATGAAAAAATGCTCTAAATCACTAATGATAAGAGAAAAGCAAATCATCAAAGCAAATCACAGCTTTGAAGTTTTTTCTTATACACTGCATTCTGGGTAAAGAGGACACAATATGGGAATAGTCAGTGTTGGAGGAGTTGTGGAAAGATAAGTATGTCGATGCATCATTGGTAAAGATTTAAATTTGCCCAATCATTCTGGAAAGCAATTGAGAATTATGTAGAAAAAGTGACTAAAATGTCCATATCCTTTGACTTAGCAATTCTGTAGCTTTACATATACCTCAGACAGGACAATGATAAACAAAGAAAACCTTTATGTACACTAAAGTATTTGTAGCAAAATTTTTTTAGTAGTGAGGAACTGGAAACAAATTAGATATCCATCAATTGCAGAATGACCAAGTAAGTTGTGATACATGAAAACAATGGAATGTCATTGTGCTATCACACCTAATAATATGACTACAGAGAATCATGGGAAGACTTGCATAATCTGACTCAGAATAGAATTAGCCAAACAAGAAAAACAATACACATAATTACTATAATATTGTAAGTGGAAAGAACAATAATAAAACAGTAGGAACTGGGCCCAAATTGTGATGACCACACTTGGCCCCAAAGGAGAAATATTAGAAGCTACCCTTCACCCTTGTTTGTAGAGGATGTTATTGGGGCTATGGACATACATAATTTTCAGAAGAAGTCAGAAGTCAATACAGGATGGTTTTTTGTGGGCTTTTTTAAAAAAAATCTTTGTTATAAAGAAAGTCATGTAGGTGAGTAAGAGTGAGAATGTAAGAACGAATATATTGTGAAATATGGGTGATGTCACAACCAAGCATAACAAAAATGCTATTTTTAGTCCAGTTTATTTTTTTATATTACATTCATTTCTGTCTATTGCCTTCCTTCCTCCCCTTCTCAGTAAGCTATCCCTTGTAACAAAGATTAAAAAGAGAAAAAAAGACATTCAGTAAAACTGTTCAATCCATCAGCTGGATGTAACTCAGATTTTAGAACTACTCTCCCAACTCACACTCATAGTGACAGAAGGTAACAGTAGAGAGATTCTTTTTTCTCCTTCCCCAAGCATTTCTTTCTCAGGGCTGTGGCTGAACTCTTCTCTCCTGTAGCCCAATCTAGTAGTCGTACTTAGCTTCCAGATTGTCTATTTTACACAAATCCTAAGAAGATATATATGATGGAGTCTCTTCAACTAAGCCCAATATACTATCAGCATAACATCATATCTTTTTGTACAAGAGCTTTCCCTCCTTCCAATGTGATTAGCAGTTTTTCACACCTTGTGTCATATTATTGATTGATTGATTCATTAGTATTTTACATAAAGTGTTTGCTTTGTCTTGAGCCCTTCATTTTGGTAACTACTCCAGTTAGCTTAATTACACTTAGAAAGGTAAGAAGTTGAGTCCACCTGCCTTCATAGTAGGTTCTGTTCCCTAATCTTTTCAAATCCTTCACACATTTGGTGTTAAAGATCTGAAACACAATCATAGGTTACACAGTTCAGTTTGTCCCATTGCAGTAATTTTTAAAAATTAAGCATAATCTTATCATAATCCTTTGGGAATAATCCAGTATTATCTAGAATTATTGGCAAAGTTAAATTTTTTTTAAATAGTAGGTTTTTAGGCTGTTTAAAGGTAATTGGGAAAAGAGTGGAATAATAAATATGTAGGCAGAGATAATTTATTTCAAGAATTTTTTTCAGTAAATTATTTTATTATTAAATTATTCAATGAATAAATTATTTCAATAAATTTTAAATAAAGCCTTAAAAAAATAAAGTGCTTATTTTTAGTAGAGTATTGATTAATTTCAACCATAGCTCTCCCCTTTACATATATTATCTATAGTTACATTATGCCATACCCATAGTCAAGAGAGAAAGAGAGGGAGCGAGAAGAATAAGGAGAGGAAGATGGAGATGGAGAGAGAGGGAAGGAGTATATTTTCTCAACTTCTCTCTGGGCCAAACTTGGCACAACCACACAACACTTGGTTTACTTTTTAAAATATTATTAAATGTTATTATTTTCCCCCAGTTATATGTTAAAACAATTTTTTAACATTCACTGTTTTTTTAAATTAAGTTTTGAGTTCCAAATTCTATCCCTCCTTCCTTCCCCTCCCTGAAAGTAAGCAATCTAATATAGGTTATACATGTGCAATCATATGAAAGTTCCAATATTAGTCATTTTGTGCAAGAAACACTTGCTTTTTGTTTGCTTTTTAAAATTTTCTTCTTTCTTTTTATATTATTTTACTCAATGTTTGTGTATGTGTGTTTGTTGGTCCCTTACTTTTTCCTGCTTCTCTGACCTCTTCATATGTAACATTTCCTAAGGGACAAAAATATGTCTTTACATTATTTAGCTAAAATTTATCTAGCCTTTCCACAGTCAATGGGGACACATTTCATTTGCAGTTCTTTGCTATATACACCGTTCTTTTGCTATGATTTTCATTTTTTTTTAAGTGACAATATCTTTCTTGTTTTTTATTTCCTTTATGGTATAGTGACTAGTAAAATGGGATCTGTCTGTCTCTTTCTATCTTTCTGTCTCTATCTCTATACACGTCTATCTCTTTGAGTGTGTGTGTGTGTGTGTGTGTGTGTGTGAGTGTGTGTGATTTAAAGGCTATGAATGTTACTTTTCTTGCATAATTCCAAATTCTTTTTTAGAATAATTGAACCAATTCACAGATCCATCAGCAGTATCTTAGTGTGTCTCTCTTCTTTGTTCCCAAGTCCTCTCCACACTCACCATTTGATGACAAAGCTATTATCAGAAAAAGAGACAGCATTCCAGTCCTGTAAATCCATGTATAGCAACTCTCTTATTGCTAAATTCACATATAGCAACTGCTAGATTCATGTATAGAAACTGTACCATCTTCTGTGGACCCTTATTCCTAGTTACTGTCTGTGGAAGCCTATTTGTATTTCCAGGAGATTGTGTTAACCTTTGTAAAATAAACTTCCTTTTGCTGCTAGCACAGTGAAAGCATTAGAATCACATCTTCTCTTTGTGTTAACTATAGATGATCATTGGAGATGATCCATGCCTTCTAAGCCCTAGAGAAGAAACGTTACGTAGTCTTTGATGCCTAGGCCTCCAAGGATTCCATTATCACAGTTATTACAACTCGAGAGGCCTTTATTTGTTGACATCACAAATCCATAGTCCAATAGAAAACGAATAGGCAAATCCCAGGCAGTGGGCTTTTTAGAACAGCCTGCCCCCTCATACTGAATTCTTAAAGAGACACTGCCAATGTCAACAGTGTAAGCTATTGTCATTTTATCCCTTTCTTTTCTGGGAAATGAGATATGGATTCACATAGATTGACTCACCACACCTTAAGCAAGCATGCTGCTAAACATGATGGTTGGGATTTGACATCCGAAGCAACATCCTCTCAATTGTGGAAAACATATAGATCTGAGAATACAGTGTGAACAAAAGTATAGTGAGTGAGGACTAATAGATGATCTGCTTTGATTTCCTGGCTCTGAGATTAGTCTAGAGGTATGTCACCTTAACGCGGTATTTCTCTATGACTCCAAATAATGATGATGTCCTGAATCATGAAATTAAATAACTAGTTGACTCTCTATCCTATGTATTCTAGGATTATTAAAGGAAAGTATTATATAATGGATAGAAAGTCAGGCTTGGAATCAGGAAGACTTGGATTCAAATACAGCTTTATGATGCTGAGCAAGTCATTCAGTCTTTCAATGCCCTGGGCAAATCTCTTAAGATCAAAAATTGCAAACCAGACAGGAATTTACATTGTTAAAAGGAATTTCCTTTCTTTGTGGCTCATTACAGAGATGAAATCACAGGTCCAGGGCAAAGAAAAAAAATTCTTTTTATTGTAACTCATGTCCAAATTTTTTTGTCCCAGTTGAAGGTAAGCTCCTTTAGGGCAGGGTCTGGCATATAGTAGGTGTTTCATACATACTTTTTGAATTAAATTGTATTGAATGAAGTAATGACTCAAAATTAACTAAATGGAAAGCTGCTTGCTAACCAACTAGGATTGTGAAGTATATATGTTTAAGCATTAGAGGACTTTGGTGGGTGAATTAAGGGAGTAGTTGTATTACTCTCCATATTGAAAGTGAAATTTGGGGTGGAGCCAAGATGGCGGAGTAAAAGCAGTGACTTGCTTAAGTTCTCCCCCAAACCCCTCCAAATACCTATAAAAATGGCTCTAAATAAATTCTAAAGCAGCAGAACCCACAAAAAGACAGAGTGAAACAAATTTCCAGTCCAAGACAGCCTGAATGGTTGATTGAAAAGGTATATTGCGCCGGGCTAGGAGAAGAGCCCAGTTTGGCATGGACTTCAGAGACCCTGGAGCAAGCCTCAGAGGACTGAATCACGGGCAGCTGTGGCGGTTTCCAGACTTCTCAACCCAGGAACGCCAAAGACAACTTAGAAGGTCAGTGGGAAAAGTCTGTGACTGCAGTGAGAAAAGGACCTAGGTCTCAGCCACAAGTCCTGAGCTTGCCCTCGAGGCAGCTGGCCCTCCTGAGCTCCTGGCCCTCAGACAGAGGGGGTATGGAGTGGCTGATCAGAAGGGGATTGCAGGAATCTCTCTACTGGTGCAGGATTCTCTTGCTTTGCCCGTGCTTGGATCTCAGTCACAGTTCTGGGTGGTAGACCGAGGTCGAGGAGGAGTGCTGGTCTGGTGGAGCTTGTAGTGGCTGTGGAGAGGAATTCCTCCTCACAGTTCCAAGACAGAAAACAGTGCTCGTAGACCAGAGCACAGGCCAGGAAAGGAGTAAACACCTCTCCCTTGATCATACCACCTTGGAAGAACTGAAAATTTACAGGTCCCTAGAAGTATTCTGAACACAGCTACACAAAACCCCTGTAGCTTGGGACAGTACGTTCTCCACACTGGAAACAGATTCCTACCTTAACAAAGAGTTTATAACTCAAGTAATTGGCCAGGATCAGGAACAAGCAGTGCAAAAAGAGTCAGACTATATTATCTTACTTTGATGACAAAGAAGATCAAAACATACAACCAGAAGAAGACAATGAAGCCAAAGCTTCTACATCCCAAGCCTCCAAGAAAAATATGAATTGGTCCCAGGCCATGGAAGAGCTCAGAAAGAATTTTGAGAAGCAAGTAAGAGAAATAGAGGAAAAACTGAGAGTGATGCTAAAGGAGGCCCCAAAAAAATACTGAAGAAAATAATTCCTTAAAAATAGCCTAACCCAAACGGTAAAAGAGGTCCAAAAAGCCAATGAGGAGAAGAATGCCCTCAAAAGCAAACTTAGCCAAATGGAAAAGGAAGTCCAAAAGCTTACTGAAGAAAATACTTCCTTAACAATTAGAATGGAGAAATTGGAGCGAGGGACAATTTGAGAAATCAAGTCACTGTAACACTAATCAAAAGGAATGAAAAAATAGAAGAGAATGTGAAATATCTCATTGGAAAAACAACTGACCTGGAAAATAGATCCAGGAGAGAAAACTTAAGAATTATTGGACTATCTGAAAGCCATGATCAAAAAAAAAGCCTAGACATCATCTTTCAAGAAATTATCAAGGAAAACTGCCCTGATATTTTAGAAACAGAGGGCAAAATAGAAATTGAAAGAATCCACTGATCACCTCCTGAAAGAGATCCCAAAAGGAAAACTCCTAGGAATGTTGTAGCCAAATTCCAGAATTCCCAGGTCAAGGAGAAGATATTGCAAGCAGCCAGAAGGAAACAATTTAAGTATTGTGGAAACACAATCAGGATAACACAAGATTTAGCAGCTTCTACATTAAGGGTCCGGAGGGCATGGAGTATGATATTCTGGAGGGCAAAGGCATTAGGACTACAACCTAGAATCACCTACCCAGCAAAACTGAGTATAATACTTCAGGGTAAAAAATGGTCATTCAATGAAATAGAGGACTTTCAAGCATTCCTGTGGAAAAGACCAGAGCTGAATAGAAAATTTGATCTTCAAATACAAGACTCAAGTGAAACATGGAAGAAGTAAACAGGAAAGAGAAATCATAAGAGACTTATTAAGGTTGAACTGTTTACATTCCTGCATGGAAAGATGATATTTGTAACTCATGAGTCCTTTGTTAGTATTAGGGTAGTGGGAGGGAAAAATTATATGTTTGTATAGATAGATAGATAGAGGATACAGGGTGAGTTGAAGATGAAGGGATATCTGGAAAATAAAATTAAGGGGTGGGAGAAGATTATACTGGGAGAAGGAGAAAGGGAGAAGTGGAATGAGGTAAAATATCTCACATGAAACAGACAAGAAAAGGCTTTTACATTGGAGGGGAAATGGGGGAAGGTGAGAGGGAATGAGTGAATCTTATTCTCATAGGATTTGGCTTAAGGAGGGAATAACACACATAATGGGTATGGAAATCTATCTTACTCTACAGAAAAATAAGGGGGGAAGGGGACAAGATAATAGGGGGTTGATAGAGGGGAGGGCAGATTGAGGGAGGGGATAATCAAAAGCAAACACTTCTGAGGAGGGACAGGGTCAAAACAGAGAATAGAATAAATGGGGGGGTAGGATAGGATGAAGGGAAATATACTTACTTTTTCACAACAGGACTACTATGGAAATGTTTTGCATGACTACACATCTATAACCTGTACCGAGATGTTTGCCTTTTCAATGAGGGTGGGTGGGGAGGGAGGAAGGGAGAAAATTTGTAACCCAAAGTTTTAAAAATACTTGTTAAAAATTAAAAAAAAGAAAGTGAAATTCACTCCACTACCAGATGCAGTGCAATGAGGTGTATAGAGCATAAGGCCTGCAGTTAGGTAGCTCTAAATTCAAATCCTATCTCAAACACTTAAAAGCCAGGTCACATTTAACCTCTGTGGTTATAATTTCCTCAGCTTTATGTAAAATGAGGGGGTTAAACTCACTGACCCGTGAGGTCCCTTGTGGTTCTAATTCTGTGATCCAATGGTATTCCTATTTAGCAGCATTCCAGGAAAAAATTTTACATCACAAAATAGTAGGTTGATCATATAAGTATTTTTATCTCTTTTATTTTGATAAAAATTATGTTTTATCCATGAGATAAATGAAGTGTCTTTCTCATGGTTATATTGCTATTTAGTGCCAGAGCCAGGACTCAATCTTCATTTTTCTTCTAGTTTATGCAAATGTGAAAAGTGCTGGGTGTTTATTGCTATTGGTTTTTGGTATGTATAGATATGAACTCTTATGAGTCAAATACCATGTCTGCAATGATTTCAGTGCCTGGTTCACAGTCTTCCTCTTCTTTCCAACACCTGCCCTCATCCTTGGTGACTTGAATATTCAGGTTGATGACCTGAACTCTTGATTCATCAGCTTATCCAGGTTCAATTACTTCAGTCTCTACTTTACTTTTTCCACCATAGTTTTACCACCTGCAAGATCTCCTTGAGCTCTGAAATTCCCCTTTCTCATCATCGTCTCTTGTCTTTTCATATCTTCAACTGCCTCATTATTCCTGATCCTACTCTTTTCCCTTTCTGTGACATCCTTGTTCTTCCAGTCTCCTATCCCTGTGGTAGCTTTGACCTCTATAGTCAGCCATTTTAATAATGCATTGTCTTCCATCTTTGGATCTTTGTCCTTTCAAATCTTCCACTATTATTGCTATAATAACCTCCAACCCTAGGTCATCCCCAACGTCAACTTTTTCCACCTCTCCTCTTGAGCCACTAAGTATTACTGGAGGAAGTGAAGAAACCATGCTAATAAATCAGTCAAAATATATTTATTAATCACCTACTAAGTGTCAGCCATTGTCCTGGTATATAAGTTTAAGGAACTCAAAATTTCCCCGCACACAAAGAGCGCATTAATAGGAAAAGAGAAAAGTACATAAATGAATGAATAGATAAATGAATAATTGTAGGTATATGGAATAAGTAGTTTAATACCAGCTATTTTGGAAGGGAAGGCACTAGTAGTTGGGGAAAATTAGGAAAGGCTTCTTGCAGAAGATGGTATTTGAGCTTCATTTTAAAGGAAGAAAGAGCTTTTCTGAGGCAGACGTAAAGAAGGAATGCATTCCAGGTATAGGGAAGGCCATTGCAAAGGCAAAGATACTGAAATAGAGTGTCATTTGTGAAACAGAGAAAAAGCCAGTTTGACCATGAGTCCCCTACAAATATATGCCATCTATCACAGCTGGGTCCACAGTAATGCAAGGTCATTAAATGAAGAAAAGTTTATTCATCTCTTACTTACTGTTACATTCTCCACGGCAGCTGTTCTAAACCTTCTCTAACCCTGCTCTTCTCTTGAATCTCAGCCTTACCATAGATGACCTCACCTCATCCTTTCCTGAGATCAGAAGTTCTCTTATCTTCTATCATTCACTCATAAAATTACCAATTTTTCCAAATGTCCTTTCCTTTTTTGCTCTGATAAGGTATCTCTGCATTACATATAGACATGGTACAGTTGAAAACTGATGGCTTTGAGGTAAGCAGACCCAAATTATAATCCCACATATGACACTTAAGTCCTTTGTGATCTTGGGCTCATGTCACTTCTATGGACTTTGGTTTCCTCATCTTTAAAATGATGAGGCTGGAATAAACAACTTCTGAGCTCCCTCCTAGCTTTAAATCTGTGACCCCAAAACTGACCCCTCCATCTGTTATTAATCCCACCCCATCCCTGTCTCCTTAGGGACCTTGCTATATTATTCATTTTCACTTCCTTCTTTATACTTCCTCCTCTCTTTTATTCTGATCACGTTATTCTCACCTAGAACTCCCCCCTGTATGACTTGTCTTTCTTTGTGTTTCTTGTAGTTCATCATCTTCCTGTTCTCAAGTGCGCATATTCTCTAGGACTCTGTCCTTGTCCTCCTACGTTCTTTTAATGATCTCATCCTCCCTTATGGTTTATATCATGACATATGCACATGGCTCCCAAAATCTCTATATGAAGCACTGAATCCTCCCCTACATGCTAGTCCCACATATTCAACAGCCTTCTGGATACCTCTTCCTGTGTGCTTTACCAGCACCTCAAACTGAACATACTCCAGACTTAATTCATCACATTTGTCCCCCTCAAAGGCTTTTCCACTTCCCAACTTCCCCCATTAATCTTCGTGTCACCATCCTCCCAGGCAACTAGATACAGAATTACGTTTGATTCTTCCCTTTATGTAAACTCCCCCCCCACACACACATCCAATCGACTGCTAAATCCTCTTGATTCTATCTCTGCAATATCTCTTGTATTCATCTCTTCCCTTTATTCCAACTGTCACATGTTATCAAACTGTCACAGTACTCACCCTTGTACAGACCTTCATTTCTCTCACCAGAACTATTATCTTCTTTTAATTGATCTTTCTTCTTCCATCTTTCCCACATGGGCCAAAATAATTTTCTTAATGTATAGATTTCAGTTCCTCTGGAGAGGGAAAGGGGCCCATTCTAGCCAGAATACACCAGAAGTTTATGTATTATTTTTTCTCTTCAATCACAGTCCTCCCTCCCCATTAGATTGAAAACTCATTGAAGGCAGACATAATGTTGCTTGCTTGTTTTTTTTTCCTTGCATCCTCTATATGTAACACAACAACTTACATAGAGCAATAGCATGTAAAACACATTTTAAAAATAAAAATCATTTAACCTTTCTAAGGTTCAGTTTCCTCATCAGCAAATGAGAATATCTGTTCTATCACACATCATGTGAGGGTGAAATGAGATAACGTGAAAATATTTTGAAATACATTGTTATCAAAGAAACAAAAGCAGTTAAGGTTTGCTAAGAAAAAATGGTGGTTTGTATTTATCCCCCTCAAAATTATTGGGCCAGTCTCTAATTATCTAAATAAACTTTAGGCCCATTTTCTTTTTCTCTTTTTTACTCATATAACTTTGCCTCACACCACTGGTATTTCATAATCATCATACTTACTAAGGTGATTTTGTAGAGTTTGTTTGGACTCTATGGATGTTCCCAGAAGTCATAGAAGGCCCTTAAGAATCCTGGGAGCTGAGCTGAGATGAGAAAAAATGACTTAGAATTAAAAAAAAAAAAAACCCTTCTCAGATACCTGAAGAGGCAGATTAGTGAAAGCACATTATATTTTCTTTCTCTCTGACCAGCAGCTGCTTATAATTTATCCAGCCTTCACCCTGCCTATCATCTTCCCTTCTCCCCACCCTCCCAAACACACTCACACACTCTCAAACTCTAACTATTGCTGGTAAGCAAATCTAAAATTAAAACATCTGTGCCTGTTCTGCACAGCTGTGAGCTTATTAGGATGTCTCCAAGTAGAGAACGCTTAACCTGGTAGGCATATTCCTTGGCTTAGTCTTTGAAGGAAATACAGTTCTATCACTCAAAGAAGAAAGCTCCATCCATAGCCTGATCTGGAAAGAACTTTAGGTAGGGTAACAGGGAAAAAATGCCAAGGGCTACGTAAGTTTTGTTTGTTTGTTTTCCTATTTTTCATAAAAGCTGATAGTCCTACTTAAAGTCTTTTTTAAAAATCTTTCTCTTTCCCTAGACTTGAAAACATGACCATTAAACAAATTGAATTTAATTCATATGAAGCCGTTTTCACAGTACTAAAGGCAGCTTGACTTAAATGAAAGGACAACTATTTTCACAGGATCTCCGTTCTCACCTGTTTGGTACAGGCACAAGATCACTGCTGGAAAATCGGAGAGGGGCAAGGAGAATCCCTGCTTAGGTTCCTTTTTTCATTGTAGGAAATTCTTGTCTAGAATTTTTTTTCCTCTCTTTCCATTAATACCAATTATTCTTCAGTGAAAACAAAAGGGGGACAGAGGAAACCTATTGCCCACACAGGTCATTCTTCTTATTTGACACTGGATTGGACGAATCTAATGAGCTGTTTTCCAAGAGAACAAGCATTACCTTGGTGTCTCAGAAACAAGTGCAATAGGAAATTATTATCATCCTAGTACCAATCCCCGTGAATTAGTGCTCTCTGTACAAGGCATGGTTGAAATACTAGTCATTTTAGAGGCAGATATCAAGGCCATGCAATGCATTTCTTAAAATGCCTTTTTTTTCTTTCAAAGGAAGAAAATATAACTAGCAAAGAATTGCCCAGATTGTGTTAATAACCTGCTTGTTCCAGTGTATTCAAAAGAGCAGAAATACACAGGAATACACTTGCCAAGAGCAGGTAGGGTAAACCAGGAAAGGGATGATCATTCTTCTCACTGGTGTTGGGCTTTTACAAATTTTTCAGCTGGAAAATGAATGTGCTACAAGAATACATTATTTATAGCTATAATTGTGGAAAGATTACCAGAAATGCTAATTCAGATAATAAATTTTGAAACATTTTATCAACAGAAGGGAAAAATCAGACATAGTACACAAGTACTATATAGCGTATGAATTTTAAAAAAATAAACCCTTTTATCTTTGAAAGCGTAAGCTATTGAAATTTATTGTCTGTTAGCATTTTCCTAGTGGGATACATGAAAGATAGCAGCACCTACATGTAGTTGGTCCCTATGAATATATTCTTTATAAATTTAAAATGGAAATAGGACTAGAATGATGCATTAGACTCTAAAGTTACTTTTTATACTGAATGTGTTATCTGAGTAGGAGCTGTTCTGCTACCACCATTATAATTAAGTGTATGTGTGTGTGTCAAATACACGCACTTAGACATAAAATATATATATATGTATATGTATGTATATATAGAGACAGACATCAAGATAGTTAATATTCCCCTTTATATATGTATTTTTCAGTCTTATTTCATAGGAACTGGTGCCTGAGTATACCAAAATAGGAAAATATGATGTGCAACACAGCATCTCTAGAGATTCATGGGTCTACAGCATACAAGAAGGCTGAGCAATGGGTAGACGTTGCAAAGAGACAAATTTATACTGAATATGAGCAAAAAATATTCTTAAGTTGTGGTTTCCCCCATTCTGGAAGTCCTCAAGGATTTGCTAGATGAACATTTCCTGAATATGTTATAGATGGAATTCTTGTACTGCTGATCTCTGAGGTCCCTTCTACCTCCAAGATTTTATGATTTTTTTAGTGTTTCTCATCTCTAGAACATCCTTCCCCCAGCTGCCAAAATAATCTTCCTAACCGAAAGGTCTGACATCATTCTTTTGCTCCAAAACCTTCAATGGCTTCCATTGTCTTTAGGATAAAATAAAAACTTTCAGCCTGACATTTGAGGCCTTTCACAATTTGGATCCACTGTTCTTTTTTTAAGCCTTACTCTATTTTCCTCACTTATTCTGTGTTTTGGACATTGAGTTCCAACTGGTCTCCTAACTGTCCTTTGATCTCATCCTGCCACCTCCCTCCTTTGTGCATTCATGTAGTCCATCTACCATCTATGTATCCAGGGGCGTGCTAGAGCCAGATTTCACTCTCAGCAAAGGCTGCAAATCAGGATTCAGTTTATGGTTTCATTGATTGTCTATACTTAAGAAAGTGATGGAGAAAATGTCAATAATGCATGTTAAATTTAAAAGTATGTCATTCATACATTTTTTTTTCAGAGACCTAGTTGTTAAATATTTACCATCACACCCCTGATTAGAACTTACATTTGCTTCCTTCAAGACTTTAGCTTACTTGGGACCTCATCCATAAAGACTTATTCCCACAGATGAAAGTTATTTCTCCCTCCTCAACTTTTCTCAGAGTACTTTGTCTGCTCTAATCAATTCTCCCTTATATGATATTTATTTCTCTACATTTTATACCCTCCTAATTAGATTTTGTCAGCTCTTTAGGTCAGAGACATCATCATTTTTCATCTTTGTATCCCTACCACCTATCACAGTGCCTTGCACATAGCAGGCACAATGAGTTTTTAATTGAATAGAAAAAGAAGAGAAAATAATGTGCTATGACTAACTGGATAAATTAAAGAAATCAAGGGGGTGGGGGAGAAATGCTTAAAGAAAGGCACAAAATGTCAGTCTCCAGAGAAAGAACTGGTAGAGTCTTAATGCAGATATTTGCAGATTAATGTAGGTTAATGAAGATATTTTTTATTTACTTTTAATTTTTTTTGGTTGTGTTTTCTTTGCAACGTGACTTACATGGAAATGTATTTTGCATGACTCTATGTGTATAACCCATGTCAAATTGCTTGCCTTCTCAATGAGGGGGGAAGGAAGGGAGGGAGAAAATTTGGAACTCAAAATTTGAAAAAAGAATGTTAAAATTTGTTTTACATGTGATTGGAAAAAAATTAAATATTAAATTTTTTAAAAAAATTTAAAAGACACTAAAATTGCATAAAACTCTATGATGATGTAAAAATAAAAGGTTGCTCATTGGAAAGGACTACTTAAAAACACTAATCCACTGTGCATTTTTGTGGTGTCAGTTCTGTACCTATAGAAAATTAACCACATTTTTCTCTCCAGACCTTTCCTACTACTAGTTCAGAAAACATTGACCCTTAATTCAGATGAAAATATTTCAAGTACACTTGAAAAAATACTTAGTCTTTCTGCTTTATAGTCATTTATTTGTTTTTTAAATGAGCTAATATTGAGGATTCCAGTCATACTGCCATGACTAAGCTTGTTACCCATAGGTAGAAAACTTGTCTTTGGCTGATTGATAGTAATAGACAGGTTTTAGTCTAATGTGGGCCTTTAGGCTTCCTATTGCTACATGTCTACAAGTTTCATTTCTAACCCTAGGCATCTGTTTCACAAATACATATCCTAGTCTTCCTCTCCCTCTTCCCCCCCCCCGTTTTCTTTCACACACACACCCCCCCCCTCCACAATTGTATTTGGAGTTATTGAATGAGTTCTCATTGTAGCTGCTATTTAATACCAATTTAAAAATGATCCAATTTCTAATGTCTAGTATTAAAGGGTTCAAATAAATAATATCTAAGGTCCCTTTTAGCCAGATGTTCTTAACCAGGGGCCTAGGAACTTTATATATTTTAAATACCTATCATTTTAATACGATTGCAATTCTATGTATTTTTATTTTGTGCTTTTAAAAACATCATTCTGAGAAGAGGTCCAGATATCCCAGACATCTGAAGAAGTCTAAGAACCCCTACTTAACTCTAAATCTTATAATATTAATGTTGCCACTTTGGGCCACTCCTAAATCCATGGATATAATTTTAAAAACAAAGTTTTAATTGGTCTTTTTTTTTCTATATCACTGTAGTTTCCTCCAGTATCCTTTCCCCTCCTCTTTCCAGAGAGCTATCCCATACAAGAAATAGAATTTATTTTAAGACAAAAAACAAAACGAAACAGAAGAGAAAAAAATCAACACAATTGACCAATACATTGAAAGAGTCTGAAAATTATATTGTGTAACACTTGTCGTCTGTGAATACTTAAGGAATAATCATCTGTTTCAATCTACTGCATATGAGCCCCAATTTCCACTGAATCTTTCCTTTTCAAGTCAGAATAAATCACAACATCATAGTAAAGCAGAAGATATTTACTTAATAAGGACGATGATAATAGTAAAGGTAAATAACACTTCTAAGTTTTCACTTTTACATGTCTTATCTCACTTGATTTTAAATGAGATAATATTTAAATTACATAAATTAGAACGCAAGGTAAATTACAGGAAGCTTGAATCACCAAGCAGCTTTCTCACCACCCAGTTCCCAAAGCTCCCATCTTCCCACACATGTTTTCCTTGGTACAAAGGTCTCCACTCCTGATTGGTTGTTCTTACCTTCTCCTCCTGCCTCCATAACACAATAGGAAAAGCTTAACTCAAGTCAATCCTAGTAGGACATTGATTTAGTGGCTGAAGCTGTAGTGTTGGGTGTTTTGGGTTTCTAAGCTGGGCTAGGAACAGTCACGGAATATTGTCAGGATGGGAACAAAGGAAAGTTATTTAGGATTTTGCTTCCCCTTCACACAAGGACTGGAGAGGATTGTAGAAATCTCTGAACATTGTCTTCCAGGCCAGGATCTAAAAGGTTGGGACATCCTGGCAAGGTCTTGCCTCCTCTTTCATCCCTGTCTCTTTCTCTGTCTCTCCCATAAAGACTCCAACGTACTTTGACGTTGCTCTCTGCTCAAATTGGGCACACTGAAAGCTGCTAGTCTTTGTCCAGTTTCCAAAAAGCCACGAGGAAGATTTGTCTTCCTTGCAATTGAAATGTAACACCACCTCAAAAAAATGAAGCAAGCTGCTGCCGTCTTACAGTGAGTAAGAAGTGTCATTTAGGAGCAGGCTTACACTTAGATGGAATACGTAGCTGAATAGGCATTGTGATTTGGGATCACCCTTCACAGAACCAATGCCAGGATTCAAAAGATGTGGTTTCCAACCCCAGGTCATTTAATGGGTTTTATGACCTTGGGCAAACATCATTTAAACTCTGTGGTGTAAATTCCCTCATCTATGAAAAAAGAGAACTGGGCAAGAAAATTTCTAAGGTTCCTTCTAGCTTTTAAGAATTCTATCATTCTATGACAGTATCACTCCCTCCTATCTGCTGGGTATCTACAATTCCTACATTAATCACTTTGGCTTAAAGCCCCCTAAAAATAAAACTGTGTTTTGTTTTGGTTTTTTTTGTTTTTGTTTTTGTTTTGTTTTGGTGAGGCAGTTGGGGTTAAGTGACTTGTCTCAAGTCACATAGTCAGTGTTATGTGTCTGAGGCCAAATTTGAACTCAGGTCCTCCTGACTTCAGGGCTGGTACTCTATCCACTGTGCCACCTAGCTGCCCCTAAAATTGTGGGTTTTTTTTTATTAGTAGGCAATCAGGGTTAAGTGACTTGCCCAG